>NW_017728931.1:118519785-118521844 GCF_001723895.1 Crocodylus porosus | reverse complement strand
TTTAGAACTCTAGGGTGGAGATCGTCCGGGCCGGCTGACTTGAATACGTCCAACCCCTCCAGAAGCTCCCTAACTAAATCCTCACTAACCCGTGGCCCAGGTGTGCCTCCCCCGGGGCCCGAGGGGGGCCCAGCACGGAGGTGGCTGTCCTGGTCCCTACTTAGGAAGACGGAGGCAAAGAAATTGTTGAACATGTTAGCTTTGTCATCTGGTGTGATGACCAAGTGTCAATCAGAAGTGACTCCTAGTTCTCCCTGGGTGCATTTACATGTTCATGTTCATTAATGCACCATAGTTACTGCTGATTAAGTTTAGTACTTGCATAACCAGTTATTAAATCAGTGCACAGTACTGGCGCTACTGCACAGTAACACCGGCGCACAGCTTTTTACTGACTTTAACTGCACAGTAGCCTAAGACTACTGCTCAGTAGTGTATTAGCACGGGTTTTGCCTGGCACACTACTGTGCAATGTTATTAGGCTATTGTGCAGTTGGTGTCTCTTGTAGACACATCCACTGGGATGTAAGTTAACAGTATTGTCATATAAGTCACTGTGTATGAAAGCTCAGTCAGACCCAAAGTCATCCATTAACCCTTTCATAAATATTACAACAGCTCTTTTAAAACAATTTAGCTACAATATCCACCATCACTAACTGACGAACGGATGCCATATATATATATTTAAAGCAATTAACTTCTAATTTTTCATACATTATGATGTCTGGACGGTGTGTATTGAATAGATTTTGTTGCTCTGTCAGGCAGTCAAGAACAGAGCTGTGCTAATACTTGACTTTTCAATTGCTGGCTGCTCTGGGAAAGTGAAAAACCATTCAGTTGGGCTGAATGAACTGTATTGTTAGACCCCAAACATAACATTTTATTTTCATAGATTCATAGATGCTAGGGTCGGAAGAGACATCAACAGATCATCGAGTCTGACCCCCTGCCCTGGGAGGTTTTGACAGGGTTTTTTAGTTTATTTTCATTCAGTCAAAAAGTCATTTTGAATTGAAAAATGAAATGTTTCCTTTTGAAAATCTCCTAATGAAATATATTAAGTCGGGGTATCAAACATAGGCCTGCAGGCCAGATTTGGCCTGCAGAGCTGCTTTATCTGGCCTGCGTGGCTACAAGTGGGCAATGGGAAGTTGGTGGGACTGGCCAGGGGTAGGGAATGGCTTGCCACAGAATCCAGGGCCTTTGGACCCTGTGGACATAGCGATTGGCAGCAGGAGGATGAGCAAGGGCTGATACAGCCTCAGTTGTCCTCCAGCCACTTCATCCCTTGCCGCCACCCCTGACTTACCTTTTCTGCTGCTGGTCCCACCATTGCCCCAGACTGGAGCTGTTGCCGCATGTCCCCTGCTGGAGCTGGTGCTGCTGCCACCTGTGTCACCACTGTGGCTACCGCGTGTCCTAGGCTGGCTCCAGCTCCAACCCAGGGCATGAGGTGAGTCTGCCAATCCCCTCTTTTAAATGAAAAAAATGAAACATTACATTTTGACAAAGCCAAACAGAAGCAGAATTTCTTCGCTTTTTTTCTCAACATCAGCAATTTGGTGAATTCAAAATGAGTGTGCAAAGAGTTTTGGGGTCAGTAAACCTACATTCCTCTCCAAAAATTTTTGCTTGAAAGATGGATTAGAAACAAATCATTTTGGCATATGGAAAACACATTTATGCTGTGCTAAAACAATCAGGTCCCTTGGATCTACTTGACAGTTTTTTGTGAGTCTGGAATTCCTCTGAGTGCTAGTGGCAGATACGTGGTAGAAGTCATGTGTCATTTCGCTTGCCAGTACAGGAAAGATCGTCTTGGGAGTTGCTTTGTGTTTCAAAGGATGATGCATTTCAGGCGAATGAGCCATCATCATTTTCAGCAATGACAAAACCTCCTCCTTCTTCTTGAAAATCATATATATACTTGGAGCGAACAAGGTAGTGGTCGCCGACTGCTCTCCAAGCACTGAACTTGGCCATCTTCCTTGAGATCAGAAGGCATTTATCTTTCCCACTGCATCCAGTGTTGGAGTTTTTTTGTTGTTTTCTG
>NW_017728931.1:118503369-118519685 GCF_001723895.1 Crocodylus porosus | reverse complement strand
ACAAAATCAACCCGGTGCTTCTGTTTTTTTGCCTGGTCCTTTCTTCCATTTGTGTTGCATCTGAATTTCCTTGTCCTAAACAGGCTTAGCTACACTTCAGGTGATGTTATTTTTACAGCAGCTCTCTGAGACTGCAGAGACACAAATCTGATATTGTTATTATACTTATATTTTCATAAGAAGTGATCTTGTGCTTTTTTTTATGATAAAAGCCAGTGAAGCTCTCACGGGCAGGAACAAAGGCGATGCTTTTGTGAAGTCAAGAAGTCGTCCCTGAGATATAATGGTAATTTCTTCCCTGACTCTAAACTCCTACTTGGAACAGGGTCTGTGGCCTATTTTGACTTTGTTGGGACTAGCAGTCTCTACTGACTTTTTGTCCAATGCTTATACATCTTCTAAAAGAGGGTGTCTTGATTTTTTTTTTTTTTTTTGTCAGTGGTGACTAATGTGTATTGGACTTTGGGTGCTGGCTTCTGAAAAGCTGCAGCACTGTCTTCCTGAAGTTTCATAGTAGTTTGTAGTAGGGTTGGGCTTGTTTGCTTGTAGTTTGTCTGGACATTCCCTGCCTGAGATTTTTATGAGACTTCACATATTGGTGGACACGGTGGAACTAGATGCATTTTCTCAGTTCTCTTGTTAAAACAACACCCAAGTAACTAAATTACAGTCCCACGTCAGTGACTTTGCCTGAAAAATGCAACTCTCTCCACCTCCTTCCCTTTCAAAGAAGACAGTCATTTTTCATGGACAGTTCTGCAGTTTCAAACTGGGGGGGAAAGAAAAAGAACAACCTTCGTCGTCTTTTAAAACCAAAATATTCTCAGACCACTAAGTCATTTTGTCTCAGGCATTTCCCAGTGCAATCAGCTGTTAATGACATGCCTTCGATGTACTGTACAGTCACGGATTTCAGAATTGCACCGAGGACAATATGATTGAGGTACTTACTCATCAGCAAGCTGTTGTTTTAGTGTTTATTATGGGATGTCTAGAAGTCAGGCAAGGTATTAAGTCTGGGGTTTTTTTTCCCGTTTCTTTGTGCTGTATTAAAAGGACAGGATGGATTCTCAACTGTTGCAAGTCGTCATATCTCTACTGACTTCACTGGAGTGGTGCTGATCTATACCATCGGGCGTTCAGTCCCATATGTATAGAAACCATGGTGATGAATGGGGTATAAGCACTAAAATCGAATCATGTTTGATACAGGCTGGCTTTTGGATAGAATCAGGTCTCTTCATACATACGTACGTACGTACATTTATATATGACAGATTCTTTCAAAGAGATTGCCTTAACCCCTCTCAAGTCAAAGTAATCAACATGATGGCTCAGCTGCAGGCTTCTGCATTATCTGACATTTTATAGCTGTGCCTGGTTAATCCTCTTGCTTTATCCTGTAGTTTTGTCCTTTCTAACCACTGTACGTCGAGCTCTGAGAAGTTAATGGGGATTGAAACATTTTGAAAAATGTGAATCTCTTAACTCTAGACCAAATGAACCATGGAGCCAAGGAGAGGCTTGTCCCTGCTTTACATTCAAGACTGGTACTTGATGCCAGAGCATCCGGACTTAGACCTGTACTCTTATTATCAAGATTATTATGTTGGAGAAGTTACAAGCTGAAGTTCACAGAGGTCAAAAAGAGATATCCTCAGGCCTCGGCTGTAGCATATGACTGGGAACATTTTCTCCCTGTTTCTGTGATGCACTTTTACAGTGTTTCAGTACATTTGAAGCTGTATTATTACCCCATGCATCACTTAGCTTCTTGTCTTCACACAGGCATGCAAAACCTGGCACGTGTAACCAGCTGCCATGTACAGTGATGCTACCTTTATGCACCGGGTGGGCCTCGGGTTTTGGAGTGAATTAGTGAAGTACACTGTGTTTGCTTCCAAAGCATATGTGATTCACTTTACTCAAAAAGTACCTGGGACATGCAACTGTGCATGGATGCATACATGTGTGCATATGCATGAATGCACACATCTGTCTATATGAACATGTATGAATTTATGCACATTCACTAATCTTTAGGTCACTTCAGATCCTGCAAAAGTGAAGTCCAGTAGTTTGTTCCATTCAGCTGTACCAGTCAGTTTTCTGCCATCGTCTTTTCAAGGTCTGTTGCAAGGACAAAATACTAGAAATAGAAAAGAACCTTTTGTAAAAACCAAATCAGAATCGCACTTGGAGTTTAAGGGGCTCAAGAGCCAGTGAGAAAATCTGTGGGTTTCCTATCAACAGGTTACTCCCATCTGTGAAGTAGGAATTGGCTCTCTTTTCAGATGCACAACTAATGAACTTTGCCCTGTGTATATATTTTGTTGCATATATGCAGCTCAGACAGGCCATTCACTCTCTGTTTCCTAGCCATGAAGGTAACATACACCTAGATCCTCTGTCATGGTTGCAGATATTCCAAGGGACTCCAGCTTGTCTTTTGTAGCCTTGGTAGATTTCCAGAAAATAATTATTTCTCCCATTGGCTCATCCATTAGGCTGCAGACCTATGCACATTTTGGCTCTCAGTCAGTTGGTTTATTCATTCGTTGATTCAACATATCGTGTGTCTGTGCAGATCTCCAGACATACCTTGCTGTGTAATTGTGATGTTAGCTGGCACTCGTGGATGTGTTGATGAGCATGATACATTTTGGTGCAAAGTGTGAACCAACTTTTTCTTGACACGAAGCATATGGTCTGTTTGTCTCTCCTGGGAAGCTGTCATCAGATACCTCATATTGGTCTGGTCCTCTGCTGAAATCCTGGCTTCCTTTTTTTTTTTTTTTTTTACTGTCTTCTAAAGGATATTACCATAGTAAAATGCATATAAGGAGTTTGGTTTGGCCTTTTCTAGACAATAGGAATGTATGTTTGTAATATACTGAAAGGAGCTGATGAGATTGTCCTGGGACTGAGATCAACACTACTAAAACGCAAACTTGAGAAGGAAAGCTTAAGCTGAACTTCACATGGCAGTGCTAATTTAGCTGCCAAAAAAGAGAACCACTCCAGGAAGAGAGATGCATTTGGGCACTAACCTAGAGGGTAAGTATGCTGTGCTGGAGTGGAGGAGGACTGTCCATTCACAGTGACGAATGGTATCGTGTCCCTGTGAGTAGCAGCTTGCAGCTGGCAATGTGACAGTTTCTTCTTTGCTCAGGAGTTTTGTCCAGACTGTTTCTGGGTAAATGTAATGAATTGTTTGACTGCTTCCAATAATCAGAGATTCTGAATTTATTTTGCAGTTACCTTGGCATAAATGCAGATAAATAGGTAGACAAGGCAAATAGACAGTACATCTGGAAAAAGCTTCTTAACGCTAAGCATATGTTCCTGTTTGTCTCTCCTGGTAAGCTGTCATCAGACCAGATGGGTCTGGTCCTAGGCTCAAATCCTGGCAAGTACATATGTGGATGTACTTGTGTGGGTAAATAGATAGATGAATTATAGGCAGGGCAGTAGGGTGATCAATCAGTAGAAAAGTAGCTAGAAATCATAAATGAAAAGGTAGATAAGATGGTTGGTATGTGGATGAATAGACTGATAGGTGGATAGGATGTTGGATAGGTAGGTACAGCTAGATGAAGAGATTGATCTAAAAACCAATTTTTCATGTTCTTGGTGATGGCCTCAAGTAATCAGCTTCAGTTTAAAAATAATAAGACTTTATATTTGTTTGATGATTTTAATGTGTCTTTAAGTCTCTGGGATGCAGCTAAGACACAGATAACTCAATAGAGCCAGGAGATAGCTCAGCTCAATTACACTGCTCATTTCACTATTTGAATTGCAAAGGGGAAATAAAAAACTCCCTTTCCTCTGTGTGGGTGGTGTTTCTTTTTGCCGATGTTTCCTGAGCTCTGCAGTTGCCTTCATCGTTGAAATACTATTTCACTTGCCTGAGAAATTTGCTGGCTGCAGGTTTCAGCATGTAGAATCATTTGTTTGATTAATTTTCTCTTACCTCTGCCATGAGTTAGATTCACGCTTCAGTGTTTGGGCCACGGAAGGCCATATTTTCTCTCTGTCTCGGTGAGGGATGGACTGATATAGCCTTAACTGTTTATTATCAGAAAGTACGTTGGATGTATTTGCAGTCTGTCAGCTTGATTCCCCTCTCACGCTGATGCTCTAAAGGCTTATGTGGAAATAAATCTGATTTATGTTGGCATCAGAGAAAGAAGAATCCGGCCTTGTCTTGTAAATGAAGTTATGGGCCAGATCCCCAGGTTCCCTCTTCACTCCTGATGGTACTTCCCTGTAGTCCTTATGGAAACCTTACTTGGGCTCAGCATACACGGTAAAGACTTTGTACCATCTTCATAGAGAGATAGTGATGGAGAGAGGGGAAAACAGAATGAAAGAAGAGAGACAGAAGGCTGAAAGAAGAATTTCATTAAAAACCAATGCATGTGTTTTTAGACATATGCACACATGTATGTATACACATGTCCTTATACAAGCACATAGGGGCAGAAATAATCATGGTCTCTAACAAGGAAAGACTACCTGTGAAATAATGAAGCAAATGAAGAATACCTGTGAAATAATGAATGCAAGGCAGGGCTGGGTGAAAAGGTAGCTAAGAAGTGCGATTTCTCCTGTAACAGGCAAATGAGATGGAGTTCAGAAATAAAAATGACCTTAAGACAGCACTCAGCAGCGCTGCTGGGATTGAATCTGCTTATTTGTGGAAGAAGCATGTGCTTTATTCCTGTCCTCTGTGCTGGCTTCACTCAGGAGGGGCCAGGCGCTACTTGCCTCCTTTGTGCTATATTTCACTGCCCAGTGCTTAACCAGAGAGGCCCAACGCCAATATAGGAATGTCTCCTATGTTGTAAAGTTATTGGTCAATGCAAACTGGCCTTTTTTCCTCCTAGTGTTTGTAACGCAGAGAGAGAAATATTGTCGTCTTTGAAATATTCATACCAGGTGAAGTCCACTCTTTTTTGTTAATGGTCTTCATGTATTTTCATGTGCTGAATGCTCCCAGCAGCAGCGAAGAGATAAGAGGATTCATTTTAAACTCTGTTACTAGCCGCTTCTTCAACGATACCCCACAATGTTTCATGTTAACTGAAGTTATGTCCCTTGAATACAAATCACTTGGTTTCCTTTTCTGGCTTCTTAGGTGGTCTTGGGTTTGTCACTTAACTTCTTTGCGCCAGTCCAAAATAGAGATAGTGAGACACTTCCACGATCTGAACCAAGCCCCTAGCTCATGTATGCTACCCACACAACTGGGGGGTTCTGCCCATAAAAATACAGGGTGTTTGCTTAGAAAAACCAACACGTTTTCAGGGCAGTTTTCAAGACCTATCAGGGAATGGGCTGGCAGAATCCAGAAGCGATAAAGTGTGCATTTTCCTATAGCTTATACCATAATATAGAAATAAATTCACTTCCTACTCCATTGCAAGGATTCAGGTGATCTTCACAGCAATTTCTAAGGCTGTGTGGATAGAGCCAGATCTACAGTTGGGTTGAATCATGTAATTCCAACAAGGTGAATTTAAGTCAGTCTGATTTGCACTGCCAGAAGATGTGTCCTATTTATGTTGTTTGAGGGAGTTGATTCTGTCATGGTCGATGGGCTCATTCCAGCTCAGAGACTTTCAGTACAATACCAGTGCCCCGAAGTAGTTGCATGTTCACGGGCAAATGAGATGGAGTTCAGAAATAAACATACAGAGATTAGAGAAATGGGGCCTGATTCTGCTCTCAGAGCAGTGTAAATCAGGGTTCAGACCAGGGAAATCAGGGTCTGATCTCACTTACACTGTTGTATTAAGGTCAATGAGAGAAGAATCTAGTTTACCCCTGGAAAGCAAGGGTATGCATGGATGCAAGACCTAGGATAAATTAGCTCTTTGTTTCTGCAACTAAACTATTACTGGTACCTGAGCTAGGCCGAGTCTTGCAACACTACAATGCAGTCACAGGCTGCAACATGGACATGTCCGGAGAGGAAAATCGGATCCAGTGGCTTTGCTGCTACCTGCATTGGGGGAGTCAGGCAGGCCAGATGCTATTTCAACCCTCTTCTTCCTGACCAAAGAAGTTTACTTGGCTTATAGGTGTCATCTAGTAATGAGGACAGGAGCCTCAAGGGCTCCCAGGGCCTTATGCAAAGTATTTGTGCTTCTTCTATTTATATGGGCCTCTGGCCAGAATCAGTCTCTCCTGCCTTAACTGGTGATTGTGATGTGCCCTGTCAAACTGTAAAATCATAGATCTGAAAACAGCTGGGTTTTTTTGTTGGGTTTTTTGCTTTAGTTTTTCTTTTTCCCTGGATCCCTGTAGGGGATTTTATCTGCAGGGAGATGGGAGGAATGCAATGCGAGTCGGATGGATCAAGATGGGTTGGACATCAGAAGAGAACAAAAAATAGTGATTGCTTGCCCTTCCCTTGTGTCTTCTCTCAAGAGCACTTGTAAAGGTTAATGATGTCTACACTGCCAGAACGGTGTAAAGGGAGTACATTGCAAATGAGAATCAGGCCTGTAGTCCTCCACAGTGCCCCTTTGTGGGAGGTCACTGGACTGTCAGCCCTGTTCCAGAGCAGGGGACACTGAGACAGAGACCCAAGGGAGTGACTCCCTCAGGATCATAGAGAGCACGTGTCAAAGCTGGGATAGACCTCCACATCATGAGAGGTCCTGGGTCTTAAATCCATGACCACCCTTCATCTCCCATCTGTCCCCTGCCCTGGAAGCTTCCCTCTCTGTTGTCAGTGCAGTACGAATGGGGACTGCCCACTATGAAGTTCCCTTACCCATGAGAAAAGCGGGTGATGACATCAGAGGGCAAGTTCCCATTGCTCACCACACAGGTCCACACATCCAATTGGTTATTGTTGGCAGCAGGATCCTATACTTAGGGGATCAATGGTCTGCTCTGATATAGCAAATCATTGTTCTTACAAAGGAAGCAAGTACGAGTGGTCTAATATACTGTAGTATATATAAAATACAATATATACAATATACTGTAGGTCTAATAGTAGGTAATCCTATGAGTCTAGTTGCAAGCAGTTACTTCCTTTTTCCTCAGGGCTTTGGAAAGCACCTTTCCCTTTTTCTGATTCTTCACTCCGGTGTGTGGGGGTTCGGAGAAAGGCAAGGAAGCAAGCTGGGAGTACTATCTCTTAGCCTGGCGGCAAAGGGTTGGAGCTGAACTTCACCGAGGCCTGATTGGGAAACAAGTAAGAAAAAATAGCCAAGAAAATTCAAAAGGTGGCAAGAGTGAACACGTATAGAGAAAGAGTGACTTGCTCTGCCTTGCTTACATGGGAATTGGTGACCTCTAAAGCAACCATTAGTGTGTGCATCCCTCCTTGGTGAGCCTACAATTAGCTGGGACTCTTTTTCTTCAACAGATTAGGCTAATGTACCCTGCCTCATGTGTGACACCTATATTGTTGGGAGGTGAGATACCTTTCTGTCCCTTAGAGAACATCTGATGAAGCTTTTAAGTGGGAGATCCTTACTGCTAAAGTATCTGGCCCTTCTGAAACCCAGTTGTGTCCCTGCTTTGCTACCAGTGATGTGCATGGACTGCATGTTTTTGGGCAAGTTTTGTCATATCAGCAGTCACCATTGCGATTCGTGCTCCAGATGGAGCTGGTTCCTTGGCCTGCAAGGATATCGGAGTGGCTGCTGAATGAGCCTCTCATGTGCTATTACTCAGCCATTGATTATGTCATGTAATTTATGGTAGCTCCTCATCCCACGCTCAAAACAGAAGCCCATCAGCCCATAATAGATTGTATTTTTTTGTTAGCAGATGGGAAAGAGCCTCATTGCTTTTTTCACGCTAGCTTTTGCCAGTTGACATTCTTGATACATCAGCTCCTTATGGAGGCCACTTGACCCCTGCCCCGTGCTCCTCATCTAGTAGTTACCTTGTGATGAAAGCCCGGCTGAAAGGAGGTTGAACACAGTACATGATTCCTCTGGACGTTGGGCTTCATTAACTGGGAAAAGAGTTGAGAGCAGCTGATTAAAAGCACACAGCAGCCAGCAGTTCACAGGCTGGAAACTCGGTAATTGTGGAGGATGGTTTAAAGCTGCTACCAATATTTGCGCTGCTTTTGGGTGACCGGTTGCAGCACAGAGGTTGATAGATTTGTTTTTAGGTGGGCACTGCCATTCCTCAGAGAGATTGTATAGAACATACCCAGCCAGATCCTGCCCCCTGGACGTTTTCCCCAGGAAATCCTTGGGGATCACAAAGGCAGCAGAGTGACTCCTTTGCCATCCCCTCCCTTCCCAGTCCCAGTGATGGCCAGCCCTTTTAGTACCCCCTCTAAGTCAGTGTCTAGAGTTGTTGCCTCTCCTGCCCAGCTGCCCACCCAGTTACACTACTGGATCACTCAAATGCCTGCAGATAAAAATGACTGAAGACAAACCATATCATTATTGTACTATGTCCTGTGGGTATTTTGAATCACTGCCAGTAAGACTTCCTGGTGGCATCCCATTTTCGTAAAGTGAGAAGGGAGTTACTTTTATTAGCGTATCAGCCAGAGCTAATAGGAAAAGGATGGGTAAGTAGAGGAGGAGTGGGAGATGAGGTAGAAGCATGGAAAGAGAAGGGAAGAAGGGTGGGGAAAGTTGGGGGTATGGAGGGTGGTTAAGAAATAAGGTAGAGTGTATGGAAAGCAAATATGGAAAAAGTCATAAGTACCCATACATCTTCCCAATGCAGGGGCAGGCAATTATTTCGGGTGGAGGGCCGCTTACTGAGTTTTGGCAGACCATCAAGGGCTGCATGACAGGTAGCCAGGGGCAGTTATATTAATTTTCTAAGTATTTTTTAGGGGCCCTGCAGGCCTGGTGGGCCACATCCAGCCCCCCGGCCGCATTTTGCCCACCCCTCTCCTAATGCCATCCTTATACCTTCTTCACCCAAACCCTACTCCACAGTTCTGAATGTTAAAAGCACAGCAAAAGGTGAAAGGGCATCTCCAAGACCATGCTACTGGGTCTTTCTCAGGCAAAAGGTAGAATAAATCTAGAGGGGAATGAGGTGTCCCTGAATTCCTCTTATGAATCACACACTCTGAAGGCACAAAAAGAGACTAAAGTCTTTAGAAATTCATTCTCTCCTCACTGAGGTCCATGGCCAAACTCCTATTGACTAATAGTGCCTTAGGGACTCAAATTATGTGGCCAAAAGTTCACTTCTCTGCATCTGAGCATGACCCCATTTATTGCCCTTCCTTGGTGTCTTGTGAGTCTAAGGTGTACTGAGAGATAGTTAGCTGTGTTAGTCAGAAGTCCAGATAGCTTTCTGCCTTATAGACCAACCAAATCAACGATGTCTAGCATAAGCTTTTGTGAGCCCAAGCTCACTTCATCAGATGCTATGAAAGGACATACACAGAGCAGTGTATCTAATGGAGAGAGCCATCTGAATGCAGGAGACAGGGAAGGGTGGGGAGACGGGAAGTACTCTACATTCATAGGTACTCGACCTTCACACTTTGCCTATTTTATTGCCCTCCAAAATAATTTCTACATGAGGAGCAATAATAAAAACATACATCAGTAATAGGCAGGGAGCTGAGGACCTGTGCTGGGGCCCTGTTACAGAGCGTAGGCTGGAACAAACTACAAAAAGGGACTTGGAGCTAGGTGGGAGTTAGTCTATCATTCATGACCCAATATAATTGCAGTAGTAGCCAGTGCACTCTAGTGGGGATTTTCTACCACGTACCTGGCACAGATCTTTGAGAAAGCATTCAAAAGATACAGTCAAATAAGATCAGATATTGGAAAATTAATCACTTCAATGCAGGGTTACCTACAGCATCCCACTGACTTAGATACAAAGTTTTTGTGTTGTTTTCCTGTTGCAGCTGGCATGTTGCCACTGCTGCCTGTAATCAGCTGTGAGTCATTAACACAGATGAAGTAACAGAGCCTTTTCCATGTGATGGGGCTGAGGATGGCTGTTATGGATTTAAAATTATTATTCCACATTTAGATCCTTTAGGACGGGAGCCTAGCAGAGTCAGGAAATGGCTAGACATGGGAACATCCATGAGTGTAATTAGGTCAGAAACAAAGGGATATATAAATCTTCATGCTTCTGGGTATGACCTGCTAGTTGGTTTGCTGGAGATTAGATAGTGATTAGGTGGGGAGGTTTTCATGATTGGCCACTGGGACCTTTCTTGTGCCTCCTTCTACTGCAGCTGGTGCAGAGGGTAACTTCAACTTTGAAGTTAGAGTCCTGGGTTAGATGGACTGTCGGGTGGATTTGCAACAGCAAGTCCTGTGTTCTCCCTTAAAGCAAGTATAAATCAAGAGTAACTCAGTTGGATTCAATGAACTTAAATTGGAGTGAAACTAGTGTAAGTCAGAAGAGAATCAGGATCTTGTGTGGTTGTATTAGGATACAAAGCTGCTGTAGCTGCAAATCTTTATTGCATGTCAGCCTAAGTCCTGGCAGATCTTATTAAAGCAAAGAAATAGAGCTTGGGAAAGAGTCATGCTTTCCACGATCCCATACAGTCTACTAGCATAAAGCAAAATGGCTGTCTTAAAGCAAACTTTTTTGAATTAGGATGGGGGAGTCTGATGAATAGATTGAATTAATGATTTCTCATGTGCAAAATTCTGAATGGCAGAAAACCATTCAGAAAAGGAAAGATAAGATTTTGCCTGGCATCTGCTGTGTTTAATATAATTCACTCTGAGGATTAGCTTTTGTCAGCAAACAGATCACTGAAATATGTAATGATCACTTGATTAATTTGGGTTTAGCTGTCCCTGGATCTCACGCATTCCATTAATGAGATCACACCTCAACACTGGCTAATGGATTAAGGATGCTTCACTGAACCAAACTGAGTCTAAATTTGAAGCGCTGGAGTAAGAGACAATAATGTCAGGCCTGCCAGGCCTGGGTTATTACATTTGGTAGAAGCAAGAAAGCTGACTGACATTTCTGTCTGCCATTTCTTTGAATTTTAGTACTTGTGAAAAGGAGAGACTGATAGCCAGAGACATGGATATTGAGGGGGCTGCCACAAGTCTCTCTCTGACAGCTGCGTCCAGGCAACTTGATCCTCATGTACAGCCCACACCCTTGCTATTCTGGGTCTGCTAATGCAGTGTTTCTCAACCCGTGGATCGCAATCCAAAAGTGGGTCACAAGAATATATGAAAGGGTCGCGAACAAACTTAAAAATGGATTCTCCTTTAAAGGAGAAAAAAGTGAGAAGCCATGGCTTTTCCCTCGCAGGTTAGCAGAGTTTCTGCTAGGGGCTGCCTGGGGACACAGACCCCACCTTACCCCAAATACCCACCCCCTGGCCCACACACTGGGGTCAGGACTGGCTATTGATGTTTATGAATGGGGCCTGGTACAAAAAAAAAGTCAAGAACCACTGTGCTAATGCACCTCAATCCTGACAGGTAGCTCCTTGTGCTGTTAGAGGACTTGGTCTGCCCAGTGCATTTCAGTAGTGATCAACTACTCGGTAGGGGTGTCAAATATGCGGCCTGCAGTGCCGCTGTGTCTAGCCCGCTAGACTACCAACAGAACAGCAGAAGTTGAGGGGTGTGACTGGGGGGTGCGACCTGGTGCTAACACAGCCCCAGTCCCCCTCGTGCTGCTTTGTGTGTCACCACTGCCCTAACTCCCCGGCTGCCAGCCCCCACTGCATGCCCTGTGCAGGAACAGGAGCTGCCGCTGTGCTCCAGGCTGGATCCGGTCCACAGGGAGCCCGTAGGTGATGTGTAAGTACTGACAGTGGGGTGAGGGCACAACTCTGCACCACTGCTGCCGCTCCCACTGCTGCTGGGCATTGGGTCCGGCCCGGCTGCAGCCCCACACCCAGCCATTAGCGCAGAAATCATGCCGCTGCCACTACCCCACTGCTGCCAGACTCTAACCACGTTGCAGCCTTGTGCCCTGTGCCTTGCTGTCGGCACAGAAATCTGAGGAGGCACTTGCTCCCCACCATGCCCACCCAATGCATCACGTGCGAGGCAGCCCCGCAATCCAGTTCTAGCTAGGGGCACATGGTAAGTATGACACCTTTGAGCTATACACCGCCCACTAGCTCTTCCTGTAGTAGACTTTTTGCGCACGATAAATTGTCAGTCATGTTAAAGAGGCCTTGTGCTGTGTACAAATGAGAATTAGAATATGACCTGCCATCTCCTGCGACTCAGTCTCTAGCATCCTGAAGCCTTGTTTACACAGGGATATTGTACTGATCTGGTTGGTTAAGTGGCATTGCAATGATTTAACCACATAAATCTGAAGTGCATTCACACCACATCCTTAGTTTGCCTTGAGACACTCTCTGTGTTAATCACTCTGCTGACACAGCTCTTGTGCTTGCTTAAACTACCCATCTGGGCAGAAAGCTTTGTGGGAATCCTCCCAGAAGCTCTGGGAGTTTGTATCTGGGGAAGAAGTCAATGGACAACAATGATCCCTTCATGTCTGTCATTAAAGTTGCTGGTGCCATTTTGAAACTGCTGACAAGCAGCATGGAGGACACATTTTTGTGAATGGAAACATTAGCAGAGGCCCTAGCCTGGTCTTTTGTCTTCAGGTCCTTTTGCTGGAGATCCTTTGCTTTGATGTGACACTGCGACCAGCTGAGAAAGTGACCCCTTGCCTTTGCTTGCTGTCATAGTGTCTTGGTGATTTCTCTGGAGGGGACTTTGCATGCAGCTGTCAGAAAGGGCACTCAAGTCCAGTGCATCAGGAAGCATCCAGGGAAGGGGCATGACTGCTTTACTGAGGATGTGAACTCATTACTATTACCTAGCTCTGAAGAGGAGCCCGCTAGCATTTAAACTGAGAGATCGTTTCCGGTTACGATGATCTCGGAAGCGTGGAGGACACAGAGGTACAAAGACAGGTCAACACAGGTATGAAGCAACACAGTGTGGTATTGTAATTGGGTGACTGCCAGAAGCAGAGCAGTTGTAAAAGTGCCCATGCAAACTACAGCAGACAAACCCAGTGCAAGTGGAATTGCTCCTGGTTCCAGAAGCAATAGTTACTGTCACTTAAGCCACTAGATAATTCCATTTAAAAACCCACTGTGTACGGTGAGAGGCACTTTTAGGTGAGCAAACTACACATTTCTGCACATGGTTTGCATGTAGGCAAGGCACAAGGCAAGCTTAAGACAGCAGCAGTAGCTAGCAGAATGCAAGGAAACCAAACGTTGACTGGATAGTCGGGAGGTCGCGTGATTTATATTTGATTGAAGCCGCTGTACGTTGGGAGTCAGAATAGTTCAAATTTAGAACACGGGCCTGTCTGCTGAATTCTGCTCCCAGCTCTGGTAGGAACTGATTTCGAATAACTAGATGAAAGGGAATGAGTTTCATTCTCACTTTGGAAAGTGAGTGTGGCCTCGGTGCTCTGAGCACTGGATTGGGAGCTGCAGCTCCTAATTTCCCGTTAGCCCTAGGAAGAAGTGCAGTCTTGTATTTACCCTTGTCTTTTGTCTCTGAGTCATTTCTGACCCATCATAGCACTTTGCTTCCCACCCCATAATGTTTTCATTTAATTTACCTGTGAGACTCTGTGTCAAAGGCTATTAGAAAGTCCAAATAAATTTTGTCCGCCAAGTCCAACATAACCACTGTTTTGTCAACACATTGACCTAGCTTTGTCATTTGCTTTGGAGACGTTGAGTGCCATTAATTGTTAGCAACTATTATAAAATCTCATGTAAGTGTGCGTGATCACCAGAAATCAACTCAGACAAAGAGCTCTGATTATTAAAGCTCCCACATTTCATAGCAAAAACAATCAGTGATTGCTGGAGGGGAAGGGAAAAGGAGAAGATAATTGGAAGATAAAGCAAAAAGTGGGCTAGGTAAAAAAAACACAAGGGTCCTGAAGGAATCAGAGTGAAAATCACAGGGTGTCAACAGGATCTCTCTGCTGTCATAATGAATTACATGACAGCCAAGCTCATTCTCAGGGAGACGGCACAGCTCTCCCGAATTCAGGGAGTGAGTGGGGGAAAGCTTGTTAATATGTAAATGAGAAGAGCTTGACCTAATAAAAGGAAAACAGAAGAGAAGACGCTATATGTGTTCCCCTGCCCGGCAATACCACCAGTCACTTTGGAGGCTAATGGTGATGAGCAAATTCTAGTAAGTGAGATTAATCACCCATTACCAAAGTGGCTTATGACTGTGGAAGGAAATGAGTTAACCTCAGCAGGCAGAGAGCAGGGAACGTGATTGTCAGCTTGTGTAAATCTCTGCCGCTCCATTGGAGCTGAGAATCTAGCCCTGGGTTTTCTTGTACGGAGCACCGTGTAATAATAAGAATAAGGGAAACAAATGCAGTCCCATCCTCTGCAAACTCATCCCCTTTGAAGTGAGGGGATATAGCTTTGGGAAATATCTTCCATCCCAACAAAGTGTAGACATGCAGCCCCACCATCTTGATACCATCTCTGCGTAGGTATGGAACCAACAGATACGCAGCATCAAAGCAGGGAGGAAAGGAAATGTTGGCCAACGACAAGGAAAGGCATATAGTGGCCTGCATACTGATCACGTAGAGCAGAAAGGATTTTTCACCCACTCAGGGGAAATAAGTTTATAATGCTGCATCAAAAATGTTTCTGTACATTCAGTGCTCCATGACAGTCCTGTAATACTTTATTACCAGCACATCGCTTTCGTGACAAGTGGTCTTAAGGTAAAACATTGAGCACAACAGTAAAACCCGTGCTGGGGCAGCCACTAGTTAGAATGCCGCTAATATAGTGCATCACCTTTAACCGAGTCCCAATGCAAGGCAGCATCAGCTCTAAAATGAGCTTCAATCCAGTGTGACAATTAAATCCATGCTTTCCTGGCCAGGAAGTAAGGAACGAGAGTAATGGAAGCATAGTGACACCTAGTGAGACCAGGGACAGAGAAGCAAAAATGAAGGGAGAGACAGAGAGAGAAAGAGTAAGCTCATAAAGCTGGTTCTGGTCTAATTTCTGCTGGTACAAGTCAGGAGTAAACTTCTGTGGATTGATTCCCCTTTCATTCATACAAGTGTAAATCAAGAACATACCCACTAAAGTTATTGGGGTACAGTTCATGTGAGTTAACGCTCAGCCTCTTGATATCAGTTGCATATCAGATATAAACTGGTCTGAAGCAGCTTTCAGTGATACAGCAATGTAACTTTTACAGACCTGACAGAATGACAGTGTTGAGTTTGATGCAGTATATGGGAGCATGATTTTTGAGCCAGAATATCACCTGGTTTAAATCAGCATAGTGCTGTTGACTCCAGTGAAATCATGGCTATTTACACCAGCTGAGAATGTGTCCCCTAGCTTATTGTACTGTCTGCATTACATACCCTAACCATGCGCTTCATTAAGGTGGCTTTACATTGTGTCTGGGCTCAGCCACGATGCACTTTCAGATACAGAGTGTTTGGTAAAGCTGTGCATGCTTACTTCTTTGTAATAAATATTTAACTGGACACACAAATCCAAGATTTCCAGTGAGACAGTGCTTGGAACAGCAAAGCTCTGGCGGCCTCCCCTAGCCTGTTCAAATCAGTAGCTTTGTGAATATTTACTGTTTCTCAGTGGTATCCGGGGGGCTTTAACAGACACTGAGACCCTGTTGAATAGAAACGTGTATAAACCTATAGGAAGCTCACCTAGGAATTTAACAGAGCACGTTGGGGGAACTGCAGCCCTCTTGGGAAGAAAGGAATGGTGATTCGTTTGGGCTGTGGCTGGACACAGCTCCTGAAGTTTTCAGAGCTTAGATTCACTAGGGTTGACATTAGTCCAGTGTTTTCAGCTTTGTGCCATAAACTGTTTTTTTCTCTTTCCTTCTCCCCCCTCCTATTTCCCTTGTTCTCCAAAATACCCTCTGTCCCTCTCTCTCCCTTGTTTCCTGCTCTTCTTCCTCTGCCGCAGGCTGCCAAGCTTCCAATGTCCATAATCATTGTGGGAGTTGGACAGGCTGAATTTGATGGTAAGGACAGACCGTTCTCTGCCTTCTTTGCTTAAAATGTGTCGAATCAAAGTCTAGCTGGAAGCACAAGCCTAGGATTCATAACCAGCCCTTCACTCTGCCACAAAGAGCCTGTATAACAGGGATGGGAAAAATGTGGCCCGTGGGCCAGATGTGGTCCACCAGGCCATTTTGTCCAGCCTGCGGGGCCCCTCAGAAATTTAGAAAATTAATATTTATAGTTGCATAGTTTCTAGGGTCAGAAGGGACCTGAGCAGATCATCAAGCCCGACCCCCTGCCATGGCAGGGAAGAGTACTGGGGTCAAATGAGC
>NW_017728931.1:118502006-118503069 GCF_001723895.1 Crocodylus porosus | reverse complement strand
GTGGAGGCCGAACAAGTTCAGGTCCCGTAGCCTCTCCTGACCAGTGCCGCATAGAGGGGGAGGATCACCTCCCTGGACCTGCTCGAGATGCATCTGTGGATGCATGACAAGGTACGGCTGGCCTTCCTGACTGTGTCCCCACGCTGCCGGCCCATGTTCATCTTGGCATCAATAGTGACTCCAAGATCCTTTTCCGCCTCTGTACTGATGAGAAGGGAGTTCCCCAGCCTGTAGGTATGGTGCTGGTTGTTGCTCCCCAGGTGCATCACTTTGCACTTGTCAGTGTTGAATCCCATCCTATTCTCGTCCGCCCACCCTTGTAACCTGTCTAGGTCCGATTGTAGCCTGTTGCTTCCTTCTAGTGTGCCCATGTCCCCCCACATCTTGTCTGCCCCTGGCTGCCTGTTATGCGGCTCTCACTGGCTTGCCAAAACTCAGTAAGCAGCCCTCCACTTGAAATAATTGCCTGCCCCGCTATATGACCTTATCTGAGTGGCATCCTTTCCCTGTACCTTGGATCTCCATCTGTCAAATGGGAACACTTCCCTTCTTCACTAGGGTGTTGCGTTGTTTAATTCATTCATGGCTGAAAAATGCTGAGACACCCATGAAGAGACCACCTAAGCAGATAAAATATGCCATGTCTCTGCATCCTGGTTCGGATCCTTAGCTGGTGTAATTTGGTACAGCTCTGTGAGTCGGGAAAAGCTTGTTAATATGTAAATGCACAGAGCATGGGAAGTGCTGATTCCAGCCTTTGTAAAAGGTATTTTTTCTCAGGTTCATCCTAGAAGAGACTCGGATTCCCTGAAGATACTTCAGGACTCCCCAGTTTGTAAGGACAGGAGTCCTCCATCTTCCCACTAACCATTTTTCTTGATACAAAACCCTCCGGGTAGAAATGTCTCCCTCCCGCTCTTCAGATCCATTCAGCAGGCCCTGTTTTAGGTAAAAGAAGAATTCCCTAGTCTGGAGGTGGCTTGTGAAAGGGCTAAGAGTTTTGAATGAACTCGGGGAAGCAAACAGATGGCAAAAGGCGAACGCAGCAGGAAAGTCCCCTCGC
>NW_017728931.1:118474394-118500886 GCF_001723895.1 Crocodylus porosus | reverse complement strand
TATGGAAATGTTAACACAGGTGAACATGAACTCAGGTATGGAAATAACTTTCATTGGATGCACTAAGATGCTCAAGGCTAGATTTGGTTTTAAGAAACTGAATTCTAATGAGTACAGGACTAATGAGCTAGTCCTAGTGTATCCACTTAGTGTGCTGTGTTTTTTGTGCATAATACATGATATAGCAAATTAATGCACATTCCAATAAAGTCATATTTGTTTTTGCTTTGATCTTAAAACTAAATTATACAGCCCTAGGCCCCTAGAATATTAGTAACGTTTTTCATTTCTTTTTAGCTTGAGAAAAATGTGTTGTTCTGTATATGATAATGTACCACTGTGTCTGCAACCCCCTTTCAAAATCCTAGCACCACCCATGCATGTGAGTTATACCATGATGCTGCACGTGGAATATGCACCAGGGAAGCTAAAGGCCTGAGCAAAGTTGCAGAAGACTTTGTGTCAAGGGTTTCATAGTTTCATATTTGGTAGAGTCGGAAGGGACCTGAGCAGATCATCAAGTCCAACCCCCTGCCATGGCAGGAAAGCGGACTGGGGTCAAATGGTGGGGAGGTTGAGGGGAGAAATCTCAACAGTGAGATTTATCCGGCTTGGATCTGTCTACCCTGGTGCAGGAGATCTCCTAATATTTAATGGAAACCTACAGAGTAAGTTTGGATTTGGCAGGGTTTCTAGCTAGGCTTAGGCAGGCAAGGTTCTTTGGGTAGATGTGATATCTTTTATTAGACCAACTGAGTAATTGGAAAAAAGTTCTTGCTAACTTCATTTGGACTGACTGCATGGTTGAAATTGTTTTAGACAAGTTTTTGGGTACCACAGTCCCTTTCCTTAGGTCTCGGGGGGTGGGGGAAGGGTACTGTGGTACCTGAAAATTTGTTTGAGTGAGCATGTCCACATGTGCATTAATGCACTGCAATTACAGCACATTAAGTTTAGTACTTGTAATAACAGATACTAACTTAATGTGCTGTAATCGGCACTACTGTACAGTAGTGCCAGTGCAGGTCTTTTAGGTGACGCTAATGCTCAGTAGACTAATTCTACTGCACATTAGCACGACTTTTGCTGTGACACTAATGCATAGTAAAATTAGTCTACTGCACTTCTAGCGTCTCATGCAGATGTGCCCACTGTATCCTAACCATACAGTCAGTCAATAAAACATATCACTCACAAAAAAGCTTCTTTCTTCTTACATATTTCCTGGACCATCACGGCTTCAGCATCGCTTCAGCACTTGCTTCACGCACTAGTGGGAAGGTGTTTCAAGCCAGTAGCAATGAAGATGGTTTAAGAACCTATTAAGTCCAACCTAGAACTGAAAAAACTCTCTCTTGCTGTGGAAAAGAAAACTATATTTCAGTATTTGTTAGCATCTTAATGGACCTGCACTTGGAGGGAAGGTAGAGAACTGAGCGATGGTAGTTCAAAGAAAATGTTCCCAAGAGTGACAGGTGTTAATATGGGAAAGTGTCCCCAGGGGAAAAGCAGAGAGCACCATCACTCTGGACATTTAACAGTCTGCTGCAAAGAGAGGTTAGGAAGGGCTTTTTTCAAATTGCCTGATATGTGGGAGTTTTTTAATAACAAAAGACAGGAAAGTTTAATTTTTTCTCTGTTGGTTTTTCATATTTAAAACATTTGGTGATGATTAATTAATAGAAAATGTTATTATTTTTGTCAAGTCATCTCTCTCACTTTGCCGAAGGATTCCTGGGATACCTATGAGACATTTTCTGGGAGGAGAGAGGGGAGAACAAAGCAGTGGTTCAATGCCTTTAATCAAAGTCTCCGCTTTGTGCTCTACATGTTAAGCAACTGAACTGAATTTGAAGCTATTCTTGTTCCCGGTTCGGGGAGCTTTGGGAAGCAAGGGGCAGCAGGGAAGAGTCTGTGGCAGTTGAAAGGCCATTGGGGTCGGGTGGGTTGCAGAGACAGGGTGTCATCTAGGGCTGCGAGGAGAGCATTGTGTTGGAGGCAGATGGCAGGGAGCCTCGCCATGTGGCAGGGCCCTTAGTGCCTCAGCAGCCGACAAGCCTGTCACACAGGCATGAGCTGCAGTGCACCTGGTGTGCTAGCCGGGCTTCAGTGAAGACACAGACTGTTACCAGAGCATTGCAGGGACTCCATGGGGGAGGCTTAGTAATCGCACTGGCTTGCAAAACTGTTTGTTTTCCCTTAAAAAAAAAAAAAAAAGTTTGCCCAAGTGTTTCCCCATGGGAGACGGAAGCCTGGCACATTGCTAGCAAAACACAGTCTGACATTTATTCATCGTTAAACATTAAAATAGTTCTCTACATGCTGCCTTGCTTCCCGCTCCAGTCCCAAAGCCCCACGCAAGTGCTTCCCTAGCCCCGCTTCTTCTCGGGACGAGCCAGCAGCACGTGGGAACTGTCAGGCTCTCGTCAGGGGGGCGATGGGGAAGGGAACAGGGCGCAGCCCTCCCCGCTGATCCTCCTCCAGGATCAAGCAGCCCTGGGCACGGGCATTTCCTCTTCTTCCACATCTGTGGGAGAGGCAGAAAGGACAGCAGCTTGCTCTGGGCCGGGCTGCTGTACGATCAGGAGGAGGCAGCTATAAGATGTCCACGTTAGCACGTACCGTTGGCCGCGTGCAGATAGGCCACACATCTGGGCTGCTCCGACCCTGCCCTCACCACTGTCAAGCTCTGGGAACCTGACAGTCGTGGAGTGGCGGCAAAGCCGAAAACACCATTTACAGCTGGGAACCACACTCATCTCCAGTTGACGATGCATCATTAAAATATGGCACGCTGAATAGTCTGGATGTAAGGTTGTAAGCATGTTTGTAGGAGTAAAGGAACTATTATACCCTATTATACCTAGGCACAGACCTTTCTCACACCAGCTTGTATCTGTCTTTGGTGAAGATTATTTTTCAATTCCTATCAGTTAGAGGTTGATGTGTGCTCTGAACCAGGCATGTATAGATTCAGTGGGCTCAGAAACATATCCAGCAGCCAGGGTTAGAATATTTTGTCAGCTACACATAAACCTTAATCCATGAGGCAAGGATTTTTTGTGATATCTTTAAATGGACCGACTGTATAGTTGGAAGAGTTGTTGGCCAAGCCTTCCTCAAGTCACTGATACCTGAAAGCTGGGTCAGCTTCATGAGGACAGCTAGAGAGTGCTCCGGGCAATACCTAATCCATGGGTTGCTACAGTCCAAATGGAGTCCCTTTATATTGCACAGAGCATTGTGCATGAAATAGTTTCTAGGGTTGTAGGGGACCTGAACAGATCATCAAGTTCGACCCCCTGCCCTGGGCAGGAATGAGTGCTGGGATCATAATACCCCAGCCAGATATCTATCCAACCTCCTCTTGAAGACTCCCAAGGTAGGGGCAAGCACCACCTCCCTTGGGAGCCCATTCCAGAGCCTGGCGGCCCTAAGTAATGCCTCCTGATAAATGTGATGGCAGCAGCTGAGAACCACAGCAAAGAGTATGTGATTCAAAGCATCACCTACACAGCAGGGAGCATGGAGGGACTCACACCTCCTGCACACTTGAATTTCTAGTTGAAGTCAAAGACCCTAACAGCAGCATGGAAACAGTGGAAGGAAGAACTGACCTCGTACACACAGCTGACCATGGCAGGCAAGGATGAGAAAATGGAAGTAGACCTTCTCCATTATCTCATTGGGATAAAGAGTCTTGCTTTGGACTGTAGCAACTTGAATCATTATTTAAATATACTATAGTCAGTGATGCTGCTTGCAGCCACCTTTGTCGACACCCTGATTGTATCACGACAGGATGGCCTGTGTGTAACCAGCAGCCCTGGCTGCTTCCCCTCCCCTGTAGACCAGCTGTCCTCATCCTGTATGGTTGTCCATACCTAGCAGTCTAAGGAATTATATCCTTTTTGTTCATCTTCTTTCAAAAGCACAAAGTCTAAATCTTTTCAAGTCCTATTCACACAAAGGAGAATCCAGCCCTCTGAGCAGTTTCACCAGTTGTTTGCCCTTCTGTGTCTAAGACGGGGTGACCAGAGCAAATGTGATATTTCAAACAGCGGTGTTCTGTTAATTCATGGAACGGCATTAGCGTTTCATAAATAGCATTTTCTATCTCGCGTTGTTCTTTATACCTTCTAATATTTTGCTGGTTGGTTTATAATATGACTGCTAAGCTACATGTCGAAACGTTAGCGAGCTTATTCACTGGGATGGATAGGTTGGGTCTTTTTTCACGGGGTTACAGTAAGGTTTCTGGGTAGTTCAGCTTATTTTCCCTGATGTCCATTGTGTTGGATTTACCGATATGGAGTTGTGTCCCCGTGGTCTGCTGCTCATTCCCCATTTAGTCCCATGAAAATCTTCACGGCCTCTAGTGCTGGGTCCTCTGCAAAGTGTGCTGCCTCATTCATAAGTTGATTAACTAGCACCAGTCTAGGCCTTTTGGCACGGACATGGTACTGGGTTCCTTCCAGCAATTCACTCGCTGCATAGTTAAGACTTTATGCTTTTTCTCCTTTCCCTCTCAGCCATGGTAGAGCTGGATGGTGATGACATCAGAATCTCATCCCGGGGGAAAATCGCTGAGCGAGACATCGTCCAGGTAATCACGAAATTTTTTCCTAGCTCAGCTGGTTTTTAGCCTTTTCTTAATTCATGTGGATCCAAACTTAGTGGAACAAAAACATTTCGGATTCCTTATTGCCTCTCCTACCTGCAGTGTGTAGGTTGTTAGAGGAGCTGGCTTCCATCAGGGCACTGGGAATTTTCCTGTCTCCAGCACTGTTCGAGGTCAGACAACATAGCAGCACATTTGTGAAGCTGGTAGTATACCTGTGGGTTTGACACACTTGGATAATACTGTGTATTAGATAATTGGGGAAGAATTTAAATACAGAGACTCAAGAGGGCTGGAAGTATTATCAGCTACAAAAAAATTGTTTCGACAATCCCCTTGGAGAAGAAAGGACCCTCATTCCCGTTCCAGGACCCACTGTCCTTTCCACAGCATTTCTGTTGCAGAAGCAATTCTTCCTGCTCTGCCGCCTCAGGGCCTTTCTATTCCCAAACCACCCCATCTCAACATTGCTAGTGGCTTGGACCCATTGCTCCGTAGCCATTGTACCCGCTAGGATACGATATGATACTGTACATGTGAAGCCTCCTAGTTCGGACAGGGAGGCTGTCTGACCGCCCTGAAGCTGATGTTCCACTAATGGTCTGATCTCTTGGTTAGAGCAGTATGCCTCACCTCGTGTATAAAATCCCACTTCCCCAATGTCTCTCATGTGCTTTCCTTCTTTCCCAGTTTGTCCCGTTCCGCGATTACATTGACCGCACAGGCAACCATGTCCTAAGCATGGCCCGGCTGGCTAAGGACGTCCTGGCTGAGATTCCAGACCAGTTCATTTCCTACATGAAGGGACGTGGCATCAAGCCCAACCCGGCTCCTCCTCCATACACCCCCACGGGCCATACCCTCCAGACACAGATCTGATTGCCAAGAAGCATTTTTCAAACAACTAGAAAGAATCCCAGGCATTTTGTTGTGTCAGCTGTTGACTGCCTCTAGCTGTATGCCAAGGCATCCAGAGCTTTCACTGAGGTTCCTCTGTGTACTTTTTTCTCTGGACTTGGCTTTGGGACAGCCAGTCGGTAAAGCCAGTTATGCTGTAATGCTGACACATTAGCGTGCACCATTGGAAGGATTTGTAGGACTGGAGACGCAAGCAACAGGAGGGAATTTATTTTAAAAAGACAAGCACGGCAACCGACAGGCTTCCTTTCCAGTTTGGAAGGGTGATGGAAGGGAGAGGCAAGAAATGAGATCCGAGAGCTGTCCTCCCCAGGGCCCTACTTCACCTGTTTTCTTTTGGGCTCTTAGCAGACCAGCTCTTCCTCAAAAATCGTGGTGGTCTCTCTCTGCCTCTCCTTAAATGATTCTAGTATTTTATAGCCCATGCACAATCCACCTGCCTTCCCCGTTCTGCTGGCAGTTCTCATCCTCTTGCTGTTTGCTGACTTGGCTTATCCATATCAACTTGGCAGACTTTTGTTGGCTCCAGACATCAGGCATTGTTGTGGGTTTTTGCCTCTTCTGCTCTGCCTGGATACTTTTTCTGACTTGCTAATATTTTCTCATCTTCTACAAATCAGCTTTGGCAAGGCCTATATGGGTTTTGGGGGATTTGGGGCTTTCCTTGGTTGGTTGGATTTTTTTTTAAATTCATGGTTTAGGTTGAGCTTTTTCCCCTTGATACCCACATCACTTCTTTTTTAGGCTACATTTGATATTTGCAAAGTCCTGGTTTCTGTCATGTGGAGTTGGGAACCTTTTGCCAAAAGGATGTTACACGTCAGTGTGTCACAACAGTGCTCTGCTACAAGCGGGGATCAGGATGGGGTATGATTTTGAGCATTGTTACACAAGCCATTTCATGGCCGATCCAAGTGCTGTCTGAAGCACCAAGATGAAAGGTGAACTTCATCCCTTACAACAGGCTGGAGCCTACACTGTATATATGCATTTAGCATGGAGAATTCTGCTCCTCAGTATTAAGTGGAAATATGTCCCTGTGCTATTATTCCCACTTTGGCAGTGGTACTCCTGTAGTGTTTGAATGACCCTCCATCCTTTTTATACAGAATATTGCAAGGTGATTCACCACTGCAGAAAACTTTAACAAGGCTACTGAGCAAAGGGGGTGCAGTTAGCCCTTTGACATGAAAGGAAATCTCAATACTTCTAGGCCTTCTCTCCTGCTATGTCTCTTGGGCAGCTTTTTTAGAACAAATTTGGTCATATGTTTATCTCCTCTGGTGATTCCAGGATTATAACACATGCGCTATGTCTTATTGAAAGAAGATAAAAGGGACAGATGAACCCTCGCTAAGTAAACTCCATAGGCACCTTACAGTCTCTATTCACAGACTATGGTCCTTATTTTTGAATATCTCATTAATTGGCTAGATAATTACCATGAACGCATGGATTACATGTGACGTAGCAATGGTCACTCTGGATCATAGTCCTAGGTGCTATGTTTTAGAAGAATTCTCCAGTGAGACAAGTAGCGATTTCACAAGACAAGCAGGTAGGAGGGGTAGGAGAATCTAGCCCTGAATAAAGGCAGATGCAGCCCACCAAATCAGTATTAGTACTCAGGGTTCAGCAAACTATATGATCCCCAGGCAGCCTATCACACATCACAATCTATCCACATAATAAGATTTTAAAAAAAGATAGGATCCAATCCATGCTTGTATCTGCATCATACTCAAACGAGAACTAGGGAGCCATCCGTAGATCAGTGGGTTCATTTAATATCTACCCGCCTGTCACCATGAACCTTTAGATCCTAAACAGTAAGGCACTGGGAGAGATTAAGCCAACTCTAATTTTATCTTCCTTTCACACCAGTTTAACTCCACTGGAGTTAGTCCTAATTTATACTACTAGAAGTGGCCTTTGCATTCTTGACTCATGACAGCGGTTGCACAACAGTTTCAATGATGGGTTTACTTCTGCTGCCTGTTTTTTAGATTTTGCAAGAGCCAGGCTGTCTAAAGATGTCTTAAATTCCTTCAAAATTGTGTGTGGCTTTCCTGGCAATTGGGAACAGGCTGAGCCAGCAAGTGGCTGTCTCACTATAGGAGCTCAGGGCACCCACTGAGTTACCAGCGTAATGGAGGGCATCATGCCCTACGAACTTACTGGGCTCCATCATCCCAAACAAAGAGGGCGGTCATAATTATGTCACCTTTCTACACCTATCCACAATCCCCTTTGCATTCTTAGCGTACCAGTAAACTTTGCCCAGTCAAGATAAGAACCCCAAAGAGCGGTTAGTGGGTGGTGTGTCTCTGCTGCCTACTTCTTTATGAGCAGGGATAGCGGGCAATACTCCGTCATGCTGCTCTGTACTTGTTTCTGTCTGTGTATTGATATTGGGTGCCATATGCCCTTGCAGTTCCATGCCCAGTTCTGTACAAGTGTAGCTTGGGGTGATGCATGCCTGTGCAGTCCTGTACCCAGTTCTGTAAGTGTACAAACAAGGTGGTGCATGTCCATGCTGTACTCCCACCCTGCTCTGTATGAGTGTGGATAGCAGATGATGTATATGAGGTGTGGATATAGGGCCATGCATGTCCAGTTCTGTAAAACCACAGATGTTGGGCTGCCTTTTAAGCCCGATGCCCATAAGCACGGATGTCTGGTATTGCTGAAAAGAACATGAGTTCTCCAGGACGGGTAGTGTGAATTTCCAGGGGGAAAGGGGCACTGTACAGTCTGCTCCCCAAATCCGATTCTTCTTTATCAGCTACAGACGGTTTTCTCTGACTTCTGAGAATTTGCTGCCACCCAGCATGTTCTTGGGGCTGCTCTGTTCCTCTCTCTCTTTCCCAGCCCCTCATTCACTTTATTTTTTATTTGCATGGGTGGTGACCTTTATATACTTTACACTATTGTATTTTGTGTCAAATGTCTGATGTGATCTGGTTTGTATTGGATTGCCTTAAACTGGAATAAACTATTCTTTTTACTACAGCACGGAGACAGCTTTGACTTCTTGTTCACTGCGGCCTTTGAAAAGGTCACACACTCCGATAAAATGATGTCTCTGTCACAAGTAAGATTATATCTTGATTGACTGTGATGATCAGAAAGAAAGAAACTGGTGCCAGTACTGAACTTTCATGAGGTGTAGCTATTTCTCTTTAAGAAAATGGTTTATCCCTAAGGATTATGAACTTTAGGAGTTAATTAAGCATTGGATGGTTTTTGCAGAAGTGTTTGCTTTCTCTCTGGATCTTGCTATTCCCAGTCTTATGCTTCATTCTAAGTCAGTGGTTTTCAGCCTGTGGTCCACAGACTATATCTAAGAGGTCCGCAAAAGATCGCTATGCTCAATCAAAGTATGTGAATGCCTACACACACATTTCAAAGGGGTCTGCACCTCCATTTGAAATTGTTTGGGGGTCTGCAAATGAAAAAAGGTTGGAAACCACTGCTCTAAGTCATTTCTTTTCCATTCTGTTCATCTTTTCAAGAACCGTAAATCAGTGGCAGGTGCAGCCTCCGATATTTCACTTTAGCCAGTGCTATCAAAGTCTCCTTTGCCAGCCTCTGAATGTTGGTGCATTTTACACTGATGCCTGAACAGCCAAGACATGATCATTGCCTGGGTCCTCTCCTACTCTTTTCCTTTGGACTGAAAGTTTAGGAGACCTGTGCTTTCTCTGTGTGCCCCTGCATATTTTCAGATACAAACCCCTGCGTGAGGTAAGAAATTGGGGTAAAGTAGGGACCTGTAGGTTTTAACAGCCCTCCCTGATCAAATACAGTACTCGCCCAGAAGCTTTATTTTTCAGTACCAGGGATGGCACTGGATGTCTCTGGTATGTCAGAAGTAACACCTTTCTTTTGGTTTTTGGCCTGAATTTAATCAACTCTGCAGTAATTATATTGTAGGAGACTCAGTGCCAACTCCCCCTCCCCCAAACATTGCAACATTAGCTTCTAGTTCAGTGGAACAGGTAAGACGCAGTTTAAATCTATGTAGATGGCAGAGACCTATTGGGCCTCCCAAGCACCAACACCAAATTTAATGAAATGCCCACTGAACCAGAATGTGTTATGCTTGGGCAGGGGCTTTCTGATGAGGGGGCCTTACCCCAGGAGTAGTCAGATCGGCAAGTCGTTCACAGTAAAGCTGACTCTACACATGGTTTGTGCCTAAATACACATGGTGAGCATGCAGTAACCTGGGCAGCTGTCCCAACCCCATGGCTGTCTATCTGTAACCATGCCAGCCCACTTATTTTTTCCTGCTCAGAAAGGATCTCTCAGCTAAGCCTGCATCTGTCCTCCTGCCTCACAGCTTTCAATCAAGATAAACTAGAGCAATGCCCCATGTGCTGCAAAATTAAGTGCAACGAAGCCCATCCAAAGTATAGGGAAAATGAAAGCAAGTATTAAAATATTTAGCGCTTACTTTGATGAAGCACAGTCTCATGAATGGCTATAAAGCTCTTCCCAGCTCTACATTTTCATTGTCCAGAGAGGCTTCTCTAAAGATTTATAAGTATTGTCCAACCCAGAAACCAAAAAAAGGACTCACCCCACACTTCCTCTCTTAAAGAACATCACCGCTTTCCCACACTGGATGCATCTACATGTGCAATTAATGTGAAGCAATAAAGTCTGGCATATATTGCACCAGAGTTTATTGCTCCTAGGCACTGTTTATGCTTCTGGGATCACAGCGCATTGAGCCAGGTAGGAGCAACCCCGGCTGGTAGGGGATACTGGCGGGTCAGCCTGCCAGCCGGGGCTGCTCCGACTCAGCTCAACATACTGTGGAGGGGCTGGCTGGGGCATGAAGGTGCTCCAGTGCAGGGCTAGTCAGCATGAAGCCCCCCACTGAAGCACCCTCATGCCCCAGCCATCTGTGTCAGCATCTACATGTGCATTGCTGTGCAGTAAATAACTCCACCGTAGGATAGTACTTGTATTTACAGCTACTAACCTATGGCAGAATTCATTGGTTTACTGTGGCCTAATATGGCTGCATGCGCAGAAGCACAGACTTTACTATGCAGCTAATTAGGCAGCTCCGCAGGTAACATCTCCTGTAAATGCGCCCACTGAGTACACAGGATTCATGCAGTTTTTCTGCACACGTAATTAGGCTTACATGGCTTTCCCCCTTTCACAGTCTCTGCCAGTGCTCACATCCTTAAAAAAAATAGCTGGAATATGGATTAAGTCTGCTTTGTAAAGAGTGTTTCCTAAGAGCCAGTCAATGTACCTCAGTTCCAGTAAGAAATGAAATCGGTCGGAAATGTATAGGAAAGATACAGCACAGACAGCTGCCAGTGATTTCCAGAGACTGCCTTAAGTACTTGAAAATATCACTTAGACATTAAAAATGGCCCCTGAATCTCCCGTGAGGCCTAAGGGGTGCAAACCCCCAAATTAAAAGTGAGCACAGTCCCCAGGCTGATGGAAGCAGCTCCAAGTCAGCCTCATGCAGTTTAGAAGCTCTGGGCTGCCAAGTAGCGCAATGGGGATTTAGTGAAAGGCCCCCTCTTATCCCGCAGCCTCTCAAGCAATCCTTCAAGCTATGAATCCAAAAAAAATGCCTCCCTACCCTGCCCCAATTGAGTATGCCCACCAGCGAATGTTACCAGCTTCTGTCGACAGGAGCTTTGAATATGTTTGCCTTGCCATCCCTTGCATGAGCAATGGCATCCTGACCCGGTAGGTGCTCGAGTTCTGATGCCTTAGTTTTGCTGAGTTCTCACATTGATCCCATCACAAATGGTTATTCTTAGTAACTTTGCAAGCCCTCCTTGATTAAAATCCAGCCTCCAGGTGGAAATAAGTCCCCTTTGCCTGTAAAATCTCATTTAAGCTCTCAAATAAGCAGATGGCCTCTGTTTATTTCTCCGGGGCGCTGTGTTTTCATTGCACATTAGGGGGTTAGTGATTTTGTCTCTTTCCATGAGCCGGCTAACAGGCATGATGAGAACGGGGAGGAAAATAACTTACTGGCATTAGTACAAACAGTGATCCCCCGCGTGGGGCTTTCCTTTACCTTCCTGCTTGAAATCGCCGAACATTGGTCACACAAGTAATAAATAATATTTAGCGGTAAGGTAGCACAGGAGCCTTGGAGGCTGCAGCCACTGATGTTGCTTTGAATCAGCTTCAGTTAATCTTCTCTTAACTGCAGGGCTTAAGGCTCTTGAGGCTCCCACAACAGTTATTCCAGCATTAGGCAGACACTGCTCCGAGAGTAGTGACTCCATTTTGGAAGCATGCAAATTTTTTTCTGAAAACCGTGATTTTCTATTCTAGAACAGCGATTTCACACAGGTTCCTATTTCACAGTTCCTGTAAGGCAGGGCAGGCTAGCCCCCCATAACCTCCCCTGGCACAGGCTGTCCATCTCCAGGCCACTTTGGGGGATAAGCCTGTCCTGGCTTACCCCAACCTTGCATGACATCTCTCAAGCCACTGGCTACCTAACTCCTGGTGTCACCAAGGCACCAGCCTTGCAGTGGACCCAGATGCCAGCTCTGTCTCCTTGTCAACACAGATCACACTGTCACAGCTAGGGTTCATTTACCTGTTCCTCTCCCAAGTTCATACCTGCAACCCCCTGATTACAGCACCCCCCTGCTGCCTATGCTGGACAGACAGGGAAATCCCTATGTGAAATGGGCATGGATTTGACAGCAGCTCCAGAAAGACGTACAGCCTGTGGCAGAACCACGGACTCAGAGTAGCTGTTGTTAAACAACCTTTACAAAACCCAGCTTGAATGCCGAACTGCAACACAAGAAATCATTCACAGACTGAATTGTGTTAAGTATGGTCTCAACAGAGATTAGAGATTCTTGCCCATTATCTGGACTAGCTTTTATAACCCCTCAGTGGCTTAATTCCTTTGATCTCTTCAACTAACCTTTACCTCTCAGCAGTTCCCCCACCATTCCTCCCCCTTTTTTCTATCCTTTGTATTTAAGTGACCTTATTCCTTTCTATTTAGCAGCCCTACTCTTGACAAGCCCATTCTTACCAGCCGAAGAAGTGGCTGTAGCTTGCAAAAGCTTGTACCTCTCTGAGCAAGTTAGTCTACCAGGTGCCACCCTCCTCTGCCTCCTGCCTCACTTCAGATTAGCACAGCTAACTAGCTACCTCCCTACCATCTCTATGGATAACAAGAACAACAGCTTTTAATAATTCATGTAGCATGTCTGAAGTGGCCTCTGCCCTGGTGGCTCTGGGAATATGAAGGCTTGGGTATGGTGTTATCTGGCTCTTTTTCCCAAGGGGGGAGGCAAAGGTCACATACCCGGGATCAAATGGTAAAAGAAGCCATATTTATTTAATGCATCCTTAAATCATAGATAAGATGTTTTGCAAGAGTAAAAGTAGAAAAAAACCTCACGCTGCCTTGGCAGCTGGAGCGGCTACATGGGACGAGTCCATCGTGCCCGCAGCTGCCCAGGCTGGCTCAGAGGCACTGGTGGGCCCAGAGCCTGGCAGCCACCTACTGCAGGGTCTTGCGTGCCCAGAGCCACTGCTGCCTACACAGTGCTTGCTCATCCACCATGCAGGGGGCCATGGGGACAAGCCTGGCAAGGGCTGCTTCTCCCTTCCACTTCCAGGCACGCCCCGGCTGGGGTCCCTGCAGGCCGGGGTGGGGATTTAAATTGCTCCCCAACCATATTCAGTAGCTTGCCAGGGCCTTCCCCACCCCCCACCTACCCTCCAGCCTTGTGCTGAAGAAGGGAAGCCTGCTGTAGCCTGCCCCCCTCCCCCCTCCTGCTTCTATCCTGAGTCACTGCAGGCATGTGGCTGCATTTCTGTGATCCAAAGTAAATGTCTATTCATTTGCAAATCAGTTCAGTCTGCGCAGGTTAGACTAGCTTGCGATGATTGAATCAATTCAAGCTCGGGCTTTTTGAATGTCTGTAATTAGCCTAGATTTTAGGAAAGGACTTGCAGTGAGCAGGTATTCATCAATCATCAGTCTTTCTATTTGAATACCTGCCCCTGCCCTGTATGTTCTTTCATAGCATCCAACAAAGTGAACTGTTGCTCATGAAAGCTATAGTCTATATTATATAGCCTCTATACAGTGCCACTCTGCCCAGCGTCCTCATTGCAAATCAAGCAGGGGAAGGAACTGCTAAGGCCTGTGCAGAGTGGTGTTCTGCGCACAAACTGCAATGCAAGGTCTGGCGTTCCCTGAGAAGTAGAGAAACACCCTGTATGTATATGGGACACATGGTCAGTCCCAAGGTAACAGGGGAGCTCTAATCTAAAAGTAGCTTATATCTGGTTTGTGGAGATTTGAATACTCCACAAGGGGTAAGGCACCTTGCCCTCCCTTATTTTCTGTTCCCTCCCCTCCCCTGGCAAACAGAATTGCAGGGGCCTCGGGGCGTGCCATGCTACTCACCCTGCACCTATCAGAGCATGGCTTTTTTAATAGAACAGAAGAAAGAAAACTGAGATGGGACCTTTTCTTTTATCTTTGTTACGTAAACATTTCTTGGCTTCTCTAACAGCATCTGTAGTACCAAATGTAAAGGGAAACTCTTCCCTGCCCATTGCTGATGGACTGCTGGGTGATCCAGTCCCACTCACCTGTTTCCCTCCAAACTGATGGACATCTCCTGCAGCCTATGTCCCTCCCTTCCTGGGATCCAGAAGTGGCACCACTCCAAGGAAAGGCAGAGGAGCAACCAGGGCTACTCAGCAGTGTCCTGGCAACCCATGTGGCAGAAAGACCTGTCCTTTGCAGCCCCCACGTTTCAGCTGGCCAGTAGATCTAGCTGGGTTGCAGGAAGCCATGGGTCACAAGAGAGGCTTGACACTAAGCAGCCCTGAAATCTCTAAATGAACCCTTCGTTGGTGTGTAGTCCTTTGTTGTTATAGAAACCTGCATGCAACTTGAAGGTAGGGGCATGTGCTGAAGGAGGGAAGACTTTGGAGGAGGGAACCACAAAGTCAGTCCACATGTACATGGCCTGAATGGTGCAGCACTTCTGCAAATAGGTCTTTGAATAAAGCACCAGTATCACTTTACAAGCCTGGAGCCCTTCCATGCTGTGATGCAGGATGTGCCGTACGAAGCCGGTGCCTGTCTGCCGGGGTGTGGGATTTCAGCTAGAAACTGTAAGTTTCTTTGTTGTAAGGATGTTCCATAACTCCCTAAATCCCATATCGCTAAATCTAGATGCCCCATCACTAAATCTAGATGCCCATATCCCACCTGGAATTCAATGTGAATGTTAGGCCCAGAGGATGCATAAGGTTATGTATTAGTCAGTGACAGGAAGTTTTGCAAATGCTAAGTAAAAGATTAGGCTTTTGAATCTGAGGGGTGTGATTATCATCTCTTTGTCAGTATAAATCAAAGAAGTGGTTTAGTTCCTTTCTGGTGTGAAATACAGTAACTGCAACAACGAGACCCACACACAAAATACAGGCTGTGTGCAAACTCCACGATGTGGACGGAACAATTTTGCTGGGGCTTGGAGCATTGTTCTGTGAAGCTTTGTGTACCTGTGAGGAACAGCAGCCAAAAAGCCAGACAGATAGTAAGAGGAGTATTTGTAATGAGGCCATGAGGGAAAGGTGCTTTTAGGCAAATGCTGGCTGGCGAGAGGCTTGGACTGATGAGCAAAGAAAAGGTCTCCTTTTGTCTCATTCTGCCAGTCTCCAGGGAACCAGGATCCTCTGTATAAATAACAAGGAACACATTAAAGGAACACCTTCCTCTGGTTCTTTTATCCTTCAAATAAAAGCAGCCTATGAGCTCCCCCTGCAAATATTGATCAGCCACTCGCATAAAAAAAGAGGGAACGTAACTCCCAAACTGTTGAGTGAATAAACATTTCTATTGGAAACAAAGCAATCCCCACCCAACAGGTGTCGAATGGGGAAACCTCAGAACATGCTAACTTTGATTAGACGTTTTGCCCGTTTCACACCATGCATATGCCTCGTGCTACATAATGTCTGCCTGCAGCAAAGCGACAAGCACCACTACCGACAACATAATTGGCCCATTCGACCACATCGTTATCTGTTATGACTCTTAAAAATTGCATGGCGGGAATAATGTTTGCAAAGACAAGCACTCAGAAGTCAGGAAATGTCAGACTCGAAGGTTGCAGTAGGTATGCGTTGTGATATACCCTTTAATTACATGGTCGCATTAATTTTTCCTTTTGTGGGGACTAGCTCTTGTAGTTCCAGTCTGAATGAAATTTATCCAATTGACTCGGACATCCTTGGTGAGCTGAAGGTAAAGTAGGACCTTGCTTTGAACAACAACAAAAAAATCCTGTGGGTTTTTGGGGTTTTTTTTGATATGTGAAATCAGCTAACCTGCATCATGTAAATGCTCCCTCATTTATACTAAAATCAGTATTGGATTCACTCCTGTCTGGCATGTGTAGAACAGCTGATATGCCATGTATAAATTTTGCCTGGGTAAACATACAATTAACTTTCCAAAGTACTGATCCTGGAGGCAGCGTGTACTGTGATCAAGCCTCAAACAGCAGCTCCATCTTTTTTTTATGAACAGAAAGTCTCCTCATTGTTCCTGTCTGTGACTGTTACACGCTTTCCTGGAGGAAGCATCACTATGGGTACTGTGGGGGAATACTGGGCTGTAAAGGACTTCAGTAGCAAATTGGGTTGACAAAAAACCCCACAAAAACCCAACCTGAAGGGCAGTGCTTAGCGAGTGATGGTACTGTGGTCCACATCCTCCTTCGTATTGCACTAAAAACCAAATACCCCCTCAACTGGGGTGTCAGACACAAGCAGAGGGGTGGGCTGAATTTCGTACCTGCAGGCTGGGATATAAATTCAGACCTATATATGCTTTCCAAGCCCCGGCTTCCACACACCCCCCCAGTCCAGCAGAGAATACAGCCTTTGTGCAGCAATGAAACATTAAGCTGTTATGCATGCTTTATTGTCACATTCACCTCTCAATGAGAAAATCTGCACCGTTAACCTACTGCTATTTCTGGCCCTTGTTTTGCCTCTTTCCTGATCATTCTTTCTCGATTTCTTCTGCTTTTCCCAGTCGCTTCTTCTTTGCTCTAGAGCAGGTCTTAGCCCCACAAGCATCACGCCCACCTCCAGCCCATCTAAAATAATCATTAAACAGAGCGTGTTGATACTAAAGTGGCTTCATTGGGCTATAAACTTGACGTGCCAATCCAATTAATAGGAGAAATGGCATTCCCACCGCCAAGTCATTTTTTTCCAGCTGCTGGGAGACTCAAGCCAACATCACTGCACTGAGGATGCTCGGGTCACATTTGAAAGGTTATCTCTGCACCCATGAGGTTCAGCTTCTGGCAGCTCATGTGAGCAGGATTTGGCTCAATGCCTTTCTTATTGCAAAGTGATGGCAGGAAATGGGATGTATCTAGTCATATGGTAATAGGAACTGACTGTTTCATGGCAGCCATGACTCACTCATTGTGCATTCAGAAAGGTCAGCACTTGCTGCAGAGGAAGCCACAAATGTCAGCATTGCGCTGTCTTCCTTCAGATCTTCCTGGAATATTTCCCTCCCCACCCGAGTAGCAGAAATAACCATTATTCCTAGCAATGAAGGTTCAGACATTTTTCATCTGGATGGTAGAGAAGAATTAAAATGGCCTCTCCATGGCTTCTTGATGGTCACATTACTGGAGTGAAGGAAGGACCTTGCTCTATCCTTGGAATCAGCTCTTCCCGCCTCGTGTTCGCAAGCTCATGAAAAATGGAACGGCGCACTGGTGATCGCACACCTACAGTGACCTCCGTGCCTGGTTACTGGCTGAGACTGAGGGATGGCATGTCGGGGTCATGGCAGGAGCAGGGGGGCACTGAGGGGCCAACGGGTAAACTCCAGCCTGGGGGGGGTCACAGGGGGTTCAAGTTCCCCCATAATGGGGGGAAAGGTCACAGCACAGTTCTTAGGGCAAGAGGGGGGTCACAGAAAGGTCAACATGGGGTTACTACAGGTCACATTGGGAGTTATTACAGGTCAAAGCCCACCTAATTAGGTGAAAGGTCACCAACTTTTGGAGGGTGGGGGACCAGGGGGTCACAGAAAGGTGAATGTGGGGTGGTTACTATAGGTCAAATGCCCCCTAATTAGGTGAAAGGTCACAGCCAAATTTTTTGGGAATCCAGGGGTCACAGAGTTCAACTTGGGGTTATTAGAGGTCAAATCCTTCCTAATTAGGTGAAAGGTCATCAACTTATTTTTTGGGAAACCAGGGGTCACCGAGAGTTCAATTTGGGGGGGGGGGTCACAAGTGGTCAGATTTGGGGTCACTAGAGGCAGGTTCCTATAGCCTGAGCCCCCTGAGGTGAGGTGAGGGCAATGCAGTGCTCCTGGGGCCCCTGTTGCTTCCTGGCTGGTCAAAGGGCTGCGGTGGGGCTGTGGGCGAGGGGCACAGCTGGGGTAATGGCAGGGAGCGGGTGAGCAGGGTGGGTGCTACATGTCTACACTCCCCGTGTCCCAGGGAACAGCATCCGGGCTCCCTGCCTTCCCCACGTGTCCCCGTTGCCACCCTCCAAGTCACATCCCATCCTGTGACCCAACCTCCTTTACCCCCGTTCCTATGGCAACCAGGCCCTCCACTGTGTCCATCCACCAGCAGATAGCAGGGGCCCCAGCTCCTGAGTCCCCCCCCACTGTGAGAGGAGCACAAATGGTTCCAGTAAATTTATTCATATATGAATATGGAACCCAGAGGGCAGAGCTACCCCAGGTGACAGCACCGGGAGCAGATAAGTGCTGTGACATCCTTGTGGCCATCCACCAATCCCTGCCCAGGTCTGGGCCCCACCAAAGTCTGAAGTGATGTGAGACAGGGAATCCTGACAGTGGGCGGGCCTGATGTCACTATGACTCTGCAGGAAGGGGCCCAAAGCCAATGGGGTGCAGGGAAGTGCATAGAAGTCAAGGCCCAGCATCCTGTCACATCAGCCAGGCCCTGATGACATCACGGGGTACAGGAGGGGAACCCAGCCCACTTCAGGTCTTAAAAGACAGCACTAATGGGTGACATCACAGGTGGGGATTTCCCAGTGGGCAGCTGGGGCTAGGCTGGTGACAGGGAAGCAAGGATGACATAATGGACTGAGGAAGATGTAGAGCCACAGCCTGATGACATCATCAGCATGGTGGGCGGGGCAAAAGCCAGGCCCCGGTGACATCCAAAGCATGGCAGGTAAGGCTAGGGCCAGGCCCCGATGATGTCACTGCCTGGGTAGGCCTAGGTCCCAAAGACACTGCTGGCAGATGAGCGTAACTAGGTCCAAACTTGCTGATGTCACCCACACGGTGGGCGGGGCCAGGTCCAGCCTCCAATGACATCACGGCAGGGTTGGCAGGGCTAGTTCCAGGCCTCGATGACATCGCCAGGCTCCAGCCCCAGCTCCTCAGGGGTGTCGGAGGGTGGCAGGAGGCGGCCGTCGAAGACGAAGCGCAGCAGTGCTGTGTCCAGCCCAGCTGCTGCACGGTACCGCCCCATCAGCCCGGACAGCGGCGCAGTCTGCAGAAAGAGGCTCAGTGCTGCGGCCGGGCTCCCCCACCCCACAGAACCCAGGCTCTTGGCCCCCTTGCTCCCACCCAAGGACCCCTCTCACCTTGGGCACGCTGAACGTGAACTGGGAGCCTGGGTCACGACCCCGCACTGTCAGGCTGAGCTCATCAGGAGGGGGGCGTGCCTGCCCACCAGCGCCACTGTCCTCCACCGGCTCCACCACGCAGTCTGTGCGACATGCACAGCTCAGCACCCAATGCCCCACCCAGCGAACCCAGACATCTGGGCTCCCAGTCCCCCTGCTCCAACCCCCACCAGAGAACCCAGGCATTTGGGCCCCCGCCCTCTGTAGGAAACCCAGGTATCCAGGTGCTCACCGAGGATGTCAGCCACACCCAGGCCAAGGGAATGGGGGGTGGCACTGGGCTCCAGCAGGCGGTCGTGCCACAGCAGCAGGACACGGGAGGGCAGTACACCCAGGAGCTGTGCCAGCTGCTCAGCCGCCTGCCGCAGCGGCTGCGTCTGTGGGAAGCAACAGGCGTCAGGAAGGGGCAGGCAGCCCGAACCCCCCACCCCCAGGGTGTGTTCCACAGAGGTGGCATAACGGGGACTCACCGAGTCAAGGGGCAGGCGGTGCAGCTGGCCACGGCAGCGCACCTTGAGGCGCAGTGGGGGGCTGGTGAGCACCGGGGCAGGCGCCTCCAGGAACACAACATCGGCATCGGGCTCCGTGCGCAGGCTGCGCTGAGCTGCTGACAGCAGCGAGCTCAGGCCCTGCAGCTGCTGCTCCACCGCCCTGTGGGGCCGCAGGCACAGTCAAGGGCAGGCTGGGGCACCCCCACACCGCACTATCCCCCATGCCACCCCTCATGTCCCCTCCCAGCACTGCCCCCCACACACCCCAGCACCCCACATATTCCCCCACACACCCTGCCACCCTCCATGTGCCCCCCACACTGTCTCCCAGACACCCCCCTGCACCTCCAACGCACCCCTCCAGTCACCTCCACTATCAGTTACACTGTGTGAAAAGGACCCGTGTGAGCGCTCACAGCTGTGGTGTGAGATGGGCAAGAGGCCTGGTGAAGTGTGTGGGTGGGGGGGAGTTTGCTGTAGACCCAGGCCCTAACCCTAGCCACCAGCAGGAGTTTCCTGAGCACAGGCCCTGATTCTCATGGGGGACTTCAATCCCCCTGAGATCAGTTGGGGGTTCAACACCGCTGTGCACAGGCAATGCAGGGAGCTTTAGGACGGTGTTGGGGACAACCCCATGGTGCAAGTGCTGAAGTGGCTGACTTAGGGCCATGCTCCTTGACATGCTGCTCAGGCAGGAGATTGGTGGGGAATGGAGCAGTGGATGGAAACTCAGGCAGCAGTGACCATGACAGGACTGAGTTCAGGATCCTGAGGAGAGGGAGGACAGAGAGCAGCAGAGGAAGGACCCTGGAGTCCAGAAAAGTAGACTGCGAATCGCTCAGGGGACTCACGGGCAGGATCCCCAGGGACACCAGACAGAAGGGGAGAGGGGTACAGGGGAGCTGCCTGGACTTTGAAGAAGCCTGACTGAGAGTGCAGGACCAGCATGCAGGAAGACGAGCAAGTCCGGCAGAGACCAGCTGGGCTTAGCAGGGAGCTCCTCAGTAAAATAAATCACAAAAAAGAAGCTTGGAAGAAGTGGAAACTTGGAGGAAGGAGGGAGGAATGTAAGGATGTGGCGGGGGCAGGCGGGGATGCAGTCAGGGAGGCCCAAGCGCAGCTGGAGCTGAAGGGGAACAAGGATGTTGGTACAAGAGGAGGGTCAGGGATGTGCGGGTCCCTGAATGAGGGAGGCAGCCTCGTGCCAGAGGATGCAAAGCAGGCAGAAGTGCTTGATGCCTTCTTCACCGTCGTCGTCACAGGCGAGGGCAGTGCTCAGACAGCTGCACCGGGCAGCACAGTTTGGGGAGGAGGGGAGCAGCCCTCGGTGCTGACAGAACAGGTTAGGAACTATTTAGAAAGGCTGGACATATACAAGTCCATGGGGCTGGATGGGAGGCACCCAAGGGTGTTGGATGATGTGATAGCAGAGCTGCTGGTCATGATCAACATGGTGATCAGGAGACATCCCGGATGACTGGAAAGGGGCAAACAGTGCCCATCTTTAAGAAGGGGAAGGAGGATCCAGGGAACTACAAGCCCCACCTCTGTCCCTGGAAAAATCATGGAGCAGATCCTCAATTCTAAGCACTTGGAGAAGGTGATCAGGACCAGCCAGCAGGGACTCGCCAGGGGCAAGTCATGCCCAGCCAACCTGCTTGCCTTCTATAACGAGGTGACTGGCTCTGTGGATGCGGGGAGGCTGGGGGATGTGGCCCACTTTGATTTTAGTAAGGCTTGGATACGGTCTCCGACGTTCTCGCAGGCAAGATAAGGAAGTGCGGGCTGGATGAATGGACTGGCAGGGGGATAGAGAACTGGGCTCAGAGGGTAGGAATTAGTGGCTCTGTGTCTAGTGGGCAGTCAGTACCAAGTGGAGTGCCCCAGGGATCGGTTTTGTTCAAGACTTTCATCACCGGCCTGGAAGATGGCACCAATGGACCCTCAGCCAGTCTGTAGAGACACTGGAGGGTTGGGCTGGGATTCAGAGAGACCTGGACACGTTGGAGGATTGGGGTAAAAGGGATCCCATGAGGTTCAACATAGTCCTGCACTTGGGAGGGAACAATCTTCTGTCCTGGGGCAGGCTGGGGGCCAACAGGCTGGGCAACAGCTCTGCAGAAAGGGACTTGGGGGGTTGCAAAGGGCACTGTTCTCAGCGAGGGCAGATGACAGGACAAGTATCAATGGGCGCAAGCTGCAGTAAGGCAAGCTGAGGTTGGATACGAGGAAGTGTTTTCTCCCGGGGTGGGGGGAGCACTGGAACTAGCTCCCCACAGCAGTGCTGAAGTCTCCATCCTGGCCGGGGTGATGCACTTGGGGCTGGTCCTGCTTTGGACTGGATGTGACCCCCTGGAGTCCCATCCTACCCTAGTTGTTGGTGATTCTCTGATCCCCAGACCCCACCCCTGCTGCTGAACCAGAGCCCTGAGACCCCTTGCAGCCCCCCAGGCCCCTCCCCAGACCCCCTCCCTCTGCTGCCACAGCCCACTCACCGGATGGTGTGGTGCGTGCAGCCGCGGCGCCGGCGGGTGGGGACCGGGCTGGGGGGCGGTGACGGGGATGTGGGCCGGACCCTGAGACACACACAGGGTGTGTTGGTGGGGGTGGTGCACAGACCCTGCCCCACCCCCACACCCCCATCACTCACAGCATCTCTGGGACCTGGGAGGCCTCAACCTCCTTCTTCTCTGCTGGCGCCGGGGGGGCTAGGCATGGGGCTGGGGCAGGCAGTGGGAAATCCTCCAGGTCTGCCTCTGGGGGGGGCAGGGAATTAGGGGGGGTGCCCTAGGGAGGGGACTCCCCAGAAGCATGACCCCCCCACAGCAGTGCCCCTCACTCCCAACCCACAGCCCCCCACGTGACCCACCCAGCGGTCCCCCCGCCTTACCTCCCTCCCAGATAGCGGGGTGCACCTCTAGGGGGCACAGCTGGAAGCTCCTGTTCACCTGGGGGTGAGGGAAAGAGGGAGGGTGTTACCCACAATGCCCAGCTGCACTGAGAGGGCCCTCTGCCCCCTCCCCACACCAGGTGTAAGGTAGGGATGCCTGGGGTATGTGGGGGGCCGTGTGGGGACTGGCAGCCCAGACACCCAGGGTCTCCAGACTAGGAGGGATGGAAGCCCGGATGCCTGGCATCTCCTGGCTAGGGTGGGTAGGAGCCAGGACGCCTGGGGTCTCCGGCCCGGGGGGGGGGCGGGAGCCTGGATACCGGGGGTCTCCAGCTTGGGGAGGGGAGCTGAAATGCCCAGTCTCTGGACTAAGAGGGGCGGGAGCCCAGACACCTGGGGTCTCTGGCCGGGGGTGGGGGAAAGCTAGGATGCTCAGGGTCTCTGGACTAGGCAGGGTGGGAACCCTGACACCCAGGGTCTCCAGCTTGGGGGTGAGGGAGAAGCCAAGATGCCCGGGGTCTCTGAACTAGGGGAAGAGGGAGCCCGGACACCCGGGATCTCTGGACTAGGGCAGGAGTGGGAGCCCGGACACCTGGGGTCTCCGGGCTGGCTCACCTTGCTGGAGTAGATGGGCACAGCCACAACCCTGGTGCTGGGCGGGAGGCGCCGACGCTTGGGGCGAGGGGGTGCCGCCACCCTTGTGTTACTGTTGCTGCTGCTGCCCCCTGTGTGGCGTGGGCACGTGTCCACCTGCAGGAGAGAAGCAGGGTCAGTGCTGGGTGTTCCCCAGCCCCCAGCCCTTGTCCCCCCCCAGTACTCACCAGCTCCACGTCGCTGTCACTGCTGGACTCTGGCGGCGGCCCCTGGCCCTGCTGCAGGGGGACCCCTATGGCCTGTGGGACAAGAGCGGTCAGAGCCCATGCCCCACACCCCGGCAGTGCCCCCTGCTCCCACTCCCTGCCCCAGCGGTGCCCCCGCTCCTGACTCCCCCAGCAGATGAGGCTGCAGTTGGTTCCTTATTCCCGGTTCCTTTTTCAAAGCTAATCTAGACCCAATAAAAACTTGTTATTAACGAACTAAACAACTTAGAGAGACAGAATTTCATTAGCTACACACACGTACTAATTAATATGTAAAATAATATTTCACATCAAGTACAGCGCCCTAAACGAAGGTCAGATTAGTATGGGATTATGGGGCAAAATACTTCTTGGGCCACCCCTAATTTCATGGTGATGCCACCAGGCGGCTGTCCCAAAGAACCATGACCACAGTCCTGCCCGACCCAAAGCACGGTTTGGCCGTGCCAGGCTGCCAACTAATGGTCCCCATGCCCACTATACTAAGTATAATGGCTTGAATAAGAAATTGGCTTTCAGGCTGGGGTTATGGCTAGAAATTCTGCTTGGGCTACCCATCAGAATACCTCTGTGCGACCAGGGGACTGTCCTGGACATCTGTGACCACAGACTTGCCTGGCCCAAAGCGCAGTTTGGCTGTGCCAGGGTGCCAACAGACAGCACCCCAGCCACTGTACTAAGTACATGGACCTAAATAAGGAACTGGATTTTTGCCTGGGATTATACCCTCCTTGGGCCACTCCAGACCATGTCCCTGTGCCATGGGGGAAAGCTTCTGGAGATCTCTGACCAAAGAACTGCCCAACCCAAAACACGGTTTGGCTGTGCCAGGCTGCCAATAGACAGCAACCAAGATACTGTGCTAAGTATATGGAACCGAATCAGGAACTGGATTATGGGCTGGGATTATACCCAGAAATCCTTCTTAGGCCACCCCAGACCACACCTTGGTGGCACCAGGGGATGCTTTTGGACATCTCTGAGGAGATATTTGCCCAGCCCAAAGCACAGTTTGGCTGTGCCAGGCTACCAAGAGACACCACCCCCCAGACACTCTGCTAAATATCTAGAACTGAATAAGGACCTGGATTTTGGGCTGGGATTATACCCAGAAATCCTTCTTGAGCCACCCCAGACCACATCTCTGTGGCACCAGGGGACTCTCCTGGACATCTCTGAACAGAGACTTGCCCAGCCCAAGACAGTTTAGCCACGCCAGGTTGCCAACTGTCACCCACCCCCAGACACTGTGCTAAATATATGGAATCGAATAAGGAACTGGATTTTAGGATGGGATTATACCCAGAAACCCTTCTTGGGCCACCCCAGACCATGTCTTTGTGCCACCGGGGGACGCTTCTGGATATCTTTGACCACAAATTTGCCCAGCTCAAAACACGATTTGGCCGTGCCAGGCTGCCAACAAACAGCACTGAAGCCACTGTGCTAAGTATAAGGAACCGAATAAGGAACTGGAATATGGGCTGGGATTATACCCAGAAGTCCTTTTTGGGCCACCTCAGACCACACCTCTGTGGCACTGGGAGACACTCCTGGACATCTCTGACCAAGACCTGCCTGGGCCAAAATGCAGTTTAGCCACACCATGCCGCCAACTGACACCACGCACCAGACGTTGTGCTAAGTATCTGGAACTGAATAAGGAACTGGATTTTGGACTCAGATTATACCCAGAAATCCTCCTTGGGCCACCCCAGACCACATCTCTGTGGCACTGGGGTACTCTCCTGCACATCTCTGACCAGAGATTTGACCAGCCCAAAACACACTTTGGCCGTGTCAGGGTGCAAATTAACAGCACCCCAGCCACTGCACTAAATTAATGGACCTGAATAAGGAATTAGATATTGGGCTGGGATTATTGCTAGAAATCCTTCTTGGGCCACCACAGACCATGCCTCTGTGCCACCAGAGGATGCTTCTGGGCATCTCTGACCAGAGATCTGCCAGGCCCAAAACGCAGTTTGGCTGTGCCAGGCTGCCAACAGACAGCACCCAAGCAAGCTGGTGTGGCTATACTGCGTTTTGGGCTGGGCAAGTCTCTGTTCAGATATGTCCAACAGCCTCCCCTGGTGCCACAGAGATGTTTTCTGGGGTGGCCCAAGAAGGATTTCTAGCTATAATCTGAGTCCAAAATCCAGTTCCTTATTTGAGGCCATATACTTAGCTCAGTGTTTGGGAGGTTGTTTCAGTTGGCAACCTGGCACGGCTAAACTGTGTTTTAGGCTGGGCAAGTCTCTGGTCAGAGATGTCCAGCAGTGCCACAGAGCTGTGGTCTGGGGTGGCCCAAGAAGGATTTCTGGGTATAATCCCAGCCCAAATTCCAGTTCCTTATTCAAGTCCATATACTTAGCACAGTGGCTTGAGTGCTGTCTGTTGGCAGCCTGGCAAGGCCAAACCGTGCTTTGGGCCGGGCAAGTCTCTGGTCAGAGATGTCCAGGAGTGTCCCCCAGTGCCACAAAGGTGCGGTCTGGGGTGGCCCAAGAAGTACTGGTGGGTATAATCCCAGCCCAAAATCCAGGTCCTTATTCAGGTCCATTAATCTAGCACAGTGGCGGGGGTGCTGTTAGCTGGCACCCTGGCATGGCCAAAGTGCGTTTTGGGTTGGACAAGTGTCACTGTCCAGGACAGTGCCCCGGTGGTCTGGGGTGGCCAGAGAAGGATTTGTGGGTATAATCCCAGCCCCAGGATCCAGTTCCTTATTCAAGCCATTATACTTAATATAGTGGGCATTGGGGGCTGTTAGTTGGCAAGCAGGCATGGCCAAACCCTGCTTTGGGCCGGGCGGGACTGTGGTCACGGTTCTTTGGGACAGCCCCCCGGTGGCTCACCATGAAATTTGGGGTGGCCTAAGAAGTATTTTGCTCCATAATCCCATCCTAATGAGCCTGCAATGCGATGCTGCGGCTAGTAAAGCGACCAAAACGCTGGCTTGCATCCATAGATGATTCTCGAGCAAATCCCGGGACGTCATTCTCTCCTTGTACTCGGCC
>NW_017728931.1:118471842-118473814 GCF_001723895.1 Crocodylus porosus | reverse complement strand
GCGCCCCCAGCCCCCGACCGTGCCACCCCCCGCACGCACCTGGTCGGCCATGGCGCCCGTTCCCGGCGACCCGCCCCGCTGGCTGAGCCCCGCCCCGTAACGTCTCGTCTCGCGCGCCCATTGGCCGCCCGCAACAGAGCGGAAGCGCGTGTTGACATAGAGCGGGCGCGTGCGCCACTCCGCGTGCTCTCTCCCCCTCCCAACGCATCCCGCGCGAGGTATTGTGGGAATTGTAGTTCTCAGGTGGGCGCGGAGCCGGCGCAGGTGCTGCGGTCGGCAGCGAGGGGCAGCGCTGGGGTCGTGGAGGGGCTGCGGGGCGGGGGCCCCCTGCGCAGCGCGTTGCCGGGGCGGTGGCGAGGCTGGTTGTGCTGATACACGCATGTGCACACGCGCCCACCCGCCTGCCCCCAGCACTGCTGCCAGGGCGATGCTGCCCGCTGCGGGAGGGCCCGGAGGCTGTGCGGTGGCCTCGGGTCCTCTGGCCTTGCGCAGCCAGGTCGCCCTCAGCTCTCCTGGGAAACGCCCTGCGAGGCCACAGCTCAGGGCCACTTCCCTCCCCGCGGCCCGGAGATCTCCGACACGTCCGGGGCCGCGGGAGGCCTGGGGAAGGAAGTCGGCGGAGGCAGGGACAGGCCCGTGAGGGGAAGCCGGGCCCGGTGGGCGCTGCTTTGTCTCCCCTGAGGCAGAGGAGATGGAGCAAACCCCCGCAAAGTGGGGCCGTGACCTCATGAAGCCTCGCCCCCCCCCGCGGGGTTCCCGCGGGGAGCCGTGCTGCGCGGACACCGCACTTGCGGGCCAGGCTCCGGCTGGGCGCCCTCCAGACGCCATCTTCGGTCTCCCTGTAGTCACTCGGCTCTGACCGTTCCCGGGCTTTTCCGTGCACGCCGCGCTGGACGCGGCGGGTCCCGCGGGGTCCGAGTTCTGCGGCTGGACGCAAAGGGCACCTCCTCCCGGGGTGCCAGGGTGGTAACACCTGGATCCCGGGCATCGCCGTGTCAGCGCAAAGGCGGACAGATGTGCACCTCTACAGACTAAGTGAACATGATGAGCCCCAGCGCTCTTCATCACATGCCATGGAAGGACGCCTGGGCTGGGGGCATTAGTCCAAGCAGGGACTGGGGAAGTGAGGGAAGTTATCCTCATCTGCGCTCCCACGGGAACCCTGCCAGGCCGTTCCCGGCATTGCCGGACACTGTTGGCAGGAGCTTCCCAGTGTGGGCGCAGGGGAGGGCGGAAAGCCCTGCCTCCAACCCAAGTCCCCCAAGGCCTGTGACCGCCGCCTCTGGGGGCGGCCTCCTTTGAGCAAAACGCTCCCCACTCTTGGGCCATCCTGGCCCACAATTTCACATTAAGCTCTCCAGCACGTCCACATCTTACGTGAAATGGTCTTTTCACTCAGCTGCTGCCCCCGACTCTCCCCAAGCCAGGGACCCTGGCAGGGACTCACCCCACACCCGGCTCTCCCACGACTCAGGCTCCCCACTGTTGTCTTGGGCCTTGTGCTGGAAGTGACGCTGGACCTGCGCCCCGTGGGGGTGAAGGTCAGGCAGGCCGTGAGGCACGTCTCAGGCCTCTCCTGTGTCGATGTGCAGCCCTGGGGCAGGGCCAGTAACAGCGGCTGGTGGTCAAGGGCCTCCCCAGGCCCGTGTTTCTGGATCACCGCCCTGTCCTCGCTCTGTATCCACTCCCACACCGCAGCCGTGTCCACAGGGACCTTCTCCTCCATGGAGCAGCACAGAGTCACCTGGCTCAGCCGGCACCACTCAGGCCCCTGTGCCTTGGTGATGGACCAAGGGGCTTTTCAGCCTGGGGTCACAGCAACACACAGGACTCAGGGTCAGCTTGGGATAGTCCTGGGGATGCCTCCAGCCTGGAACTGGGGCGGTAGGTTGTGGGGTCCCCGAGAGCAGGAGGGTAAAACCTACCCTGATCCGAGGGGCCCTGTCTTTGCAGAGGCCTCTGAACCCCTCAG
>NW_017728931.1:118469812-118471831 GCF_001723895.1 Crocodylus porosus | reverse complement strand
ACTCCAATGTCCACATCATTAATGAAGATGTTGAACAATATGGGTCCAAGGACAGCACCTTGGGGGACCCCACTGGTCACAGGGCACCATGATGAGTGACTTCCATCAATTACTACCCTCTGGGTCTGACCACGGAGCCAGTTTTCCAGCAAGCAGATCGTGGTGGACCCAAGGCCAGATTGGCCAGTTTCACCAAGAGGTGATCATGGGATACCAGATTTTTGAAGTCAAGATATATGACATCAATCTCTTCTCCCTTGTCCAAGTGATAGGTCACCTGGTCATAGAAAGAAATGAGATTGGTCGAGCAAGATCTACCCGCAACAAACCTGCGCTGGCTATCCCTTAGGATGTTGGCGTTGGCCAGTCCATTAAGGATGGCCTCTTTAATAAAATTTTCTAAGATCTTCCCGGGGATAGAAGTCAGGCTGATGGGCCTATAGTTTGCCAGATCCACTGTCCTCCCTTTCTTGAAGATATGCACCACATTGGCTTTCTTCCAGTCTTCGGATGCTTCACCAGAGTGCCAGGAGTTTTCAAAGACCCGTGCCAGGGGCTAGGCTATGACGCTCACCAGCTCCTTGAGTACCCTGGGGTGTAGATTGTCAGGGCCGGCTGACTTGAAGGTATCTAGTTTCTCAAGGTGTTCCTTCACGAGGTCAGCATTAATGGAGGGCAGGGGATCTCCCTCACTCAGACTTCCCTGTCCCATAGTGGGCATGGGCATCCCGTGTGACTGATGAAAGACCAATGCAAAGTACCCTTTTAATAGGTTGGCTTTTTCCTGGGCATCAGTTATCAGTTGTCCCATCTGGTTCAGCAGGGGTCCAGCGTTGCCCTTGCTTTTCCTCCGGCTCCCCACATATTTGAAAAAGGACTTTTTATTGTCCTTAATGCTCAAAGCTAGTTGGAGTTCAGTTGCAGCCTTGGCTTTCCTGGTTTGCTCCCTGCAGGACCAGACTGGACCAGTGCAGAATAATCCTCCTTGGAGGTGAATCCCATCCTTCATCCTTTGTAGGCCTTTTTATTTTTTTAGCCTCAGGAGGTCTGCTAGGTCCCTGGAGAGCCAGGGAGGTGCTGTGCCCTCTTGCTGCCTTTCCTCCAAGATGGAATAGAATTAGCTTGTGCATTGAGGATTGCTCACTTGAGGAGCAGCCACTTTTCTTGAACTCCCCTCTCCCTGGGGTCATGGTCCCTTAGGTCCTGACTGACAAGCCTCCTGAGTTTGTCAAAGTTGGCTTTCCTGAAGTCAAGGACTTCAGTTTGCTGACATGACTTGCCAGCTTTACGGTCGATGGTGAAGGTGATCAGCTGATGGTTGCTGTCACCCAGCTTCCCATCGATCACTAGGTCACTGATTAGGTCATCCCGAGTAGCCAGTACCAGGTTGAGCAGTGCTTTGCCTCTTGTTGGCCCATAGACTTATTGAGTCAGGTAGAGGTCATCCATGCATGAGAGGAAGCTTTGCGACCACTCGGATTTTGCTGAGTGATCCTCCCACAAGATGTCTGGGCAATTGAAGTCACCCATGACAACCATGGTCCTGGAGCATGCAGCCTCAGCCAGTTCCCGGGTGAACTCCTGGTCAAGCTCAAGACTTTGGGTGGGAGGTGTGTAGTAGACTCCCACCGTTGTGTCCCCTGTGCCGTGTTCCCCATGGATTTTAACCCAGAGGGTCTCCAGTCATCCACCCTGGTCGCCAATATCAGCTTGCAGGGACGCGTAGCTTTCCTTAATCTAGGAAGCTACACCCCCGCCCCTCTTATCTATGTGGCCTGTACAGGGTATGGCCATCTATACCCAAGGTCCAGTCATGGGTGGAGTCCCACCAGTTCTCCATTATCCCTATGACATCATAATTATTTGCATTGAGCAGAATGACGAGCTTCTCCTGCTTTACAGGCAGGCAAGTGTCCCCTTGGGGGCTCTTGCCTTGCCCACAGATTGTACCAGGGCTGGGGCAAGGGTGGGCTCCCTTAAGTGCCTTGGCCCGCTGGCTTTGCAAGGGTTGCTCAGTGG
>NW_017728931.1:118451077-118469712 GCF_001723895.1 Crocodylus porosus | reverse complement strand
GAGCCTCCTCCCCAGGGGAGAGAGGTGGAGGCCATCTCTTCCCAGCAGCTCGCTGCCTCTCTTGCCAAAGAGCAGGCTGTGGTCATGGAAGCCAAGAGTTCCCGATGACACCAGCGCCGCAGTATTTAGTTAACTACCTGGATCCTCTTCTGCCTCCTTAGCCCATACCCTGAGACTGGGAGGATCGAAGAGAACACCACCTGTGCCCCCAGACCCTTTAGCCCCACTCCCAAATCCCTGTAGCGCCTCATGACCCAGCTGGGAGCGCTTCGAGCTGTGTCATTGGCACCTACGTGAATAAGCAGTCTGTGGGCTGGAAGAGCTTAGGGATCCTCGCCACAATGTCCAGGATGTGGGCCCCCAGAAAGCAGCAGACTTCCCAGGCTTAAGGGGTCAGGGCAGCAGATTGCCCCCTCAGTTCCCCTCAGGATGAAAAGTTGTGTAGGTGTTTTTTGATTTTTGTTTTGTTGATAAAGGTAGGATTTTACTAAAGCGGAATGTGTATTTCTGATGTATTTTGTGGTGCTTGGAAGTCATTCTAGAAACACTGTCATTGAAAAACCTTTAGCCTTGCTCCTCTCATAATATAAAACTTTCTCTAAATTTATATTTAAGTATTTAAAGGGAAGTTAAGTACTTAAATCAGGGGAAATTTAGGTTAGATATTAGGAAGAACTTTGTTACTAGGAGGGTAGTAAAACACTGAAACAGGTTATCTAGAGAGGTTATGGACTCTCCATCCTTGGAGGTTTTTAAGGCTCAGTTAGACAAAGCCCTGACTGGGATTATCTAGTTGGGGATGGTCCTGCTTTGATCAGGAGGTTGGACTAGATGACCTCCTGAGGTCCCTTCCAACCCGAATTTGCTGTGATTCTGATTTATACTCTGATTAGGAATTGTAGTATTTTAAATATAAGTTATATAGGTAACTAAATCATAAGATTTTTAAAAATTCTATTTCAAATTACAGGTCACCCATGCCCATTAATCAGCTATTAGATGAAAGTGCCAAAAAAGCCCCGTTGAAGTGCCCAATCTATACAGATATTAAAAAAGCCAGTTGCAACTGATGCGCTGCCTCTTCTGGGCGTGCGCTGGACTTGGCATGGGAGCATGTCAAGTTTAAAGTAAAAAGATGTTTTGTTTTGTTTTGTTTTGTTTTTCTCGATATCTGTGAGTAGCCTGTGAGGCCACTGTTTTTCCTCCTCAAGCTGGGACAGGGAATAAGAGGAGTCTTGGCTTTACCCCTTTGGTGTAACAACCATCTTAACAGAACATAGGAGTGGGGTTTTTTTCTCGCCTTTATTTGGAATTGGTTCTTTGGAGTTGGTTTACAGTCTAGTCCTTAATTGTATGTTGAAGTAATATGAACAGAAAGATTCAATCAAATCTCCTCAGAATTATAATTTGGGGAGAAAGAGTAATGAACATGCATTTATCCCTAAATCAGCAGAATTGCACAGTTGTTTTGTTTAGCATCATTACTTTCTCAGATGTAAATTCATATATCAGCCATTTTTTATTTCCATTAATATACAAACTGTGCCTTTAAAGTAGTTTGTTCTGCATGTATTGATATGAAAACTTTTCTTCTAGCCATGATTTCATCGGAGAATTCACAACAAGTTACAGAGAATTGTCTAGAGGGCAATCACAGTTCAATGTATATGAGGTAACCATTTTGAATTTTTTTTTATTATTTTGAGGAAACTGATATAATGTTTTGAATTGAATTAATGTTTCCATTTTGTCCTGTCAAATTGAGCAAACTTTAAAATCAAACCAGAGTTATGCTATTATAAAAAAAAACAAAAAAAAAACCCAAAACACCAAAAAACAGAAGCTAAAAAGACTGGTTCAGAAATGTTTTTAAAAGCTATTGTTTTTTGCACAAGGGCAATATCATCATTCCTGTTCTGATAAAATTAACAAGAATTATTTTTCTTTTGTTTGATAGTTCTGTTATTGTGTATTATTATTTTCAATACAAAAGAGTTTTAATGAGTATGCATAGCAAATAAAGCACCCCTAAAATGCCCAGTTTAATTAAAAATAGTGTGACCTTTGTAACCTCAATTTAGTATTTTATATCAGTTTTTACACTAGATTTGGTATGTCCCATAACACTTTGGAAACCACCATATAAAAGGTGTCTTGGTTTCTGGAATTTGATGTGTATGTTTCAGGAGTGGGCAGAGCATACATCTTGGCATCATTTCTAGACTTGATGTGGAGACTGTAACCACTACTGATTGTGGGCCATCAAATGGTCTCAGCACAAAGGGCACCTACACACATGCCCAACACCTCCAGTGTGGGCACTTTAACTAAAGCTTGTTGAACTAAAGCTTGCTGAACACACAAGATGCTATGGGTGCTTTAATTAGAGTGGCTTCCAAAACCTGCACTAATTAAAGCGCCCGCCCAGGAGCACATGTAAAGATGCCCAAAGAATCTAAAAGGGGCTTTTGAGCTGTTCATTGTAAGAATATTCATGACACCCTTACTTTACATAGAAAAGTTTTTAGTAGTCCTTTTTGGGGTCTAGAGGTGTGTAGCCTTCTGAGGTAACATTAGGTAGCACAGTGTTGTATGGGGTTTATTATGCAAATTGAAGAGCCAAACACATTAGGTCCATTTGTGTCCTGAAGTATCAACAGTGTCTCTTTTTACTCGTTATAATAGAGTCTGTCCTTTTCGTTATGTATGGGTTAGTATATTCCCAAACATTTATATGAGACGCTTTTAATTAGCACATTGCTTATGATCACAAGGGTTCTTGGAAATCTGTTTTGAATGCATGTGCATGATGAGTGTTTGCATTCAAATTTTGGCAGTGTTTTTGGAAAGAGGGGTTATCCACTAATTCAGGAGAAGATGCAGTATCATATGATACAAATAGCCAATTATGGAACATGAATAATGAATCACAATAAGTGACTATCAAAAGCGATAATGGAGACAAGTGAGCAATCCATAAGCTGAATTTTAGACCTCAGAAGTGTGGTGGTTTGTGGGTTTTTTGTTGTTTTATTTGCAGGGGGCAGTTTCCTATAAACTACTACTGGATAATATGTGAAGAATAAAGGAGGGTAACTACCTTTAGCATTTTTTTTGCTGCCTATAACTAATGCTACCAAACAGATGTCAAAACAGGCTTGGACCTTTAAGTAAGAAGAGGAAAGGATGAACTTTGAGAGAGAGAAGTTAATCAACATTTGAGATTTTACAATTAAACAAAACCCGACCAAACAGGAAAAAATGGTGGGATTTTTAGGGGTGGCTTTATGAAGCTGTCTTCTTACTTTATGCAGGAATAGTGAAGAAGGGTCCAGTTTTATGCTGCAGTAATGCTACAGAGGACATAGAAGAGGCAACCCAGTAATTCAGGAAAATTATGTCCCTGAGCCACATGTGTGCCACCTACTTTTACAGCCAGAGTCCTGCTTGATGTACTCTCAGCAGTCTCCCTGGGCTCCTTATAGCAATGGGTAGTATAGAAAGGTCTGATCTTGGCAGTTGCCTAAGGCATAAAACCTACCTGCTTTTATAATAGGAGTTTTCTCTTGACAACTTACGGTGTCTTTTTTTAAACCTATGCAGTGCAGGTGGGAGAAGAGCCTCCTCTTGATTCTTTATACAGTCTATTTTTAATCATATTTGCTAGGTAATTATAAATTATTTCCAAAAATGACACTAGGTAAAAACAGTGGGGGATGGATCTTTTGGCCCTACAAATTGAATTAAGACGAAAGAGAATTTAGGTATTTGAGAGGGTACCTTTGGAGTGAATAATACAATATAACCCCTTATAACAAACCCCAGCTTTTAACAGTACCAATGGCAGGTACAAGATTTTTATTATTGTGTTGCAACAAAGATCTTATTTAATGAACTTTATTCCCAGTCCCATAAGGTTTTGTAATAATAAAGCTGAAGTTTTAAATTCAGTCCAATAGATGTTTGTTTGTTTGTTTTAACCACATTCAGTTGCTCATATGGATTCTAGGTTAGTAAAGGTGGGTATAGAACTAGAACTCTTAAGGATTAAATAAATCCTGTTTTCTGTGCAAATTTAATTGAACTTGAGTGAAAAAATGGGAAGAAAAGTAAAATATTGACCAGCATATCTATGTATGCTGGTTAATATTTTACTTTTCTTCCTTCCTATTTTTTTTACATCTGAGTGGTCATATATCACAACAGTGGCAAGTTTAATTGTTTGCTGATGGCATACAAAAATTAATTTTGGAGTTTATCTTTCTTCCCTGTCTTTATGACCAAATTTTTCCAATATATTGCATTCTATTAATTAAGATTCTCAGAATGAACACTGTCATTCCTTGTCGTTCACAGAACATGTTGGTTTTATACAAAAATACTTGGCTGTGAGCTATATGGATTCCGCTTAAATTGTTGTCTGTTAGGAGAAGTTGATAAACCTCATTAATAAAATAATGTTTTTGCATCCACTTCCGTGTGCAATTTGAAAATGTATTTCTGTTTCTCCCAGAGTATTCCTACTGACTTTGACATTAGAGAGTGGATATATTCAGAAGGGAAACTGGTTTTCTGGTTCGTTTTATATTTGGCTAACAACATTTTTATGCATTACTGTCCAGCATCTCTTTAGTTACTTATAACTTGTTGAGAAAAAGGGGTTTTTTGTGGTATCTTTTAGTGAGTTCACTGTATAGTAGGGCTGCACCAATAACAATTTTCTTGGCTGCTACTGATAGCTAATTATTAACCAGCCATATCAGCTGATACCAATCCAATAACTGATTTACAGGAATGCAGCCAGGCAGTGGGGACAGCAATATTGTACAGGTAAGTCTGTGGAGGGAAAGGGTGGGGAGTAGATTGAGGTCCCCACAGTGAGGGAAGGAGAGGGGCTAGGGCTGGGGGCACTGCCCAGCCAAGGCAGTGAATAGGACCTGGGGCCAGTGTGGGGAGTGGGACAGAGCCACGGGCAGCTTGTCCAGGAGATCAACGTCCCAGCGCTTAAAAATGGTGATGGGGGCATGTGGCAGGCCACCTTTGGTGCCTGCCACTTTAAGGGCAGAAAACAGGCAGCAGCCAGGTACCTGATGAGGGCAGCCATTTTGGACCCAGGGATATAAGCTGGGCTGCAGTTTGCTGCAAGAGAAAGGAGGTAACATTAGGCTGAGAGGCTGCTCTGGCCATAGTCAGGAAGTAAGGGCAGGAGCTATGGCAAAGAGATGACCCCTTGTCCTGAGTAAGATGTAAAACTGCACCCTGCTGGGGAAGGGTGGTCTGGTGATGCTCCTAGTGGCGAGAGCCCCCAGGAAATGCCAGGCCAGTTACCTCCCTGGTGAAAAGCAGGCCAGGGCAGCTTTATAACTCCAGCTTCACATCCCTGGTGGTGTTCTAACAAGCATGGGGAGCCCAGAGCTCATTAAGGAGCCCTGAGGCAGAGCTCAGGCTGGAGGAGAGACCTGGGGCCATGCCCAGGCAGTAGCTAAGCCTGAAGCCTGGTGAGGCCAGTTGGAATGAGAGTGGCTCCTGAGCAAGGGCAGTATGACAGAGGCTAGGTGAGAGCCAGTGGAGTGAGTGAGACCCCAGTGAGAGGGGGATGGCATGTGAATATTCCTCTGGGGCTGTAGAAAGAGCTACAGCTGTGCCCAGTTTGCGCCGGCCATAGGCCAGAGAAGTAACACCAGAGTAACATCTGTGAGGCATGTGAGGGACCCATTGAGGGGAGTTCGGAGCGGGTATTAGGCCCTTGTCAGCAGGGCAAGCAATGGGTAGCATCCTGCCTTAGTAATAACTCTCATATTTTTCCATCAAGGCATGGCAAGAGAAGCTGGCAGTTGCCCCAGGAACAGGGCTGCCAGCAAAGACCTAATGAGGAGGCCACCCTGTTACAAGGCACTTGAACTAAAGCACGTCTTTGTGGGCTCAGGGCTCTCTGTTCTGCTCCCTTTGCCCCAAGAGCTCCATGTTGCCTGCATGTCCCCTGCCTACCTGGTAGCAGGAGGTACAGCTTGCTGCCCCCACTGCTGCTGGGCAGGCAGGTTTTGTGTAGCCAGCATGGGGCCTGGAAAACAATGGCAGCATAGTGGAGAGCCCCAAGCCCAAGCAGGCAGCCCATGCCCACCCAGTGCACAAATCTGGGGGGGCACATGACCCCCCAGTGTCTCCTCTGGGGAGTGCATGCAGCAACGGGGAGCCTCCCTCTCCCTCCTTGTGCCCATGGATGCACCACCCATGGCTCCATCCTGCTCCCGGCCCCAGGTCCCATTCACCACCATGGCTGGCCAGTGCCTCTAGCCCCAGCCCCAGTCTCATTCTCTCACTCACCATGGGGGCCCCAGACAGAAGGCATATTGTATTAACTGGTGACATTATTGGCTACACCAACCAAAAACAAAATGCTGATAGCTGATAATTTTTATTTTCCTTTTATTGGTGCCAATCTGATACGGCACCAATTTATCAGTGCACCGCTACTACATAGTTGTAAAAGAAGCTTGACAGTCTTTCAGGCACATACTTCTCTTCCTCACATTGGGACAAGAAGCAGATTTAGCTTAAGCTTAATAGCAGGTAGAACAAAAGCCTATGTTACGCCAAACATAAATGAAAGCAAACTGCTTAAAGGAATGAAGAAGAACTGTAAAACAGAAGCAAAAACATCTTATAAGGAGTGTCTGTAAAGCAAGAAAAGTGGAGTTCAAAAGGTAATCTGATTAGTGGAAGAGCAAAATTATTCAAGAAGAAAAAAATTATTACTTGTGGAGTAAAAGAGACATTAGCAGACACTGCAGGCAGACAGTAGGTATATTTATACAAGATGGTTAATGCCTGTTGGACTAATTGTACTGCACATTAGTGCAGCTGGCAAAAAGCATGCTAATGCGCAGTAGATTAGTCCATTATGCATTAAGCATCACACAAAAAGTGTTCATGTGCGCTAATGCACAGTAGCACCAATTACAGTACATTAATTTAATGCATCATAATTATGGCACATTAATGAACACGTAGATGTGCCCACTAGACTGTTGCCCTGTGGGGTCAGGCCAATTCTGAGGATCTCACTATTGTGCTGTTAGACAGGAGGGTGTGACACAATTGCATATACAAACACAGAAATCAATTAGGTACACACACACACACACACACACTCTCTCTCTCTCTCTCTCTCTCTCTCTCTCTCTCTCTCTCTCTCTGTACCTGTCTCTCTACCAGCTCAGGCACATACACATCCAAACCAGCCTAGGTACATGCATACCTATTACCAATTCAAGCACATACACACTAAAAATTAGACAAAAATCAGTTGTCAATACCCACATACTCAGTATGCATACACAGATCACTAATTCATATAACATGCACACACACACAACCCACCTACTCATAGGTAAGTTCCTAACTTGGGTGGTATGATATGTATGTGTGTGCTTGGAGTACCTGGGATACTTGGGGGAAGGTTAAAGTGAGAGAGAGAGAGTTAAAGTGTAGGGAATGAAAGTTGCCAGAACCAGGATTAGAACCGGTGGACTGGAGAGAAGCAGCTGACTGAGGAACTGAGGCTTGGGTTTACTTAAGATCAAGTGGCCCTGGGATTACTTGGGGTTACTGGTGCAAGGGAAAGAAAAAACCCCCAAAAAACAGCCTGGTGGCCAGGAAAGAGAGAGAGACAGAAACCTGGGAGTTTGGGGCTGAAAACTGAGGCAGACAGCTGAGATATTGGGGAGGGGTGGGGGGGAGATAAGTGGTGGCAGGGAGGAGACAGCCAGGAAGGAAACTGAGGCAGAAACCTTGTTGCTCAGGGCAAAAGGAAAATGCAGTGGGGATAAGATGGTGGCAAAGAAAAAGGGGGGTTGGAGGAAAAGAGGTGCTCAGCACAGGTGTTGGAAGTGGCAGTGAGCCAAAAGCAGGAGAGGGAGAAATGAGACAGAAGTTAGAGGGGTGAGGAGCAGAGATTGGAACAGGGCCAAACCATAATAAAGCAAAACCCAACTTAGGGGTCCAAATAACAGTTTTATTAAACAGACAATACGCTACGCAGCCCCATGAAGTTACACACACACCCCCACACCCACACCCAGGAGAAGGAGACTCAGTGGAAGGGTTGGAGTCCAGGTAGGGAAGAGAAGCAGAGCCCAAGTCCTTGGTTGAAGAGGGGGTGGGGGTGATAGCTACCTATCCAGGCTTGAAAGAGGTCTTTGTCCAACAGGCGTTGTCCAGAGGGGGTTGCTGGCAGGGCCTCTGGGTGGATAGGTGGTGTGGCATGGTGCTGGTCCAGATGGGGAGGGTGTCCCAAGGAGTCAGTCTTCACTACCCCTTTTTATGGGGCAGACTACCTCTGATCTCCTATGGGAGGGCCTGTCCAGGCAAGTTCAGTCCTGTTCCAGAGGACTTCAGGTGTTCTTAGTAAGCATGTGCAGCCTGGAACAATGGTGGGTTGCCTCATCTTTTGTTTCTTGAATGCTGAGGGTGGTTCCAAGGGCTGGGTCCTTGGTCCCGGTATTGGTGTTGATGGTTCGGTCATTCAGAGGGAGCTATTTTTAGACGTACTGCCATTGTCTCGCAAGCACCGTCATTCATCCCCATTCATTCAGGAACCAAGTTGCATAGGAGGGGTAGGTGTGAGTTATGGGTTACAGAACCAGCCCTGGGGACAGGATGGAGACTTGACATCAACAAAATGGAAACTTGACATGACTTACGCTAACTTACATATGTAGGCCTAAATCATATAGTACCAGTAAAGAGAACAGTTGTTGTGTGAAAAATGTTCTCTTATCAGTGTTTGTGCATCTGTCCTTTATATTTGTTCTGTGAGAGTTCATTTGGCTTGTGCGGTCTTTGTCTAGTTCACCCACATAGTTTTCTTGAGGGTATTTGGTGCATACCAAATTCTGCAATAGATGTGTAGGATCCTTGGAGTTTGGTGGTTTTGTTGTAGGGGAGGTTGATCATGGTAATAGTAAGAGGTATTGATGGGTTTTGAATTTATTAATGAAGGCTTGTGTCATATCTATTGTCTGTTAATTACTGGCAAGTTGGGCCAGTTTTGGGGGTGGTTTGAAGGCCAGTAGCAGGTGTGGGAAGGTGGGAGAGGGTTTCTCCCAAGATTTTTTTTTTTTTTTTTTTTTTTTTTTTTTTTGGAGTATAGGCTGTAGTTTGATCCATATTATATGTTGTTTGATCCATATTATATGTTGCAGTGTAGGATGGTATGTAACAACTAGGAAAATGTTCTGAAAAATGGTTCATTCATTTCTCAGAATGACCTCTATCGAAAATATGGTAGGTGGTTCAACAGAAATCATTGTTGGAAACGCCATCTCCGTGAAGAATTGGAGAATATGCCATCCTCACACAGTCCCTATATACTGGCCAGATGATACATTTCTACCATCCTTGTAGAGCAACTGAGCAAGCTCCAAGCAGGGCTGCCAGGTACTCATGTCAGTATTTGTACTCACAGCAGAAAATACTCATAGCAGTATTTTCTTTGTAGTGGGTCCTCATAACCACCAGAGGCTGCTGTTGTGCAAAGTACCAGAACTGGGAGTAAGGAGATGCTTTCCTGCTGTCCAAGTAGAATGGAGAAGGGTGAAGAAACAAATCTAGGCATGATGAGGCAGGGGGCTGAGAGATAATGGATTAGAAGTGGGAAGGACAATGGCATAAAGCTTAGCAGGTGAAGAAACGAGACTTCCAGAGCCTGGTTGAAGAAGTGATCGAACTCTGAAGTGCATCTGATGTCAGTGAGTGCTGAACTCTGACCAAATAAAATCCTATACAATGCTAAGTTCCCTGAAAAACAGTCATGGGCATCTCAGATGGGACATCCACAGTTGATGTTCATTATTTGCTTTAATCTCTCTGTTCTTCATTCCGTATTTGTATATTGCAACTAACAGCATGTTAGATACTGGGTTATTGTGAAGCTAAATTCAGTTTTTCTGAAACAAGCATGTGCCCCTGTGCTGGGGACCACAAGTGAATTGTATGCCTGATATATTTAGCATGTACCTGGATAGACTACTTTAAAGCATCTTAACAATTTTCAGTATGTCAGATACATAAATTATTTCTGTTGGTTTCATTTACTCTTCCAGGTGATAAATCCAAAGAAAAAAGGAAAAAAGAAAAAGTATATTAATTCTGGAACAGTAAGTGAATACTTTTTTTAGTAATTGTCCTTCCCAACTTAAACTCCTTCCGAGCTTGAACTCCTTCAAATAAAATGTATTCAAGCTACAATTTGTCAGTGTAAAAGCAATACCATCTTTTAAAAATGTAACATTAAACATTTCCTAGAACAGTTTTTCTTCTTTCCCTTTTCTCTGATTACATGACTGATGTCTACAAAATCTTTATCCAAAATGTAACATTGAGTTCCCTGGGAGTTCAGAATTAGGCATAGCATAGTAAAAGCCAAAAGTGCGGAGTTGTTGGGCTGGACAATATTGATTTTTATTTGAAATCTAAAATTTATTTCGTTTTTAAGAATTTGTATAAATGTGTATTTATTCATTTGTGTTCTGAGAAATGAACAAAACAGGGATGAGTGTTCATGCCTCCAGTGGTTTAACAAGGAAGATTCTAGGTCTTTAATTTGGGGTTAGAAAGAAAGTTAAGAAACGCAGTGACTACACTTTTTAATAGTGTTTTTGTTCTTTTTATTCATTAAAGTACAAGCTGATAGCTAATGTTGTTTATTTTCTAATAAGACAGGAGCCCATTTTTTCTCAGTTGTGATCAGTTTGATCTATTATAAAATCTGCAATGCTGATGTAATATTCAGGCATCCAGGAAAATCAAGAATAAATATAATGGTCGAGAATTTCCATTTCAGAAAGTTGAACCAAAATACCAATTTGAGCCCTAATTTTACAAATACACATTGCTTATTTGGACTTATATGAGCAGCCCCAGTAAAGTGGCAGGACTTTTTGTGCAGGATTGCAGTCTTGAAGTAAAAAATCCTCGCTTTCAGGTTCTTTTTATGATTTTGTTTATAAACAGAGCAAGTACCATTTGTCTTCTCTATACATATTCGTAAACAATTCAGAATAGGCTAAACCAGCAAGTCTAGTAATTTGTAAGGATTTTATTCAATGAACAATTACCTTTCATGTTGGCATTTTGTTAGTATTCATGTTGGCATATGGGTAGGTTTTAATATGCTGCCGCAAAGTAGTAGTATGATGCACCAATGTATTGGGCATTGAAGGAAACAAGGAACCAAACTGTTGTGTTAAATCTGTATTAAAAGTAGAAATAGAATTTGATTATGAAGCTTTGTTAAGGACCACTCTCTAAAAAGAAAAAGTACAGTTATTTTATATGTCCATTTCCATCCTGGCTATCAAAAAAGAGTCTCCTTGTATTTGTGCAATCAAATTATTCTAATACCTGTTTCTACATGCCTTCATACTTTGCAAACAACTATGAGTGCACTTTTTTTATGAAAAGCTGATGGAGTAATAAGACAGCCTCCCCCTTCCATACACCATCTAAAATGATGATATTTAATTTACAAATTACATTCAAGCAAACTATTACTAGCCTCTAGAATTTAGTTCACAAAAGGAGAATATGCCTTATAGCTTTCATATTCTCAGATCACCAAAGTTTAGAGATGATGCATGTCAGAGCAAGTGAAAGAGAAAGGTAGCTAGTGCTGTAGTAGCAGTGATTTTCTGAATACTGATTATATATAATAAAGATTTTGTGATGTCTTCTGTTGTGGTTGTCTTGGAGGTAAAGAAAAAGTTGTTTGCCTCTCCTGTAAGCTTCGTCTGTGTCTCAGTCATTAAGATTTGTTTTGCCTAGTTAAATTAAGCTGTCTTCATTGAGAGGCATCCCTTATTGTGAGGAGACTTCACATTACTTTATAAGTAAAACAGAACAGACTTAGACTTAGGATACTGAAAGCTGGTGAAGAAGAAAGTGCTTAAGCTTTAAGCTTGACATTGATAGGCAGGGAAAGAAATTACTTAAAATAAAACATATTTCTTGTTCTATATGTTTTTAATTCATTGGGTTTTTTGTTGTTGACTTAAGTCATTACCCAAAGGTCTCTTATTTTACTCTAAAATGTGAAGTGATCTGTAATATATGTAGGTAATTTTAATATAGTTTGTCAATTACGGTTGAAGTTCTTGTGTAATGGGTCAACTAGGTTTAACATTTGACATTACTGTGCAACTTGCAGTGACAGTGATTCCCACCAGGTTTATTTTCTATCTCATGTGAAGCAACATTCCCTGAAGTTCTTCCTCATCCCACACTCTTTCACTTTAGAATAAGAACCAAGTCATTGAAATTATTTGTCTCATGATGTCTCCATCTTTCCAGGAGACATTTATTGGAAATATTTGATGAACATATTTTCTCCTTTGATCCCTTATAATGGGAGAAATTTCATAACTATTAGCTTCTAAAAATGTTGTACCTGACTTTTTTTTGTAACTTGTGTTTCACGTGAAGAATGACAATTCATGACTGATTCTCTTTTATTTACTTATAGGTAACATTGCTTTCCTTCCTAATCGAAACAGAAGTTTCATTTCTTGATTATATTAAAGGCGGGTAAGTGATTAATTGTGCTGTCAGTATATAATTCACTAAGAACTGGTTATTATCTGTAACAAGATATCTCTTGTTACAAAAGGTAAAAACTTACAGAAAGATCTGCCTACCTGCATAGAAAATTGTATTTGTGGTTTGGCTTAGGTTTTTTTAAATCTGCGCATTCCTGTGTGTTAGTAATAAAGAAGGCAATACTGAAAAAGTGCATCATGCACTCGGGGCAAAAAGTGATGTTGTCTTTAGCTATTAGTTTCCATGAAAGTTGATTCCACAGTTTCTAGTATGAAAGCTGTGTTGCCTACACAGACAAGTTCCAGTGTCCCTATGGAGCTGAGTAGTTGATCAAAGTCTTCATCATGGAGGTTTAGGTAGCTTCTTTAAATATTCTAGGCCCAGATTATTGAGCACTTCAAAAATAAGAAAAAGACCTTGAACTTTTCTCAGTATTCTGTATGAAGCTGCTGTAGAGAACAGAAGCTGGGTTTGATGTTATGAGAGGAGGTTGTGCAAAATTTGGACTTTTCCAATGGTCCAAAGACTTTAGGGTCAGATGCAGATCAGGCTTATGGATGCCTGATACTTAGGCTACAACACTCCCTAAAGATAGGCATCTTTCCCCAAGAAAGTGATCCAAATAGATGAGGTACTTATGCTCTCTAAACAGTCAAGGAGCAGTTATCTATAATCTCCCTTGAGGTATTTGAAAACTGTTACCATATCCCTCCTGAGTCTTCTTTTCCCCAGACCAAATAACCCTTTTTCTTCCAGCTTTTTTCGGAAGTTGTGCTTCCCATGCTTCTAATCATTCCTCTTGCTCTCTACTGGATTCTTTCCAATGAGTCCATGTCCTTCTTGAAGTGAACTGTTCTAGAATTCTCCCTATAACTACTTGTACTGCACCTCTCTTGCTAGAAAATATTTCATATTCCTCTTCAGATTCAGACTACAAAAGGAAAAACATCTTCCCTTGCTAGGTCCACCAGGGCATTACTCTGTGGCCATAGTTGTATGTCTAACAATGCTCGTTGGACTTTAAAAGCGCAGGTGACCCTCCCCCCACTGCTATTCTGTGTGGGTGTGTGTGTGGGGGGGGTGCGTGTGTACATGTGCATGCATTGGCAGCCCCCACTACAGCACCATGTGCAGGCAGCCTCTCCCACCACTACATTGTATGTATATGCTGGCAACCCCCGTCCACCACTACCATGTGCATGGATGGGTGTCCCCCTACCCTGAGTTCACTGGCCATGGGATCTCCTGTTGTCCCATGCTGCAGACTCCCCAATTCAGTAATGGACCCACGCTTTCCCAGATCCTCCTCTTGCTACCAACATACTTGTAGAAATACTACTTGTTACCCTTCGCATCCCTTGCTAGCTACAGCTCCAATTGCACTTTGGCCTTCCTGATTTCATCCCTGCATGCCTGAGCAATGCTTCTATATTCTTCTCTAGTTATTTGTCCAGGTTGCCACTTCTTATATGCTCCTTTTTTTCATTTAGTTTACTGAAGACTTTCCTATGAAGCCAAACTTGTCTTCTGCCACACTTTTTAGTCTTCCTGCACATCAGGATAGTTGGCTTCTTGGCAGCACAATCAGCTCTCCTGGACTCCTCCCACTCAGTCTGGCTTCTCTTGGGATCCTGCCCATGAATTCCCTGAGTGAGTCAAAGTCTGCTTTTCTGAAGTCCAGGGTCCTCACTCTGCTGCTTTCCATCCTTTCTTTCCTCAGGATCCTGAACTCAATCATCTCGTGGTCACTGCTGCCTAGGTTGCCAACCATTACTACATTACCCCCAATTCTTCCCTGTTTATGAGCAGCAGGTCAAGAAGACCATGGCCCCTAATTGGCCTCTCCAGCACTTGCACCAAGAAGTTGTCCCCAACACTCTCCAAAAATTTCCTGGATTGCTTGTGCACTGCTGTATTGCCCTCCCAGCAGATGTCAGGGTGATTGAAGTCCCCGATGAAAACCAGGGCCTGTCATCAGGAAGCTTCCACTAGCTTTTTGAAGAAAGCCTCATCTACCACTTCCTCCTGGTCTGATGGTCTATAGCAGACCTGCACCACATCACCCTTGTTGCTGTCCCCTCTGACCCTAACTCAGAGACTCTCAACAGGCCTGTCTCCAGTTTCATACTGGAGCTCTGAGCAATCATATCCCTCTTTTACATAAAGTGCAACTCCTCCTTCTCTTCTCCCCTACCTGTCCTTCCTGAACAGTTTGTACCCATGCATGGCAGTGCCCCAGTCATGCAGGCTATCCCACCAAGTCTCTGTTATTCCAATCGCATCCTAGTTTCATAACCGTGCAAGGACTTCCAGTTCTTCCTACTTGTTTCCCAGGCTCTGTGGAAGAAAGCTGTGTGCTAGTACTGTAGACTAGGGGTGTGCGAAATGGGTCATATTTGATTTGGATTCAGCCTGAATCAGGAACAGTGATTCAATTAATTGATTCAGATCACTGTCCCAATTCAATTCAGCCAAATTTGAATCTGAAGATTCGATGCTGATTCAGAGAATCAGTGATTCGGCCATAGACACAGCTTTAAATGTTTTTTCTATATACTTCAAAGTACCAGCTTGTGAACGCTGTGATGGTGGAGTGGATGGAGCGTCCCACAGGAGTGCGGGGGGGGAGGGGGTCCCCCGCATGCTCAGTGGTGAACCTGGAATTGGACTGGGAGTACTGGTTCACTTCTGAGTCTGCCACCGAGCATGCAGGGGGACCCCTCTGCAACCCCCCAACTCAGTGTTCGGCCTCAGGGGGACCCCGGGTGCCTCCCAGTCCCAAGAGGCACCAGTCACCAAGCTGAAGGGGACACAGGGGCCCGTGCACTCCCTGGTGGACCGGAATTGCTTCTGGTTCACTTCCAAGTCTGCTGCCGAGTGTGCTGCGGACCACCCCCCACCTCCGTGCTCCTGTGGGACGCTTCATCTGCCCCAGTATCTCAGCATTCACAAGCCACTTGGTATGTTGAGGTATGTAGAAAAAACATTTAAAGCTGTGTCGATGTCCGAATTGTCAAATCTTTCCAAATCTCTCTGAATTGATTTGGAGGGTTCCGATTCAATTTGGAGAAATTAAAGGGTCTCCTGATTTGATTCAGAATCCAAGATTTGGCTACTGAATTGAGCCGAATCTCTGTCGAATCAAATCGTGACCAAAGATTCATGCAGCTCTATGTGGGCTGTCCAGGAGTCTCAAGGCAGTATTCTGGGGTGGGGGGGGAACCCAAATCCTTAATTTCTGTAAATTATTTTTTTGTTTCTTTTTAACTATAATATACAATATGATTTTAATCGTTAGTCTTAAGACTAAAGGTTAGAATCATTTCATCCTTAAACAAGTATAATTTCATTATTTTAGTTTTAGTCCAGAGTACAGGTTTGTCACTCTTTTTTTTCTGTATAGTAACAAAAAAGCACCCACTTTGAACACCTTCAAGACGCATTTGGATGCTTATCTTGCTGGGATCCTATGACCCCAGCTGACTTCCTGTCCCTGGGGCAGGGAGCTGGACCTGATGATCCTCCAGGGTCCCTTCCAGCCCAAATGTCTATGAAATCTATGAAACATGTCAACAAATTGTAGTGTGTCAGTGTCATGTTCTCTCTCATTTAGTTAGCTTAAGGGGAAAAAAGGTGATCCTGCAGCAAATGCAATATTCGCTTTTTAAAGGTAGATATCGATACAGTGTTGCATATTCAAAACTTACTTAAAATTGATTGGACATGGTTAGGGTTAGCATTCATATAATGGAATTCTTGACAGATCCTAACTAACAAATGGGAACTAAAATATTAAGTCCCTGCTTTCATGCAGTTTTGTTTTGAATTCTTTCATCTAACTGGATGTGCCATTCTAAATGTTAATATTATTGGGGGGGTTTTAAAGAGTCTTGGATAAGATACTAATTTCTTTCGTGGCTTTCTTTTTTTAGTTCACTCCCCCTTGCACTCTGCTATAATACTTAACAATGAATTGTACAATGGACTTGGGTGCAGAGATTTTTATTGCATATCAATAAAGATATCAAATCTTTGTATCTGGGTTTGTTCACTATCATAAATCCATTGATTTTTTTTTTTTTTTTAAATCAGACACTTAATGCTTCCCACTTTTAAGTAGTCAGTTTATTAGAAATAAACATCTGATTAAAATTTGATTTATTCTTCTTTGCCTGATCCTATGAGGTGAATAGCAATCTACATTCTTATCCGAAAAACTTCAGAAAGTATAAAATGCCTATGAAATGTGGGGAGTATGGCCTGGGAATTAGATAATGGCTGAGATGGGAATGCCCCTGTTTCTCTGAATGACCCAAGTTAGGTTGGCAAGTAGAATGAAATGGAACATGGCCCTAGGAGCTAGGGAATCCAAAGCAGACTTTTGTACCAAAGTTTGTAGTTCACATGGTTATAAAACAATCTTTCTAAACCCAAGGACAAATGCAAATTGATGCCAGGGTATGTCTGTGTGTGGAAATAACTTAAAACAGCTCTGAGAGAGAGAACAATCTAATTTATCTCAGTATGGTGTTGACTGAGGCATAAGGATAATTTTTTTGATACCAACATTGTTGTCTATTGATCATTTAATAGAAAAAAAATATTGAAACAATCTACAATGAAGCAACTACTTGCTGCAAAAGTTTGTGAGCATGAGAAATCAGGGATTCAGCCACCTTCCCATTACAAAATTAGCCATACCTTCACTTGCTCAAAAAGGTGAAGAGTAAGGAAGAAACACTTTCCTGCCTCATCTGCCTCCAGGTTGTCAGAAGTAGATACCCAAACGTACCAGGGAATCGGAAACTCTAAATGTCCACTGTTCAAATTGAACTGTTACATGTATTTGTCATCCATAGTTTCAATTATCCACATGTATGAAATGAGGGAACAAAGACTTTGATGCCACTGCTGTGTAATTATGGGGGTTTAGCTGCTTATCCCATCATGTTTCTGTGACCTTGGTGTATAATTGTAAGTAATGAGATCAAATTAAGAAAAGGAAAATGTAGTGCTATTAGAAAAGATTTTTATGGTGGCTGCTAGACAAAGGAACAGTCGTCAGAGGGTCATCATATAATTTCTATTAATTGAAATTGTAAAGATTAGACGGAATGAAATGTAATGCACAATGGGATTGCATAGATGATCTAATAGGTGGTTCATAGGTGATACATCGAAGAGCTAAGATTCTGTTATGCCATTAGGAGATATGTAATTGTTTTATTAGGTGAAAGCAGAAAAATAGACAAAATTACACCATTTCAAAAGAAAATGTTTTTCAGGGTTTCCTTCAAAGCATTAGGATCTTTATAAAGATCCAAATATTAAACTTGGATGACTTTTATGATAATCTCAGTTGTAAGCATATTGGAGATTATAAAATCTTAAATTATATTTATTTGAGATTTCAAAGTCCCAGTCTATAATAGGTCTTGAACAGCATTGTAAACCTTGTCTTCAAGTCTATATTATGTAATATCAAGGGTTTGGGGGTTTTTTTCTATAAATCATGTACCTTTTATAAAAACTAAAAAGTTTACTATTCCTGGTAGGTCATTTGCCATCATAGGTCTGCATTATAGAATCTTTATGAACATAGTCCAAGTAGAATTTTATAGATTAAATCATATTTTGCCTCCTTTCAACTCTTCTGTTTAGTTCAGCCAAGAACATGGTTTCTAGGCAGTTGCTTACAGTGCGTAAAGACAACTGGGAGACTGAAATTAATATTGTAAACAATATATGGAAGAACAAACAATTCTGGCTGAAACTTTTAAAACTCATACCATGCATTTTTGTAGTTATGAGAGGTTTGTCCCCATTTGGCGGCTGAATCTCCAAATCCAAATCGAATCAGGAGACCCTTTAATCTCTCTGAATCGAATCTGAACCCTCCAAATCATTAATGATGTGGACATTGGCGTCAGAAGTGGACTGGCCAAGTTCGCCGATGACACCAAACTTAGGGGCAAAGCATCCACACCAGAAGATGGGAGGGTGATCCAGGCTGACCTGGACAGGCTCAGCAAATGGGCAGA
>NW_017728931.1:118297214-118450708 GCF_001723895.1 Crocodylus porosus | reverse complement strand
CTCTTTAGCCTGGAAAAGCGCAGGCTCAGGGGTGATCTGATGGCCACCTATAAGTTTATCAGGGGTGACCACCAGTATCTGGGGGAACATTTGTTCACCAGAGCGCCCCAAGGGATGACGAGGTCGAACGGTTATAAACTACTGCAAGACCGTTTCAGGCTGGACATAAGTAAGAATTTCTTTACTGTCCGAGCCCTCAAGGTCTGGAACAGCCTGCCATCGGAGGTAGTTCAAGCACCTACACTGAACACCTTCAAGAGTAAATTGGATGCTTATCTTGCTGGGAGCCTCTGGCCCCAGCTGACTTCCTGTGCTTTGGGCGGGGGGCTGGACTCGATCTTCCAAGGTCCCTTCCAGCCCTAATGTCTATGAAATCGATTGGAAAAGATTCAGTGATTTGGTCATAGACATAGTTTTAAATGTTTTTTGCTCCCAGAAGCGGCTGCAGCGATCCACCATTGCGGGATTGGCTGTGGGGGTCCCTCCACACGGTGAGATCACCTGTGGGGGCACGTACCCCACCTGACAAAGGCGGCACCAATCACCCATGACTGAACACATGCTCGTTTTGGCAGCAGTGTATTTAATGAGGTTTCCTTGTATGCGGTTACATGATGAGGGTTTTTTCCCCTCATGCTTCTCGTGGGGGGGGGAGTGAACCTCATCTTGTATTTGAATAAATATAGTATAATCTGTGTATATGAACTGCAGTATATTTGCCGATATTCCATAACTTAGCTGATTTTTGCTATCACAAATTAAGACTCTTAATATGAAAATACACAACAAATGTGAAACAAAATATTGGAGTCAGGCTTCAGAATTTTGGCTGGCAACAACTGATCAAAAGACTTATTACAAACTAGCTTTTTAGTTGCAGTATTGTGGCACTCATCAATATTCCATGCCTTATGCTTCGCTGAAAGCTGTTAAGATGCTTTCATTTTTGTTTTTCCACTTTCTTGGCCTAAGTGCATTTCTTTCACACTGAACAACCAATTGAGTTCTGTTGGACTCTTGAGTGTATAAGATATACTAAGTCTGACCTTGACTCTGAAAGAGACTAATAATGTTATGCATGTGCAGACCTGAGATTCTGCATGTTCCCGTAGCTTAAACTGCTTCTCAAAGAACAGTATAAATAGGGCTTGTAATACTCTCTCTTAATTTTGCTTGACATTTGCCAGCAAGCCTGTTTTCATTTCCCTTTAATTTTTCCAATATTATCTGTTTGGGCTGAAATTTTACATGCTGAATGTCTCTTGAATTTTCTGGAAAATTTTCAGACAAAATGGTTCAATCATTTCTAATAATGAGATGAGGAGGAAATGAATTGTTTTGCCCATTTTAGAAAAAGGGCTGCAGATCATTATTTTTTTTTTAACTGATCCAGTGCCTCTGTTCTTTAGAGCAAGGACTTGAAAGTTGGCTGAACTGTGACTTCTGAACTGGGGCTTTGGCTTTTGCTGCACTTATGTAAATTGGCCTAAATTTGGCCAAGTTCTTAAGCTTTTGGGAAAATAATCATTCTTTTCATTTGCTCATTAGAGACTTCTTAGATTTTAACAGCTATAATTTCTGAAGAGCCTATCCTCACTGAACAGACCTAGACCTCTCATGGCTCCCATATGTGACCACAGTGTGCAGTGACTTACTATGGTTAATTTTCCTTGCATTTGTTAATACTGATCAGATTGTGTTAGTCACAGAGGCACTGAGCTTTCCCCATTCTAGTCCAAGACTACAGAGAAAGTTGAATTTTTTTGTCATGGCTTTCCCAGGTGCTATAGGCTGGGACTGAAAAGAATAGATCAAGTCATCAGACAAGACCATCCCTGGAGGGAAAACGAAGGTTGTGACTGGCTGCGCAAGAGTGGTAGGAACTTGAACCGGAATGTGGGAAAGAGGAGGCTAGGGACTGGAAACCAGGCAAGGAGGAGCTGAAACTGGGACTGGTTGAGCTGAGAGAGTGCAGCTTGAGAGTCTGTGAGTAGAATGCAGGAATAGAGGGGGAAAGACTGGGAAAGGAAATGGGATGAGAGTAGACAACTGGAACAAGCTGAACAAGGCCCTGGGAAAGGACTGAGTGTTGGGAGAAATGGAATTGGGGGGAAACATCTAACAGTGAGTTGCATTGTGTTTTAAAAGTCGGGATTGTCTGGACATAGAGATTGAAACAAAATTACAAGGGATTGAGGTCGGGGAAGGACCTGGGCAAGAAGCCAGAAGGGTTCAGGGGGCTGACAGTATATGAAGAGCCTGTGGAGGGAGATGAGGAAGCAGTCTGAGAGCCACTGTCTGAGACTAGGGATAAGGAATTGGGGCAGGAGTGGTAGAAAATGGGACTAGCGGGTCAAACAATTTGCAGCTTGAGAACCAAGGGGATATAGTTTGGGAGGGTAAGTAGGAAGGGAGAGAGTAAGACCGTCTGGTCAACAACACTTGGACAAAGAAGCAGGGTTGGGGAAACAGGACTAGAACTAGGATGGTTTGGCAGGGGAGCACAGCGAGTGTCAGACTTTTGGGGACTGGGCAAAAGAGTTTGCCCATTAGGTCATGCTTTCTCCAGAACCCGGAATGAATCTTCATAAAGACGTTATAATTGTTCCTCTATCAGTGGTAAACATGGGTGAAACATCAGTAGTATGTGACTTTTTCCCCTACTAATGCTGATCCGTAAAAAGGATAATAACCTTCATTGTTACCAGTTACTCTATTAGTTTAAGTGGCAGAAATCTTTGCATTAAATCTGAAGGTTTCAACCTGATGATGAACCATGTTCAAATTAATATGCTTGGACATGAGAGAATTTTTGAGGGGTTTCAGTTGTCTTGTTTAAAAAATCTGCTAAAATAATATTATTAAGATTGCAAAGTCAGGCACTCAGAAATTAGGAAATGTCATAATTTAGGTTGTCTGTGCAACCTTAATTCTGGCTTAGAATGTGATTTATATAATTAAAGGCTATATCATGATGCATCTGCACAAACAGACTAAATTAAGCTTGCCTCTGCAGTCATCCATTATGATAAAGTCTTGAATTACACGATTGCATACTATTTTTTCCCTGGGTCTCCTGTTTCATTCAGCGTACTGGATGAAATTGCATAGAGGATGAATCAGCGTTATGTAGTAAACTGCTGTCTAAAGATTCCTGCGTTATTTGAGACTAAAGGGAGGAATTTGGGAGGAATGTGGTAAATGAGGTACAGCAGTGGTCTCCAAAGTGGGGTGCACACACCCCAGGGGGTGCGCAAGACGATCCATTGGGGTGTGTGAAGAAAATATTAGAACTTGTATTTTTATTTATTTTTTATCTTAAAAAATAAGAAAGAAATTAAGCTTTACTAATATTTAATGTACGGATTGACACTGGCACCCTCATTCAGTCCGTATGTCGGACGGTCACGTGTCACGTACGGTACGTGAGGTATCCTGAGGGAAGAAGCATTCGTTTGCTTTCAGCGTATTGCGGCATATTGCAGTTTATGTGTGCCCGGTTAAGTGGATTTACAGATTATATTATCTAGTTTTAACTAAACTAACCCTCACAAAATGGACAAGTGGCTTAAAAAGATTCCCGCAAAGAAACCGCGGACTGAAGATAATACTAATAATGCGAGCACAAGTGAACAGCAAGAAAATATCAGAGCTGACCCTTCTCCTACTCCTAGTACGGGCTCTTCATCAGCCACATTACAAGGTAAAAACTAAATAATATTTTTTTTAGTGAGAGCAAAAAGGTTTTTTGTACTGTTAATAAATAAAATAATAATAATTTTTTTTAAAATACTGTTTATTTCATCTTTATCTCATCCTTTTTAATTTCTATTTTTGTGTAAGTTTTATAATGTACATAATATATTAGTACAGTAGTACATGTATATAATTTATAAATAAATAAATATACATATATTGGGGGTGCATGCTCAAAAATTTTTTACTGATAGGGGTGCGCTATCAAAAAAAGTTTGGAGACCACTGAGGTACAGGATTGAAGTGAGAGAATAAGGATAATTTTAAGAACCTGGCTTGGTACTACTTGGTGCATTTGGGTATAGATAGGCACAACCTCCTGTCCTTTCTAGCAGTGGATCTATTGGAAGCATTTTCAGATGCAGACTTCCTGTCTGAGCCTTTCGTTGGGAAGTGGGACTCAGAAATTCAGTATCAGCAGAGATTATTTTACCTGTTCTGAACCTCCCCAGTTAGTTCCTTATACACAGGCCCTCAGAGTTTCACTGATGTGAGTGCCTTAGACTTCTAATTTAATTCTTTGAAAGAATGTTTTTGGAAAATAAGAATTCAAGAACGGCTTAGGAAAGGACATAGAAATTAAATTCCTTTGTGCCAGTCTACTTGCATTCAAAGGTTCGGTGAGCACTTTAGTTTGTTTTGTGTCTGCTGTTCATAAAAGCAGCCAGGTCATCATCATCCCCATCTTTAAGAGGGAAACATCTTACAACTGTCATTACTTTCTTTGCAAATATGTCATACATCCTGTGTAGGGTTAGCTCATGAATGCATCCTTTGCAGGGTTAGCTCACAAAAAACAACAGGAAAAATATACCAGTGGAAGTTAAGCCAGTGTGTGTGTGTGTTGTGTCCACTTCTAATCTAGAATACCTGTTTGCTTAATATTAAAAGACTGATGCCCCTGCCAAGTCATGGTAAAGTGCCATAATAATGCTGTTGTACCAGTGTAACATATACCAATGTACCAAACTGACATGTTATTCTCATGTTAACAGCATGCCTTATGTCCAGAAGTGGTACTTGTCTTTATTCATTTTAAATTAAATAATAAACTACTTACATTTTTAAAAGAAAAATATAGGTCAAGTTTAAAAAAATGGAGAACCTAACCTGAAAGCTGTCTTGTTCCTTGCTAAGTTCAAGTAATTTAATCAGGTATCTAAATGTGGTTACAGGAACTTTAATTTTAGGCACCTGTTGTTAAAAAGAATTGACCTTCATGATGGGTAATATCAAGAACTGGAACTGCAGGATAAATTAGTAGGTGGTCTTGGTCCTGTATATTTCTTAGCACACCTAAAATAAAAAATGTTAATTGCTTTGTGTAACGAAGTTAGATTATGTGTAAAACATTTTTATTTGTTAATAAAGACAAATTATGAGTGATAATGAAACTGGACAATGCAAAGAATACATCAGTTAGATTTATTTAAAAAGTAACTTTGCTTGATCGATCGCAAGAAATTTATAGTCAGTGCTGTCAAACAGGTTCAAGAGGTTAGTTTTCTGCCCTCAGATATTATTACCATGCAGCATTCCAAAAAAAGTCATGAAAATTAATATACTATTCACTCTGGTTGCCTTCTAAAATGTTCCTATCCAGTGTTTTCACAACTGTCTTTAAAATTACGGAGTTTCCATAAAAAATTTTTTATTATGCTATAACAAATCACATAGACATATTCACCATTGAACCTGAGGTATGATGGAGTTTTCTCTCCTAATAACCTTCTCAAAGTGATACACATGGTTATAATTGCATGCATACTTTTAAAGCTCTTTGCTCTTTTGAATCTACTATTTAGTATTAAGTGGTTTGGTGGGGGCATATACATTTTCTGTCCAAAGAAGACTTTACTAAATATAGTCAAAGTAAATTGCTACATCTGACTGAAATTTTTTATTTTTTATTCTATTTTATTTTTTATCATCAATTGCTATATCTGAAGATGTAAATTTACACTGACTGCCCGTCTTGCAACCATACCAGCCCAGTCTCTGGCTTCTTTACTATTCATTCCATCCAGGAAGAGCACACACTAACTGCAGAGACTTCCTCAATCTGACGAAAGGTTTTTAAACCTGAAAGCTTGCTATGAAAATTTTTTTTCCAACTATTTAAGTTCGTCTGATAAAAGATATCAGATTCACCCAAGGAACCTTGTCTGCCTACATCAGACACATATTTTTTTCCAGGTTTTTATTTTTGCTGCAGTCAATTACCCTTTTCTTTTAAAGGATTTTGGGGCAGTGTGTAACTGGGGTTCTAGCTTTCATCTAATTATTTATCCAGTCTTTCTTAGAATCAGATTCAGACCTGCATGTTGCAGCTGCACACTATCGAAATGCAACAGGCCATAGAAAAGTATATGAAATCACAAGGCCAAACTATCTTTGCATCATTCTTCCTTCTGTTTTAGTCTTTGATAATGGTGTTTTTGTGGTCATGCATTCATAATCTAAGATGACAGGTAAAGTAACATTAAGTAAAGTGAAACATGATTTAATGATAAATATTTAAAGTGGCCTACATATTAAGTTGCTGAAAATAAATCAAATTATTGGTTTTACTTCTTATTTTACTTTCTCCATAGAAAATACTTTAAAGTAAACCAAGATGAATATGAAAGGATAACTAGGATTTCTATGTTTTGGTCACTAATCTCATGAAATTTGTTTTTGATGTCAAATAGTTACAGGTTGTGGCAAACATTTCTTCATGGGTGAAAGCCATAGATTTCCATGCTGTGAAAACCTACTATACATATAATACTTAAATAAAAAATGTCATCTCAATAGTTACCTGTTCAAGTAACTGAAATGATCAGCTCCCAAGAGCAACCTGCCATGTCCAGCATTTTCTGTGAGACTAAGGAATGAAGAGGGCAGTCTAGTTAGGGATGAAGCAGAGAAGGTAGCATCTTTTTTTACTTCAGTCTTCACAAATAGGGGCAGCTACCAGATGATAAATGTAGTTGGCAGCAGAGATAGGTAAGGATTAAAAAAAAAAAAGGCCTAAAGCAGTGAAAGAACAGGTTAAAGATTACTTTAAAAGCTTCAGGTTGGCAGGACCAGATAGGATGCACCCTTGGGTCCTGAAGGAATTGGCTGAGGTAATTTCAGAGCCTTTGGTTATAATCTTTGAGAGCTCATGGAGGATAGGTGACTTCCCAGATCATTGGAAAAGGGCAAATATAGTGCCTATCTTTAAGAAAGGGAAGAAGGAGGATCTGGGGAATTGAATACCAGTCAGCCTGACCTCAGTACCCAGAAAGGTCATGGAGCAGGTCTTCAAGGAATCTGTTGTAAAGCAACAAGAGGAGAACAAGATGATCAGGAACAGCCAGCTATGGATACAGCAAGAACAAGTCATGCCAATCTGATTTCCTTCAGTGACAAGGTAATAGGTTCTGTTGAGGGGGTAGAGCAGTGGATGTGATGCACCTTGACTTTAGCAAGGCTTTTCACATGGCTTCCCATGATGTTCTCATTAACAAGCTAAGGAAATAGAGTAGATTAAAGTACTAAAAGGTGGGATCAAGTGGAGGTTCCCCAGGGGCCTGGTCTGGGTCCCTTTTTGTTCAGCACCTTCATTAATAATTTGGATCATGGGATTGAGTGCACATTTAAGAAATTTGCTGATGGTACCAAGTTGGGTAGCATTGCAGACATTGTGGAGGGTAGGGCTATGATTCAGAATGATCTGGATAGACTGGAAAATGGTCTGCAGTCCATCAGATGAGATTCAACAAGGACAAATTCACTTGGGATGGAATAATTACACACACAAATACAGACTCATGAACAATTGCCTAGGTTGCAGTACTTTAGAGAGAGATGTGGGGGTTATAATGGGCCATAACCTGAATATGAGTCAACGGTGTACTCTTGTTGCAGGAAAAAAAATATAAAAAAAAGGAGAAAGGAAAGAAAGGAAAAAGAAGAATAAAGTCAACAACATACTGGATTGTATTAACAAGAGTGTTATTTGTAGATCAGGGGAAGTGATTGGAAAGAGTCCAGCACAGAGCAACAAAAATGATTAGGGACCTGGGAAGCAAGACTTATGTGGAAAGGCTGAAAGAGCTATGGTTAGTTAGTTTGGAAAAGAAAAGACTGAGGAGGTATTTGGAGATTTAATTTTAATCCTTCAAAAGCAATTATAGAGAGGTTGGAGACAGGTATTTCTCAGTGGTCAGACAGGATGAGAGCAGTGGCCTCAAGCTGTAGCAGAGGAAAGTTAAGTTGACAAAATATAAACTAGATGAAAGTGCTGTAACACAGATATATAACTGGTTACATTGTTGCGCTCAACATGTAATCACTGGCTCAGTGTCCAGCTCAGAGAAAGATTCAAATGGGGTTTCCCAGGGTCTGTCTTCGGTCCAGTATTGTTCAGCATCTTTGTTAATTATTTGGACTGTGGGGATTGATTGCACACTCAGTAAATTAATGACTGACAACAAACTGGGGGAGAGTTGCAGACACTGGAGGGCAGGGCGAGGAGCCATAATGATTGAATAGACTGGATAAAGGACAAGTGTAAAGTCATGCACTTGGGATGGAATAACCGCATGAACAAATGCAGGCTGGGGAAGGATTGCCTAAGCTTCAGTACTGTAGAGAAGGATCTGGGGTTACAGTGGACCACAAGCTAAATATGAGGCAACAGAATGCTCTTGTTGCAAAAGAAAAAAGAAAAAAAAAGAGAACTTCATACTTGGTTGTGATAACAAGAAGGTCATGCGCAAATCAAGGGAAATGATTCTTCCACTCTATTTGACACTGGTGAGGCCTCACCTGGAGTACTTTGTCCAGTTGTGGGCCCCACACTGCAAAAAGAATGTGGATAGTTTGGAAAAAGTCCAGCACTGAGCAAGAAAAATGATTAAGGGACAGGGAGGCAAGACTTATGAGGAAAAGCTGAAAGAGCTAGAGTTATTTAGTCTTGAGAAGAGAGTCTGAAGAGGGATTTGATGCAGTCTTCAATTACTTGAAGGGTGATCATAGAGAAAATGGAGATGGATTTTTCTATGGCCAAAGTGGACAGGACTAGTGGTAGTGGCTTTAAGATGCAGTAGGGAAAACTTAAAATGGAGATTAGGAAGGACTCTCCAATTATAAAGGTAGTCAAGCACTGGAACAAGCTTCCTAGAGAACTTGCAGAATCTCCATCCCTGGAAACCCAAAACCAGGTTAGATAGATACTTGGCTGGGATGGTTTAGTTGATGCTGATCCTGCTTTGAGCAGAAGCCTGGATTAGATGACCTTGTGAGGTTCCTTCCAGCTCTGTTTTCATATAATCCTAATATGTGCAGTCTCATAGCAGTCCAGCTGTATTGAGGATCAGGAACTTGAGGAGGGATGTGGTGCATTTGGTTATCTGTGCAGAAGGCTATCTTCAAGCTAATGCAAGCACTTTAACCTGCTTGGAATCTGGAACCATCTCAGTGGTTACCTCTACTACCTCCCTGACATTGGTCCCTCAGCAGTATTTAATTCAATCAGATTTGGTCTCTGTGTGATCTGTTAATGTTTCGAGAAGATACTCATCTAAAAACCATGTGCTAGAAACTAGATTCTTCGTAGTTTTCCTGAACTATTGTATAGGGATACTGGTTTATTTACATCTGTCTCCTTGTCTTCCTGTCCTTCAGTCTTTCTCCTTTCTTATTCCACAACTTCCTTTCCACAACCATCCTTTCAAGCTGGCTATGAAGGATTGTTCACTTTAACAGTTAACCCTCTCCGTCAGTATCCCCTTCCTCCAAAAGCTTATAGGTCTGCTGTCCCAAGGCTTCATAGTCAACCCTGCTCCAAACATGTTCTATTTCAAAGCTCTGTGATTGCACAGTTTGAGTTTTTAGATAAAAAGGGAAAACTTCCTTGAGTAGTAACTCCGATACATATGGGGCAAAGTTTGGAACAATGATGAAAGCAAGGGGCCCTGAGGCTTCATTTTATTTCCTCTCTTTGTTGCAATTGGTACATATCAAATGACAGTGTTGAATGTAGGAACAGATATTTGACAGTTTATTAGTGGTGTCAGATATTAGCATGCATTCTAATATAATAAAGGGCTTAGTCCATCTGTCTGTCTGTCCATACCACTCCTGGAGCACTCTGATTGGCTACTGAAACAACCAATCAGAGTGTTCCAAGAGTGTGATGGACAGGAGGTGGGGGCAGAGCACCACCACGATGGTAAAGATGGAGTGTGGGGGGTGAAGCCAGCACCGCTGCCCCAGCCCTCCACCCCCAGGCCTGCTCCTTGGAGGCAGCAGTGGTGCGGGGTATAGGCAATTTACTAGTAATATTATAAGAGAGTAGAGAAATTATTGGTCTGTTTCAAGAAACTAGAACCTCTTGGAATCACAGCTTGGTCAAACCTTTTCTTAATTTTTTTTTAAAGTCAGTACATTCTGTTATCCATTCTAATTGGCAGGTCATTGTTGTAAAATGATGTGATAAGCTTCAGTAGTTACCATTTCTCAGTGATTTCTATCTGTTCAGTGTGCAAGCAGAATGATGATTTTTGTTCTAAATGTGGGCCCCTAGCCTTTGAATTTCAAGCTGAATTCTTTCTATATGTTGTAATTGCCACTAATGAAAGTTAGATTGACTATGTTATACTGTCAGTTATACATGCACAGTTCCATTTCAATGATCTTTCTAGGAGCTTCTTAGACTCTTAAGCAATTTTCTTAATACCCAGAAGTTTGCCGTCAGATTTCTTTTTCATTGTTACTGTTACATCCCAGAGAGATTTTTTTAAAATGAAAGTTCCACAGTGCCTGAGAAAACTAATCATAATTGATACTGAAATGGCATGCACATTCATGTTAATGCTTTGTTCCATAACAGCGAACGTTCATTTGACTTTCGGACTCTCCTAGACAAAAGAAACTGTCCTCTGTTCTAGTCAGGAAGTCACCTGATGTTCTCTTTGCACTCTTCAAGCATTGCAGTGTATATGCAAATGCCATCTCAAATGTTGCAATTAGATGTTCTGCCTAGTTCAGTGATTTGAATTGAGGCCTTTTAATCATTGTGAGCCCCCACCCTATTACAGGCACAAAGAGCAAGTGAGAGCCATACACAGGGTGTGGTATGTGGAGTTAATGGTGTAAAATTAGATGGTTAGTTTCAACTGAAGCCTTGGTGGAAGAGATTTTCCAACTAAAAATCCTTCTAGTGTGATAATCCAGCTACCTATGTGGTGGGAGGGGAGACTTTGTAATTTATAGGTAAAAACAGTATCCTTAAATAATAATAAATATTTAGTTGCTGTTTAAAAGACAAACAAATGTACAGGGAGTTGAATTTGAATGTTGGATTGATACTTTTTTCCCCCCAGAAACATTGTATATTAGTCCACTAATATCTGTTAACATATATATTATCTTTCTGTTTATTTGTTCACAGAAGTTAAAATTAACAGGGTGTTTTTTTGGTTGGTTGTTTTACAGGACCCAAATCAATTTCACAGTAGCTATTGATTTCACAGCCTCAAATGGTAAGTTTTCAAATGTAGCTTCTTGTAAAATGAGGTGTGATATTTAGTTTGAGAGCATGTTTTTGAGTACTGTGTACATATTTATATACATTTATTTTGTAGCTTAATGGATCATTATTCATAATCCTGCAGTGCCTGCTGGCATCAGTTGTGATCAGAGCTCAGTTGTGTAAGGCACTGAACAAAGTGAGAGAGTTTCTGCCCTGAAAAGCCTATATTCTAAATAGACAAGACAAAGTATTGGGAGGAAGACCGATAATTCACAAGCAAAGTGTTCAGTGTGACAAGCTGTAATTCTGTATTTGTGCAATTGATTTTGGGTTTCTTTTTTAATCATTTTGGTGGAGTATAGCTGGGAGAGAAGTAACTAAACATCAAGACATCAAAGTGAGGGAGAGAACAGAAGGATGTAATTCTAGGTTGAATGAGTCTGAAGTGAAAGATTCCTGAGAAAGGAGTGGGATGGAGGAAACTGGCAAGCAGAAGAGAATTTTCCAGATTGATTCTGTATTAAGCAGTCAGACGCTGATGATGCTTTCAATGGCTGAAGGTGCATGTTACAGCTGCTTGCTGATTGAGTCAGTTGGTGTCTCTTCTCAACCACTGAAGCTTGGAAGACATAAGTTGCTGGGGTAGAGAAGAGAAACTGTGTGGATCCTGGTGCCATTGAAGAGTGGCATGTTTCCCCTGCATTTTAGTCATAACTGAATATCAGCCCCCTTTGCTCCCTTCTTTATTCATAAGTCTGTATAATTAATCTCATGAATACAGTATTCTACTTAATTGTTGCTCAGGAGACATAGGATACATGTTTAAAGTCATACTTTGCTTAATTTGTTTTTATTAGTTTTAACCTGACTTCAGTGTCCAGTATGTAAAACGATCATATTTTTTTATTGAGCAATATACATATGAAAAGTAAGTAAGTAACCAAATACTTGATCCTTTTACTTGAACTAGTGCTGTCAGTTTGAATAAAATCATTAAACCATACCAAAATAGGATAGTCTGTAAAAATAAATAAATAAAAATCAGTGATTCATACAGTAGGTTACATGCCAATTTGTCTAAATAATATTATTTGACTTAAACTTTTAATATACAAACATTGAACTGGATTCCAGCAGACTATTACTTCTCTCCCTTAGATGTCCTACAGAACATCCCTTGTCTGATACTTTGCAATGTACGGTATGTTTAGTGAGAGACATCCAGTGCCTTACCGCTTTCTCACTTCAACCTGGGGATTGTCGCTCCTTGTCCTGGAGCTTTGAAAGATAAAATGCCTTCTTAAGCAGTAAGCTCTATTGGGACCCAACCAATCAAGACTGACCAATTCCATCTTACATGTCTATCAGAAGTACCTACCTTTTCTCCCCAGGAAGGACTGTTGACATGTGGAAACTATTGTTCTGTTGAATTGCATTCCCAGCTGAATTGGTAGTAAGGTAAATGAGATCTTTGTTTCAACAGGTAACCCTTCACAGCCCACTTCACTACACTATATGAACCCATACCAACTGAATGCCTATGGCATGGCACTGAAGGCAGTAGGTGAAATCATTCAAGACTACGATACTGACAAAATGTTTCCAGCTCTTGGTTTTGGGGCTAGGCTGCCTCCAGATGGAAGGGTATCCCATGAATTTGCTCTGGTAAGAAAATACATAGGAATTAAACATTTTCATAACTATTCTACTATAGCCCCCTCTACACATTACAGGTATCACACAGTTAACTGGTTCTTGCACAGTTACCTTGAGACCAGGTACACATGCAGTGTTTATTATGCCATAAAACAATTCAACCTGCTATAAAGTTAGACCTGGAAAATGTGTACTGACTTTATAACTGGTTGCTATTGGGCTTTCATTTACACATGTAGCAGGGTTGCCCCTGCAGCTGGGGGCCCCATCAGCTAACAAGGCTCCCAGCAGCGGGGGTGCACCATGCCCAACCCAAGCTGGGTGTCCTACAATTGAGGGGACTCTCAGCCCCAGCAGCTGCTGAGTCTGAGTCCTGGCAACACCCTCCAGCTGTCAGGACCTAGAGCCCTGCAGCTGCAGACATGGAGTACCAGCAGCATACTTCCCAATGCCGGGACCCAGCTGTTTATGGAGCCCCTGGGGGCTGTGAGATTGCACCTGCTGGTTTCACATGCCCCAGAGGGTAGGAATTCACAACAGCCATGATCTTCCAGCCCTGGGGGCTTTACCTGTAGGTGTATATTGGGTGGGGTGCCACTGTGGCTGAAGCCTCTGCAAGTCAGGGGACAAGGAGTGTGAGGGGGCTTCCAGATGCAGGAGTTTGCTTCTTGCCAGTAGAGGGGGAGCCCAGAATCGAGCTCTTCCTGCACCAGCAATAGGGCATGATGGGTTCTAATACATGAGCACACAATTATATCTCCTGCCATGCACATATGGCATAGCAGGAAGCGCAATTGTTTGAATCATGCGTTAGATCTGCCCTTTACATGTAGAGGATCCCAGTGTCTAACGAAGATTGTTTTTGTAGTTTTGTATATATGAATTCTTTTTAGTGTGGTAAATTTTGAGCACTGTTAACACAGGGATGTCAAAGATATAGAGAGCCTTATAACATGGCCTATGGTGCTGTCTGTGGGTTTGGATTGGACATGTATACCACATGTGGTGTCCCTCAGTTAGCCTCAGTCCCATGCACAACACATAGTGAACTGGGCCAGTTCAAGGCATGTGCTGCATGGGGCCGGTCTGCGGGCCCAATCAAGTCCTGCACCGCTGGTGGCCCACAGGGCCTGGTGAGTTTGATATCCCTGCTGTAATGAGTTTGGAGTTTTGTCTGCGGTATATTTTTATAGTTGGAACATATAGGCAATAAAACAGCAGAAAATATATCACCTGCTGGAACAATTATCTTTCAGGAGGAAATCAACTTTCACGATTCAAAGGAGATGGCTCTAGGAGTCCTCTTCCCCACCAAGTTATTGACAGGCAGCCAGATAGCCATGGTTGTTTAAATACAAAAGAGCAAGGAAAGGAAATCTTCCCTGGACTTAGCTGCAGCAGCTTGAGTTACAGGTGATGTGCTTCCAGGCCTCCACTTTGCGGATATACTGAATTGAGGATATGCTGCTTGAGCTGAACTGCAAACAGATCCTACACGCTTCACCTTTCTTCTTCTCTCCAACTTAGGAGGAGCCAAGTGTCTCTATTATGACAGGTGATCACATCAGACTAGACTAAATGGCCCTAGAAATAATTGAATAGGATGTAAGAGAAAATGAATGAACCAGATTTATAAATTGCCATGCTGCTGGCTGGATTTTTAAATTTGCACATTTACCTGATACTGTGTTTGAGTGGAACATAATAAAACTGACTGCATTTTATGTAGTCCAGAGAGCTTTAGCTAATTGATTTTAATACTAGTTTCTTGTTAGGTCATTTTTTCCCCTTGGACAGCACTTTTCATATCAGTAAACTTAGGGCAGGTTCCAGTTTTATGTGCCTAAATGGCAGTTACCCAGCCACATAACTGCTATTTTGGGGACTTACAGATAGTTTTGGATTCTCTTAAGCCTACTGGCAAAACAGAATTGCCTGCCCATGTAGGGGACTCCCCTGTCCTGCTTCTGAGCCCAATGGTCTAACCACCAGGCTACAGGCTAATCCTGTTTCCAGCTGTCCTCTTGAAGCTGAGAGACTGCACCTTGCATTTATTATTCATTGGGTAAAACAGATAAACAGCACTGCAAAAGTTTGTCCCACTAGGAACAAGGACCCAAGCTATAATCCAGGACTGCATCCCAGCCAGGAAATCATGCATCTCATTGGCCATATCTACATGAGACACTTATTGAGAAGCATTGTGTGGCACGAACCATGACACAATGCTACTGCAAAGTAGTAATGAGCTACTGTGTAGCTGGCATCACCAAGAAGCCATGGGGGGACACTGCTGCTCAGTAATGCTGGTTACCAACTCAGTCATTTAGCAGTTGGGTAGCAACTGCACAGTCAGTGCCTCATGCAGATGCGGCCACTGAGTCTCTGCCATGTTCCCTTTCTTGGCTATACCTGTGTCCTCTCTTGCCGGCTCATAGGGCCAGCTTTAATAGGAGGCGGGAGAGGGCCCTACATAACACCTAAGATGTGGCTTGATGATTAAAGAATTACGCTAAAAAGCATAAGGTGCAGGTTCAAACTTCTCCTGGGGGAGGATGTCTGGCTCCCTTTCCCTGGATAATTGCTCTAATTCCTGTGCTAAAACATGGGAGGGTCCCTTTCCTTCTCCCCTCCAGTATTAGCGCAACTACAATATTGCAGTTGCCTAACCTTATGTGTATATTGTGTCAGGTGTATAGCACCACATACCTCCCCAGAGTACAGCCTACTGAGCATGCTTAGTAGCCATGTATGCATACATAATGGCACTTTTGCAGCTGCGTAGTTGCAGTTTAGGATTCTGGCTTCAGTATATACTTAGACTGCAGTTGAAGGTGTGATTACAGCATGTGGTAGGCATGCTCACATTAGCTTTAATCTAGTTACTCTGCAGCAGGAAAGTAAGGTGACATGGCCTCACCATGGGCTATACTTATCTGCCAGTGAGTGGATATATACTGTGATTCCTAGCCAAAGTTCATGCTGTCATGTCTTCCTATTGTTAGCTAGATTAAAGATAGTATTAGGTTTCCTTACATCGGTTGCTAAATGCAATTCAGACATATCCTTGGTTGTCAGTTTTCCAAGAACCACACACAAACAGTTTAAATTTTTATAAATTAAATTTGACAACAGATGTTCCATGCATGTACTGAATGCAGCAAAGTCTTGAAAGCAGCTGGCCTAGAACAGTATTAGGGCAAACAGCTATTAAATAGCACAATGAAATCACTAAAAATCCCTATTACATTTGTTTGTCATGATTATATTTTTTCTATATTTCTAATGCATTATTCACACTTTAAATAATTCCCCAAAGAGTAAGTAGTAGATTTTTTGAGGCAGCCCTATTAATATCTTCGTACTATTTTTAGTTTGTCTTGAAAGGGACTAGTTTAAATATCCAAAGCAATGAATTACTCAAAAGTTTTCCTTTGAGATTTCTTTTAGGCCACTTTACTCAGTGGTAACCAAGAGGAACATATGTGCAGCATTATTTATTTAAAATGCCAAAATGTAGGTATCACTGGAAAAAGTGCAGACTCAATAAAGGAGCTTTCAATTTATTACCTTAAAGATAAAACATAACAAAATACAATCTCAAATGTATTTACACTACTTTTGGTAACCCTGGAGGAGAGAGAGACTGTCCAGATGGCTGCTCCAAGTGTCTGTTAGCATTTCTGAAGTTCAGCTACTTTCTCAGTGGCATTAAGGATTTTTTGGATAGCACTGGAGGTCTTTGGAGGGGGTTTTTTTGTTTTAATCATTTCCAGGATTCTGTTTTTGGTATTGACCTTATTATTCAATTAAGAGTTTCCCTTTAATTCAGTTTCTTTTAATACTTTAATGCTGTTGTAGGTTAGTTTATAATGTTCAATATGCTTTTTCTTCTTTATGTCGTGTAAATTACAGCATCTCTAGAGTGCAAAAATAGCTTTGAAAGAATGAAATGCACGATACTTTATAGTTCCTCTACATCCAGCAAGTATATAAATTCTTTGCTTAAATCAGATGCATTTAATTTCACATCCTTCAGGATTTACAGTAGACTGTGTGTGTGTGTGTGTGTATGTATATATACACTCCTACACTAGACAATATGAAAAGCTGGGTGGGCCCTCTCCTTCTGTTAGGAGTGTGCTGACTATATCACCTGGATAGAGCTTCTCTGGGGATTTAGGAACACAAAGACTAGTCTGTGAATGCCAAATGGCTTTAGGTAGGATCTAAATATTAAAATATACATCTTGTTCAAAACGGCAGATGTTGCTGTCTTTTGCTGTCCATTCTGATAAAAGTGTTTGAACACATAGAGCTGCACTGAAACTATGAGAGAGGACTTTGCGAAATCATACATTAGGGGAAAGAAATATCAAACTTGACTTAAAACACAACTAGACCATATAAATCCCTTTTTGAATCCTGGACCAGCTGTTTGGCAGTAGTACTGCTTTACCATCTTGACTGAGGACTGTAAGTAATCGAAACGCCAACTAGTAAAATCAACTCTAGTTTGCAAGTAAAATAAAATATCCTGTAACTGCTAGACTTGAAGTTTGATCTGGAACCTTGACCTGGGGTTTTATTTATTTATCTGTAATACAATATTACATTGGCATCTCATTGGACTGTTAGAGACATGTAAAAAAACCTGTTCATAGAGCTTAGAGTTGTATGAGCAAGAAGACCAAACCAGTTCAGTATAGTGAAAGCACAGGTCCCTTTTGTCATCTTTGTGTTAAGTCCAACCAGACTCAGGATCAGTTTGCTCATTCAGAACAGAATACTGAACAAGCACTTCAACTAGCACTTCATCCATACATCAGGATATGGCAATCATATTTTTCCTTATTTTTTTAAATAAGAAATTAAGTAACAAAATACTCTGAAGCATGGATCATAATATGATTACCTATTGGTTTAATGTCTCAATGCACAAACAGTTCAGTTAAATACTCTCTTAACCCTTTCACTGAATTGTCTGATACTGCTTGCGTGATATTTGCTTCATAGTATTTCAGTTATTCATCTTTTCAAATTTTCCTTGGTTTTGTTTAGAATGGAAACCCTCAAAATCCCTACTGTCATGGAATTGATGGTGTGATGGAAGCATATTACAGGAGTCTAAAATCTGTACAGCTTTATGGACCAACAAATTTTGCTCCCGTAATTAATCATGTAGCAAGGTAAGTATCACAATAGTGGTTCTGGAGAAACCAGATGGATTCACATTATATTGCCAATATAACTATTACTTGAAAAATATTAACAGCAATGTTATAATAACTAAATGTATGATTTTTCAATTTTATCATGAAATAGTTAAACTCAAAAGTTAATTTTCTGCTCTCATGCAATCCATGTAGCGTCTCCTTATATTTTGTTTGTCAGATACAGTAATTCAGAATTTTCTTATCATACTATTACACAAATCCATAGTGTGCCCACATCTTGAATACTGTGTACAGTTCTGATCTTTGACTCCCAAAAAAAAGATGTAGTAAAGATGTAGTAGAATTGGAAAAGGAACAGAAAGGCAGTCAAAATGCTCAGGGGTATGGAGCAGCTGCCGTACCAGGAGAAACTAAGATGGCTAAGACTCTTTAGTTTGGGAAGAAGCAGGCTGACGGAGGATATGGTAACAGTCTATAAAATCATGAAGAATGGGGACAAAGTGAACAAGTAATTGTTGTTCACTGAGATGCACAATACACAGTAGGAGGTGCATTTAAACCTAACACGAGGAAGTATTTTTATGCAACTCATAATTAACTTGTGGAAATCATTGCACAGGTGGTAGAAGCAGATAGCTTAGCCAGATTCTAAAATGGACTAGACAAACTCAAGGAGAATAGGTCTATTAGTAATAGCTTGAATTTGCGGTGAAGTAGGTTTAGGCTGGACATCAGGAAAAGCTTCTTCAGTTTGTGAGGCATAGCAAGGCAGTGGAATAGGCTGCCTAGGAAAGTTGTGGACCCTCCATCACAGGCAGTGTTCAAGGAGAGGATGGACAGCCACTGGTTGGGGATGATTTGATATAGCTATGCCTATGTTCTACTATGGGTATTTTCGGTGCTTCTGAGCGTTGCTGGTTATCCCTGCCCCCCATTTCTGCTACATGTTAGGATGTTCTTAAGCCTCCCTCAGAGACATTGGGTATTGGCTGAAGCCAAGGCTGGGGATTTTGACTGGCATGTACCATTGTTCCTGCTGGGATGAAAACTAGAGGTTCCTGCCTAAAGAGTCTTTCCTCTCTGCTCAGGGTCAGACTGATTGCTATATTTGGGGTCAGAAAGGAATTTTACTCTATGGTCAGATTGGTATAGACTGGGGGGGGAGGGGTTTGCCTTCCTCTGTAGAAAGGTCGGGGATGGGTGGCCTACCTAGGATTTCTTGAATGTCTATTAAAAACCTTTTACAGAAGCAGGATATTGGGTGCTGTGGTTCCCCTGGTTTACCTGTGGCAAGTTACAGTATTATGTCTTGTGTTGTGTTGGGGTTGACAGTAGTCTTTCAAAAGCCTTATATTAAAAAAGTTTCAAAAATGGATCATCTTTCCTCAGGCAGGGTGTTGCACTAGATGACTCTGGAGGTCCCTTCCAGCCTTACTTCTCTCTGATTGTAATGATTTCTATTAATAGCTCTTAAACTGAATAGTTGGAAATGTTCCCTATAGCTTTTCTAAACCAATATTGGTGGATGCCGAGGAGAATAATGAATAGGGGATAGATCACTCTAGATAGATCTGATTCAGTTCTCTCTCTCTAAAGCATTGACTTCTGCCATTGTCTGAGACAGGATGCTGGGCCATGTGGACCATGGATATATCCCACTATGGCACTTATGTTGTTAACCTTCCATGCAGTAACAATAGAGATCCTCATCTCATCAGTTGCACTTGGTATCTCTGAAAAAAGGCTCCTATGTGCCATAATTTACGTTTATATAAGAAAGCTTGATCCTTGTCTGAGCCCATTTGTGTCACTCCTGCAACACAAAGACCTTGGAAATCTTTTGGAGATGGCAGCTGCAGATTCTCTGGCTGTGCTAAAGCTGCCTTAGTGTAGCGGGTTTGGAAGGGAGTGTGACTGAGAATATGTTGTGATTGTACTGTACCTGCCCTAGAAAGTATAAGAGCTTCCACACTTCATTAAAGCCAGCATAATTTAGAATAGACGTTGATCTGTTCTGCCTCTTCATGGATTGCCACACTTTGCATACCTTGGTAGCCATCTCAAAGAAGGCCAACATCAATGAGGAAGTCCAGTATAGGATCCGATATACCAGCTCTGCCTTCGGAAGACTGAACCATTGTGCATTCAACGATCGCAGCATCAGGACTTGGACAAAACCCTTACTATATAAGGCTGTGGTAACTCCAGCTTTTCTCTATGGCTGTGAAGTTCAGATGACCTACAGGGACCACCTGCAAAGCCTGGAATGCCTTCACCAGCATTATCTCTGGAAGATCCTTGGCATAAAGTGGAAGAATCAAAGCGCAAATCCCAGTGTCATCGTTGATGCTACCACCACCAGTATGGAAGTGATGATCATTCAACATCATCTGTGGTGGACAGGGCATGGTGTGCACATGCCTGAGTGTGTTTACCAAAATAACTGCTATACTTCGAATTCAGCCAAGGACAAAGGACACCTGGAGGCCAAAGGAAACATTTCAAGGATACTCTCAAAGTGAACATCAAGAAATATTGCATTGATATCACAGATCGGGAAGAACTAGCCTGGGACAAGGCTACATGGCGATGCCTTGTGAGAGATGGTATATTTTACTCTAGGGTAAGATGGTTTTCCTCAGAGGCAAAAAAATGATGAGTAAAACAACAGAAGCTGAAGAAAAGTAAGCAAGATCCAGAAATCTGTGGTCCAGTTCTCTATTTAGCTACTACATGTGGCATCTGTCAGAGAGTTTGTGGCTCTAGGACTGGTCTTCTTAGCCATCAACATACTCATCTATAACTCTTTACTTGACCCCTGGGAATGATCATCCTTGCCCATGAAGGGTCACCGCTGCTGTTGATGTCTTCTGGTTTTATACCAAGGAAAGGATAAACATAAAAGTAGATTATAGCAAAAGAAAAAAATGAGAGAGAGGAGAATGCAGAAGTAAATAAAACTAAATAAAATGTAGACATGTTTTATTTTATTCAGTGACAGAAAAGAAAAAAGGTACAGGAAAGGAGAAACCAAAAACTGGAAAAATTATATCTTTGAAAATTTAAAGAAGCTGAACATTTTTCATGCAAGGTTTTTCAACTTGTAGTACCCACGTGTGGAGCATTGTGCCTCTTGGCAATGAAATGTGAAAAGTTTTGATGAAGAGCCTTTTCATCTTTCCTTCTTCCTATTCTTCCTTATGAAGGATTCTGACTTTATAATTGAGAAAGTGTCCCATTTTTTCTTAGCTGCTAAAGGAGCAGTGAACTTAGATTATATTCAGTTTCTTCAATGCTTTCCCTCATCTGTTTTTTTACCTATCTGGCCATTTTTATTTTTAGTTATTTTGTCAATTGGTCATCTTTTCTCCATATAAAAAAAACAAAAAACAGTTCCATCTAGCATGGGTATCATCTGCAGGAGGTTTTAATGAGCTAAATTTTTCTTGAAACTTAAAAAAAAAAATAGAGGTTGAAAAGCTGATCATATATGTACAGAAGTAGTAGGGTGTTTATTACATTATTTCTATACAATTTTCTCTTATCCTTCTTTTGCAAACATTTTTCCATTATGAAAAAAATCTACTTGATAAATTGCCACCACATTAAGTCATATATAGTAATGAAATCTTTATCTCTTCTCTCCAATACTACCTACAGGGCAAATATACCAGAGGCGTATTCTGCTGAGAAACTGATATATGCATTAGAGTAAGCATTAGAGAAGTACTTTAGATATCTAAAATGGTACTTAAGCATGCCTAAGGCACCTGAGTTCAAATATGTAACTTAGGAATTCTCAACTCAAATTAATTTAGCACCTCTATTTCAGACTACAAGGTACTTTAAATGCTTAAACTTAGACTCCTGCTCATATACAGAGGATCTGCAGTCTGAGCAGGCAGGCACGTAAGAACTTGTGATCCAGATACAAGGCAGAGTACTTTTTTATTTTGTTTTACATCCCAGAAAGAATCCTATCGATCAGGGATGTTTGTGTATGTGTAGCACCAACTGACAGCATTGAGTTAAGTTCAAAGCACAACAATAATATATATTATATTAAAAAGCTAGTGGTTAGAGTAGTCACCTAGAAATTGGAAGAACCAGATTGAAACCTGCCTTTCCCATGTCCCAGGAGAGGACCAGGGAATTTCTGGGCTGGCTGAAACTGGGTCACTGAAACCAACAATGCAAGATCATTGGGCCAGAATGAGAGTAAGCAAAAAGGAGCTTGTCTCTGTACCCTTTTTTCAGAAAAAGATGAAACATCAGGGCTCTAGTTCCTGTACTGTTTGTTCTGTTTTACATTACATAGTCATTGGATTAAAAACAGAACTCCAGAGAGAATAAGATCAGAATAAAATTGATATAACAAATATATAATTTTTTGTGAGTCCCTTTCCCCCCTTCCCACTTCCTTCCTCCCTAGTATTTTTTAATACCTTGCCCCAGCTGACGCTGATGTCCAGTGATATTTTTTTGTTACTGAGGTTTACTCTACAGATCTCATGAGTACTGATGAGCTGATTGGCTGTTGAAATACAACCTTATTTGTTTTCTTCATCATTATCTCTTAAGCTTGGAAGAATTCGTGCATATTTCATAGACATTAGGGCTGGAAGGGACCTTGCAACATCATCAGGTCCAGCTCCCTGCCCAAGAGGCAGGAAGTCAGCTGTGGTCACATCACTCCAGCAAGATTTAAGCATCCAATTATTTCTCAAAGGTATCCAGAATAGGTGCCTGCATATTAAACGAAGAAATGCAAGTTTCTTTTAGAGATTTAGCGGTGGCGTATTCTCATCCCTTCATTGATTTTCTTGGATTCTGCCTTGATGCATTCCAGAATCCTTCCTGTCATTACTTACAGCTAATCGCTAAAGATAGCAATAGTGTTGGCACTTCATAAAAGTCAGCTAAATCTATACAGTTGGCCCAATAATGCTCTGGCATTTAGAAGAGACCAAGTAGCTGCAAGTAAATGTTTAGGATAAATACCAGACTTGAAGAAATGTGGAGGCCTACAAATAAAGAGGAGCAGATTCTCAGGCTAGTTATCAAAGGAGAAAAACTGTTTTTTGACTTATTTTGTTTGGGGTAAACCCTGCTGTCCACCCAAGGGTCTACTGGAAAGAAGCTAAGCTCTGCTCTGCAAAAGCACTGTTACCTTATTGTGCAGAAACTATTGTGTATATATAGTGCTTTATGTATTAACTTGATAGTACCCCTGGCTGCTGGCCAAAGTACAGGTCATTGACTAACAATAGCATTTTGCATGGAAACTGTATCAGACTGTTCTTGTTGACACTTACTGCTGTGTGTTCTGCTAACTAAGAAACAATTAATTTTGTAACCTGTGTTACTGTGTACATCTCAAGGTAGCTCTCCCACAGTCTTCGCAGATCATGTAGAGACTAGCTTATTTCATTTCTCCTAGGCACATCTACCCAAGATGCTTTAATGCACAATAGAGCAAATTACTGCACAGTAAGTGCCACCATTGACACAGGCAGATGCTTACTGCACAGTAATTTGCTCTACTCACCAGTTAATTTGCTACCTGCAAATGCAAGTAGTGAATGAACTGCTGAGTAATTACTGCACATGAACTGCTGAGTAATTACTGCAAATTTGCCCAGGCAGCAAGATGTGGGCATGCTCTGGGAGATGCTCCCTGTCCCCAGGACCTGCCTGATGCCAGGGCAAGGACAATGTCCTCCTCTCCTGGCAGCATGGAGCTCCCAGGCCATGCTCCATGATCATGATCATGAAGCGGGGACTGGGAGCTCACTACTGTCAGGGCAGGGGGACATTTTCACCATCCAGGCTCTGGTGGTGGAGCCCACCCTGGCAGCCAGGCACTTCCTACCAGACCAGGGACAGTTCCTGGCCAGCCCCAGGCAGCACGGGGAAGTCTGCATGTGCAGCTTGGAGCTGTCTGGGGATTGTCCCATTTTGGGCAGTTCCCAGCCAGCTCCAGGATGCATGTGTAGACTTCCCCACACAGCCCAGGGCTGGCCAGGAACTGTTCCAGTCTAAGACAGGTCCCAACTCAGCAGCTTTTTCACAGCCCCGTGCCCTGATTGAGGCATGGATTGGGGCTTAGAAAGCTGTGGAGAGAGGAGTGGGTCCCTGCCCCAATCTGCTGGTGGGGCAGCTAGCAGTGAGACCCTGGCTGGGCAGGGAATCCCTGCCCAGCTGGGGGCTTGATGCTAGCTACCCCTCTCTTCTCCCCCCACCCCCCGGTAGATCAGGGCAGGGAACTGGGTCCTGCCCCTCCCTTGCAGCTTTTTCCAAGCCCTATGCCCCCAAATGAGGGTCTAGGGCTGGGAGCTCTCTGCTGCTAGGGCAGGGAGAGATTGTCGTCACCCAGGCTTCAGTGGTGGAGCCACCCTGGCAGCATGCAGCTCCAGGGGGCAGGGAGCAATGTCCTAGCCCCTGCCAGGAACCAGCTGTTTTCTGGCCCCATGCTCCCTGCAAGCCCCTAGGCCCTGTAACCTAGAGCTGCTGCAGGGGGGCAGAGAAGGGTGGGAGCAGCCTGCTGTGCACTGGTCCCATTGAAGGCATATCTGTTCCCAAATGCACTCATGTATAGACACTTGTCCAGGGTAAGTTTACTGCAGAGTAAATTACTCTAAAGTAAATTCATCCCACAGCATTTGACCATGTAGGTGCACCCCCTGTGTTATACAACAAATTGTTGCAAAACTCACAAATACTTCCAAGTAGTTATCAAGATGTTCATACCATATGCACATTCCTAATTATTCTTAATCGTTCCACAGTGCTTCTAGCCCATAGCAGTATTTCCTACTCACATGCCAGCAAATTCCTCCTCAGTTTTAATAATTCCTGTCTTTACTTTTAGAAATCTAATATGGACTTTTAGTTTTACCTTAGTCTTTGCTGGTTATAATTTTAAAGTATAGATTCTCATGTTAATCTGTTTGTTTAAAGCTTTTTGGCTTTTAAGTGCTATTAAAATATTTTGGGATTTTTTTTCATTTTTTTAGATATGCTTCCTCAGTAAAAGATGGCTCCCAGTATTTTGTTCTTCTCATAATTACAGATGGAGTTATTTCAGACATGGCCCAAACTAAAGAGTCCATCGTTAACGTAAGTACTCTTTAAACTTTTTATAATTCCAAAGCACTGTGTTTCTACATCTGAATATTTTAGACAATAAGCTAGTATCCTAAATTAACTGCTCTTCCTTGACAATAAAAATAATTATGCATACAGACCCATAGAAACCAAAAGTTGAATCTCAATCAGCTTTAGTAAATCATTACTCTAAGGAAATTTGCTGTTTAGCTAATGCTGTACATTCTCAGGCTACAGCCTGGAGACCAGAAGATGCTTGTTGGCGCGTCAGTGTGGGCTCTGGATAGAGCCACTGCTTTTGTGCAGCTCCAGAGCCTAGGGGTGAACACTGCTGCTCATTCCCTCTTTTCCCTTTTGCGACTGAATTCATTGTTTGGGGGGGACGGTGAACAAAGTATAGTGGGTTCATCCCCTGGGCTCCAGAGCTATGTGAAAGTGGTCACTCTGGTGAGTAATTTCCGAGCAGAGGATGGAAGATAGGTATTGTCCTCAGAGCATTTTAAGTTTAGCCATCCTGAGGAGAAAAACAGTAAAGCTGATGAAGCAATTCATGGATATTTAGCTAAAAATCTTTTTAAAAATCATGTGAAGTTCTTCTTCAAGGGAATACTAGGAGCCTGCCATGTGTGTTGTCTGGAGACAAAGGATGCTCAACAGTTCTTCCTTAGACAAGTCCTGAATCCAAATTTGTCTCTATTTTCCAGGGAAAGCAGGGAATTGCCCATATTAGGTTTTTCCATCAGCTTTCTCAAGACTTAATGCAACTGTTGGTCTGTTTGAAAAAAATAGAACTTCAGGCTAACATCCAGTATTTTTTCTAAATATTTCTTGTTTAGAATTTAGTTAGGATTTGGACAGGAAAAGATTCACCTTGCCATAAGAGCAGGGGGGTATGTCTTGGTTTGTCTGGGACAGCTCCTGATTTCAGAGGCCAGCCCCAGCAAAAAATAAAATGAGCATCCCAGGTGTGGGGCACAGGGCAGGGATGTAGAGTGGCATGAGTTGTGAAAATAGGAAGCCCTGGTAGACAGCAAAATTGCCCTAAAATAGGTTAGCTTGATTAGTGGAATGACCATTAAAAAGAGGAGATGAATGTGAAGTAAAGAACCATGAGTCATTAACTTCCTTAGCTGCCTGAATAGTAATACCGGAGCTGCAGCACCCTGCCCTGCCTCTGCCTGCAGCAGCACTGCTGACTTTGGAGGGGAAGGACAGACAGGGTCCCAGATTTCACATTGTCCCATATGGTCACTCTACATAAGAGTATCTTCAAGCTACCTTATCTCAGGTTGCATTACCTTCAAAGACAATGCTCTCAAGTTCTAGCAGAGGAGTGATGTTTGCTTTTCTGAGATTCTCTGAGACTGAGATTCTCTCAAAAACATCCAGTTCTTAAAGTTTTTCTTATAATTGAGTTTCCCAAGTTTGAGTTGTCATCTTCATTTTATAAGGGGTGTGCCTGGATTGGCTTTTGTCTGTAGATAAGACATCTCAGAAAATGGATGCTTGCAGTAGTTGGGGAAGTCAGCGAAGGACTTTCAACAGAACTCATTCATTATATTGGGGATGCATTAATTCTTTCTCCAAAGTAACAGGGGTGTAGGTTGTTCTCCATAGTAATTCATTTCTTCCATTCACGCTGCCAAGAATTTGTTCCTTAATTCCAGATGTTTCAAAAAGGGCACAAGATTCTTTGTGACACAAAAAGCAAGAAACAGTTGCATGCCCAGCGCTCTCTCTCCACTTCAAGCTAGCAATTGCCAAATATCTGTATGTGCAGATCTTGGTTCAGATCCAGTATTTACATTTCTTGTTAAATTCATATTATTTTAGTTTCATGATTTTTGGGTGCAGGAAAAGCTGGTCATCAGTACAGACACTTACTTGGGATAGTATAAACATCTGGATTCTTATCTGATTTGTAGGGGATGTGTGTAGCAGGATGCTTAGTGCACCTGCCACTGTAAGAGGAGAAGTTGCCTGAAAGGCAGCTTTCAGGTGGTGAGGAGGGGCTAATAAAAGGATCACCTGACCAGAAGAGGCTAAGGCTTGAGCTATAAAAGCCTAGAGCCTTGAACCAGTTAGGCAGCCCAGCTCTGTGAGCCAAGAGAAGAGCCTCAGAGCAAGGGTCCATAAAGATCTAGGAAATAGGGAAAAGCATTCTGCAGGTCTGGGAACAAGGGGCTATCACCTGGGGCAGAGAGGGAGTGGTTTCATGCAGGCAAGTGGGCCTTTATTTTATGTTAGTGCTCTTTTTTTGAGTTATACGCCTTGAGCCCTGCTGGACACAGGCTCAAGGCATACCCAGAAAGTTCCCCCAGCCCAGACTCGGGCTGAGGGTAGGAACAGCAGGTCCAGGAGCCTAAAGAGGGACTGAGGGGGTCCAGGAACCTAGAGAGAGATTGAGAGGGGGACCAGGAGGCCCAAGTGCTCAGAAAGAGGAGAGGATCGGGAGACCCAGAGAGTCTGAGAGTCCAGGGAAAGGCTGAGTGACGGGAACATGGGAAGTGGTAACACCTGTGAGGCTTGGAGGGACGGACAGAGCCTGGGAGCTTGAGCCAGGCAGGAAGCAGATGGCCATCAGGGAGCATCACGGCTGCCCCTGGGGCCTAGTCTTCCTATAGTTATCCACAAGAGAAAATATGCATTATACTCCACGTCATGCAGTAGACCATAAACCTTGTTTCTCTGTTTTCAGGATATGATCATACTGTGAACAGAAGTTTTTGCTCTGTTCCTTGAGGCTCTACAGCTGGAAGAAAAGGCAGCTGACACAGCAGGTGGCACACTTAGAACCAAGGGAATGCAGTCTAGATCAGATGGCTTTGGTTCATGATAAGCAAAGTTGGGAGCCTGTTAAGGAACCTGTCTGTATTTGTCTAGTTGGAAAGTAAAGAAGAAGTTATTGCTTGAGGCATGCTATAGCTCTCATCTTGGGAGTGAGTAAAAGACATCCTTTGTCTTTTTTGCCTCAGCCACTAAGGGTGGCTTAGGGAAAGAATACTGTGAAGGAAGAGGCCACTGTCTAATAATCTCTTAGGTTCTCAATTCTGTTTTAGTTGTAACTGGACTGTCTTGTGTTTCCATTACATAAACACAAAACTCAAGGCATCAGGGACCAATATCTATTTTCTCAGTATATACTAGCCATCTCTGGTAGCCATCACCAAGATACAGTCCAACTTCATCTCCAGGCACTAACAGCATTCCGACAGAAGAGGTAACACATCAGTTCTTTCATAGACACAGAGGATGCCTATACATGAGCATGGAGGCTGCTCCAATCTGAGCAAACTCAATTAATTGAGTCTGTTAGAGTGTGGCAATTACCACACTCCATTAGCCTCCCATGTCTTGTATATTAACATCCCCATGCTTCAAAATGGTGGTGGGAGTACTTGAGCTAATGAGCTTTAATTTAAGTGTCCATGCCAGCATTTGGAAGCACGGGGACACTGATACAGGAGACGCTGCAGTGCTTTAATTAGAGCGGCTCTTGGAGCCACTCTAAAGTGTTGTTTCCCCCATCTCTGGAGCATGTGTAAAAGTACCCAGAGAGTTCTCTAGTTCCCTGTTTCAAAAGAGTTCTGTATCTCAGTTGAGGAAAGTGCACAGTCCTGGACATTAATGAGACACAATAACCAGCTGAATTTTCTGGAATATTAAATGAAAGAAAGTCAAAGCACTCAAAACAGGTTCCCAACCTGGGAACTGTAAAGTAGTATTGGTTCCTGGCCATTAGTACTACTGGAGTCATCCTAAAGAATGCAGCATCCATACAGGGCTGACATCATCATCTTCTGCATGTGAAAGCACATTTTAGGTATTGTCACAGTATCGTAGAATCACAGAAAATTAGGGTTGGAAGGGACCTCAGGAGGTCATCTAGGCCAACTCCCTGTTCAAAGCAGGACCATTCCCAACTAGATCATCCCAGCCAAATCTTTGTCTAGCTGGGTTTTGAAAACTTCCAAGGATGGAGCGTCCATCACCTCTCTGGGTAGCTCGCTCCAGTGCTTTACTACCCTCCTAGTGAGAAAATTCTTCCTAATATCTAACCTAAACTTCCCTTGCTGCATCTTGAGATTGTTGCCCCAGGTAATTGGAGGCTGCTACTAAATCCCCTCTGTCTCCTCTTCTCTAGGACTAAATAAGCCCAGTTCCCTCAGTCTTTCCTCATAAGTGAGGTCCCGCAGCCCCCTCACCATTTTTGGTGCCCTCCTCTGGACTCTCTCCTATTTGTCCGCATCCTTTCTGTCATGAAGGGCCTAAAACTGGACACAGTACTCCAGATGTGGTCTCACCAGTGATGAATATAGGAGAATAATCACTTCCCTTGACCTAATGGAAACGCACCTACCAAAGCAGCCCAGTATGCCGTTGGCCTTCTTTGCAATGGGCATACTGTTGGCTCATATTCCACTTATTGTCCACTGTAACCCCCAGGTCCTTTTCTGCAGAGCTGCTGCCCAGCCAGTCAGCCCCAGCCTGTACTGGTGCATGGGATTGTTCTGTCCTAAGTACAGGACTTTGCACTTGTCCTTGTTGAACCTCATGAGATTCCTTTTGGCCCAAACTTCCAATTTGTCTAGGTGACTCTGTATCCCAGGCGTACCCTCCAACCTATTTAGTACTCCCCTGAGCTTGGTGTCATCTGCAAACTTGCTAAGGGTGCACTCTATGCCTCTTCCAGGTCGTTGATGAAGACGTTGAACAAAACCAGCCCCAGGACGAATCCCTGGGGCACTCCACTTCATACTGGCAGCCAACTATACATGGAGCCATTGATTACTGCTCTCTGAGAACTGTTGCACCATCCAGTTTTCTGTCCTCCTTACAATCCATTCACACAGCCCAAACTTCCTTAGCTTGGCTGAGAGAATGTTGTGGGAGACCGTATCAAAAGCCTTGTTAAAATCAAGGTACACTGCACCCACCGGTCCCCCTGAATCACAGAGCCAATTATCTCATCATAGAAGGCAGACAGGTTGGTCAGACATGACTTGCCCCTGGTGAAGCCATGCCAACTGTTCCTAATCACGTTTTTCTCCTCCAAGTGATTAGAAGTGGATTCCTTGAGGATCTGCTCCATGATTTTTCCAGGGACTGAGGTGAGGCTGACTGATCTGTAGTTCCCTGGATTCTCCTTCCCTTTATGGGCGCTGTGTTTGCCCTTTTCCAACCATCTGGGACCTCTCCTGATCACCATGGGTTTTCAAAGAGGATGGCCAATGGCTCTGCAATCATATCACCCAACTCCCTCAGCACCCTCAGGTGCATTCCATCCATCCCTATGGACTTGTACATGTCCAGGTTTTCTAGGTCATCCTTAACCTGTACTTTCAGCACTGAGAGTTGCTCACTGCCCAGTGCAGTAGTCTGGGAACTGACCTTGCCTGTGGAGACTGAGACAAAAATGCATTATGCTCTTCTGCCTGTTCTGCATCCTCTGTCAGAAGGTTGCCTTCCCCATTCAGTAAGGGACCCATACTTTCCCTGATCCTCCTCCTTCTACCAGCATACTTTTAGAAACCTTCTTGTTGCCCTTCACATCCAAATAATAATAGTACTATACAGGCAGTCGTGCTAGTGCCAAGCCTGGTTTGTCCCTCCCTATAACAAGGTCAATCAGAGCTTGGTGCTATAGTTAGATGATAAATGGAAGTAAGAGTCTCCTATAGGAGTTCATGTTTCTGATATTTTACAGGTTGGTATAAAGCAGTTGATGGTTCCATGTGAATCCAGTAGATTCTGTGAATCCATAGATTCTTTTATGACAGCTAGGAAATCTAATCTGTTTGATGCCATGCTCACTAGGTACCAAAGTTTGAAATCCTACCAGTCTGAATGGTGACTTCAAGCAGCTTTAAAGCTATTCAGCTTAAGCACCACTGACTTAAGACCAAAATGGTGAAGATGGAAGCAGTGCTATATGCAGTCAAAAATGATGAAATTTTGATTCGGCTCTATTAGATATCAGTGCTTGTAATATAAGAAAGAAAGCACTACTTCCACTTTTTGAACAGTTTCAATTATTGGTTTCATTTCCTTGTTCGGGATTGTGTTCACCGGGGTACGTTCTTTCTTTGGGAGTTTCACAGGAATACTCTCTGTGCCGACGACCTGATTTTGGTATTACCAATTTTGTCCTTGCAGCAAGGGGGACATTTGTCCATGCTATACTACTTGACTTGTAGTTACATCTGCTACAGCCCCACATGTACTGTTGTTTTCTTGGCAGATATGACAAATTAGTTCCAATGCGGGGGAAAAAGGGGAAAGGGGCCAAGAGGCTTCCTTGGCTGACCAGAGAAATCCAGAGCAGCCTGAGGGCAAAAAGTGGGGCGTATAAGCAGTGGAAACAGGGAGAGATTACTAAAGAGGAGTGTGCTTCCTCAGCTCGCAGTTGTAGGGGGCAGTTAGAAATGCCAAAGCTACCATGGAGCTGAGGATGGCGTCCCAAGTTAAGAATAACAAAAATTGTTTTTCAGTTATATAGGGAGTAAAGGAAGGCCCAGGGTGGAATAGGACCACTACTGAATGGGCAAAAGCAATTGGTAACAGACAGGGGGGACAAGGCTGAACTCCTCAATGAGTTCTTTGCCTCAGTCTTCCTAAACAAGGGGCAAGACAAGTCTCACATAGTAGAGGCAACAGCTGGGCACCAGACTACCAAGCATTGACCCTGAGATGTTGCAGAGTCATTTGGAAGGACTGGATATGTTTAAGTCGGCAGGCCCGGATGAGCTCCATCCAAGGGTACTGAAGGCACTGGCCGATATCATTGCACAGCCACTGGCAAGAATATTTGAGCCCTTGTGGTGCACAGGACAGGTCCCGGAGGACTGGAAAAGGGCCACTGTGGTCCCTATTTTCAAGAAGGGGAGGAAGGAGGATCCAGGCAACTATAGGCCAGTCAGTCTTACCTCCATCCTTGGCAAAGTCTTTGAAAAGATTATTAAGGCTCATATATGTGAGAGCCCAGCAGGAAAAATTATGCTGAGGGGAAACCAGCACGGGTTCGTAGCGAGTAGATCATGCCTGACTAATCTAGTCTCCTTTTACGACCAGGTTACAAAACACCTTGACAAAGGAGTAGGGGTTGACATCGTTTACTTAGACTTCAGGAAGGCCTTCACTACAGTATCCTACCCCATACTGGTGAACAAGTTAAGAGGCTGTGATTTGATTTCATAGACATTAGGGCTGGAAGGGACCTTTATGCAGTCTGGTCGGTGGCAAATTGACTAGAGGGTCATACCCAGAGAGTGGTATTGTATGGGTCGGTATCAACCTGGAAGGGAGTGGGTAGTGGGGTCCCGCAGGGCTCAGTCCTTGGACCAATACTCTTCAATGTCTTCATCAGTGACTTGGATGAGGGAGTGAAGTGTACTCTGTTCAAGTTTGCAGATGATGCAAACTGTGGGGAGAAGTGGACACGCCGGAGGGCGGGGAACAACTACAGGCAGACCTGGACAGGTTGGACAAATGGGCAGAAAACAATAGAATGCAATTTAACAAGGAGAAATGCAAAGTGCTACACCTAGGGAGGAAAAATGTCCAGCACACCTACTGCCTAGGAAATGACCTGCTCGGTCGCACAGAAGTAGAAAGGGATCTCGGAGTCCTAGTGGACTCCAAGCTGAACATCAGTCATCAGTGTAACGAAGTCATCAGCAAAGCTAACTGCACTTTATCATGCGTCAACAGAGGCATGACAAACAGAACCAAGGAGGTGATACTTCCCTCTTTCGGGCACTGGTCAGACTGCAGTTGGAGTACTGTGTCCAGTTTTGGGCACCACACTATAGGAGGGATGTGGATAACTTGGAGAGGGTCCAGAGAAGGGCCACTCTTATAGTTAAGGGCTTGCAGGCCAAGCCCTAAGAGGAGAGACTAGGGCACCTGCAGCTCTTCAGCCTCCGCAAGAGAAGGTTGAGAGGAGACCTTGTGGCTGCCTATAAATTCATCATGGGGGCGCAGAAGGGAATTGGTGAGGCTCTACTCACCAAGGCATCCCTGGGGTCACAAGAAATAATGGCCATAAGCTAGCAGAGAGCAGATTTAGACTGGACAATAGGAGGAACTTCTTCACAGTTAGTCACCACAATCTGGAATGGGCTCCCAAGGGAGGGAGGTGGTGCTTTCCCCTACCCTGGGGGTCTTCAAGAGCAGGTTGGATGGGCATCTGGCTGGGGTTATCTGAACCCAGCACTTTCCTTTCTATGCAGGGGGTCAGACTCAGTGATCTGTTGAGGTCCCTTCCAACCCTAACATCTATGAATCTATGAGCTATTACAGATAAACCTTTGCCTTATGCAGTTTTAGGTATAATGCAAAATTAAATAAATAAATAAAATGGAAAAAAAATTATCCACAATCTTCGTAACTGAATTAGATGATTAGGAAGTTGAATATAAAAATTTTGCATGGAAGTTTGCTAGCATAAACAAAGAAGTGCACACTACTATGAGATGCTATATACTGTATATGAAGCCAGTAATGGGGGGAAATTAAATTCCCACATTCCAACTTAATGTTGGCATTTCTTAAATCAGGGGCAGGCAATTATGTTGGGCAGAGGGCCACTTGATGAGTTTTGGTGAGCTGTTGAGGGCTGCACAGGTAGCCCTGCCCCTTGAGTTGCTCTACCCCGTGGTCGCCATCTTGGGATGGGAAGTTCTGCCCCCTGACCTTTGTCACCAGAAGTCCCTCCCCTTGCCCAGCTTACCAGGTAGCAAGGGATTGTGACTCCTCTAACATCCTGCCCCAGCAGTGGGGTTTCAGGGGCATCAGACCTCCCCCAGAACTTTCCCCCTACCTGTGCCAGCTGGTCCCAAAAGGAGGAGGCTCCATCACTGCTGCTGCTGACCAGTGCCAACCCGATTGGGCTTGCCCCATCCCCAGCAGCATGTGGGAAGCCGGCTTCGGCTGCACGCTGCTCCAACTGGGACGTACCCTGCCGGATCTGCACCGGCCAGGAAAGCTGGCATGCAGTTGAAGTCGGCTCCTCACATGTTGCTGGGGACAGGAGGAGCCCGGCTGGGTCTGCACCGGCCAGCACAAGCAGCGGCAGAGCCGTGTGCCACTTGGAACGGGACGAGCCCGGCCGGAGCAGCAGGGGCTCAGCTGCATTTTCCCCCTGCCTGCGCCGGTCAGTCCTGAGTGGCACACGGCTCCGCTGCTGCTTCTGCTGGCTGGTGCAGACCCAGCTGGGCTCCTCCCATCAGCACGTAAAGAGCTGGCCAGTGCAGACCCACCCAGGCTCCTTCTGTCCCTAGCAGCATGCAGCTGAAGCCAGCTTCCCACGTGCTGCTGGGGACGGGGCACACCCTGCACAGCCGGAAGAGCACCGCTTGGCACGGCACGGGGAAAGCCTGCCCAGCAGCCGCTTGCCTGGGCCTACGTGCAGGGCAGGGCCCTTTCCAGTCCAGATACTGTTTCCCCTCACCGGCATCACAGGTTCTGGCTCAGCCCCCCTGCCCCTCTCAAGCTGCAAATGTGGCCTGAGCCAGGGCAGGGAGAGGCCAGCTGGGGCAGGCTGAGGTCCGGGTTGGTTGCCTCGCAACCAGAACCCAAAGAAACAGCCTAAGATGCTGCAGCCAGCGGCTGGTGCTGCTGGAGGCTTTTAGAGAGGCAGCCAGCATTATGTGGGTTTTGAAGGGGTTCTGCGGGTTGGAGGGAAGTGCTTGGCGGGCCGCATCCGGCCTGCAGGCCATATTTTGCCCATCCATGTCGTAAATGAATGCTCCATGCAACTTTAACATTTATTTTTCAAAGAATTGGAATATGCGTGGCATTGACTTAAATGAAAAAGTTGTGTGGTCATCAAAACATAATTAATATTTAAACCATTAGAAATATACTCAGCTTGAGATTGACATATATGTAACATCATCATCTTTTTTAATGCTATGGACATTTTCATCTACTAAAAATTCCATTCTGTTTTTTTCATCACGTTGACAAAGGGATTTAACAAATGTACTGAAATTTTAATCTTGGGAATTATACAGAAAAATTAATAAAGGTCACAGTTTTCAGTATAGAGCAAGGATTGAACCACAGGCTAGATCAGGCCCCAGTATTGTGTCATCCAGCACACATGCTGTGGCCCTGCACAGTAGATCCAGTGTGCAAGACAGTGTGGGGCCTGATCCCAGTGTGCAGGGTGGGGAAGAGGTGGTGCAGGGCCCCCAAAGCCTGATCCCCAGATATGGGACTCGGTGGAGGTAGTGCGGAACCCAGCGGAGCCCAATATCTGCATATGGGACCAGGCAGAGGCACTGGGATTTCCAGGACCCAGTCCAGCCCATGGACCAGCTCCATACCTCTCATCTGGCCTTCAGGGTCAAAAGGTTGAGTAATCCTGGTATAGAGTCTTCCAGGCTCTACCTCAGTATGTTTTCAACATGTGGAGTTAGAACTGAAACATCGTGTTCAGTGAACAGATTGACTACATAACAATTTCATCTTACGACCGTTAGCTTCCTGATCTAGTTTAAGTTCATAGTATCCGCTTTGCCCATTTCATCCTTAGTAGCATGCATAAGGTTCCTATTTACAAAGAAACATTTCCTACTTACACTCAGGAAAGCTGCTTTTATCTAGGTCTGTTCTATGCACAATATATGAGATATGACGAGTGAAAAATTACTTTGGTGTATAAAAAAAAAGTGTTTGTGTTTATTGAGAAAGAAAGAAAAAAATTCTATTGGGAGGGAGAAAATCATTTTAAAAGAATACTAACTTGTTTGTATGCAATTGTTGTTATTAAGGTTTAACTGAAGGAGGTTTGAAATTAGGCATAAACTTTACATCTATGATTATAGCCAATACGTAGGTCCTGCATAGAATGACTGAAAGGTTTGTAGTTCAAAAGTATGTCCCAGTAAAGAACAGATGTTAGTCATGATATTTGCTTGATGATTTTTTTTTTTTAATTATTATTATGTTCCTCCAGATAGCTAGTTCCAGGTCCTTAAACTAGCAGATGTTCTGCCCTTGACATTATCCTTATAGATTTACAAATATTTTGTTTAGTGAAGACCAAATATCATCACCGGTGTATGTTAAAAATAAGCAGAGGAGAGAGGGTAAAATTATGTCTGTACTTTGTAAAAACTTTGACTGTTTTACAATTTTATTTTGTACTTGCCCAGATTTCTTTTTTCTGTGTGACTTAGCTGCGTGATTTAATTAACATTTCTTTCATAAAAGAATTAAATTATTATTCCCTAGTCTCCAAGAACAGAAGCAATCCATTTTTAATGCTATAAGAAGCCATTTGGTTTGAACTAACAACACGCTGGGTACATCTACATGTGGCCATATGGCGCCATTGTTACTATGCTGTCATTTAGTACTTCTGTTTGGATGGTCCGTAATAGCTTGTACTGCACCATCCCAGCCACACAGTTATTTTTAGCTGCTGTGTCGCTGTAGCAGCACACTATAATGAAGGAGTGCATTGCTATGGCAACATAGCTGCAGCATCATGGTTTTTGCCCATTGATAGTATGTCGCTATAGTACATTGCTATGGCAGTGTAGTGTCACATGTAGATGTGCCCAGTAGCTTGAAAGTCTGTGTTCTTTACTGAACTTTCTAATTAAGGGTCAGGCTCTGTTAGTGGGTGCAACATTTGCATCTTTGATTGCAGTCACTTAATAAACAAGTGTAGGAAACTTATGTAATTCTATTTGTGTACACTTGTCATGGCCCAAATAGTACTTAATGCATTTAACATTTTACTTCATGGAGAAAAAAACAAAACAAAAATTGAAACAAAATGATTCATTGTGTTGTTCTCTTTCTTCAGGATTGGTTACACAGCTGAAATTAAGAATCTTCCTTGGAAAATTTTCCTACCTCAACAAAATAAATTATGTGTTTTTAATCAAATTATTATTCAAGTCAGCATAACTTTTGCAGACTATACTTTGTATTAAATCTATTTTTCTTTCTCTTCTGAAGGCCTCAAAGCTTCCGATGTCAATAATTATAGTGGGGGTAGGACCAGCAGAGTTTGATGGTAAGTGTTCTAGTTTAATCGGCTTGTTTTTAAATGCTCTCTTTGCTTGCATCTGATAACGTATGGCTCTTCAAACAATTCTGCACTTTAAAATAACAGCACAAAATGAAACAAACCGTGACCAGTGTCGATGCTTCCAGTGGACATAATGACTGATATCTGAGTGCACTTATAAACTAGCTTATGGAGTCATATTGCCCTACGGCCCCTGGCAGACATTCATTTAAAAGCTGAACCATGATCCCAGCTATTGCACCTCCTGCCATGCTATACATGTATGATGGGCATCACGATTATGGGATCAGATCCCAATAGTGTCATATTGCTGGTACAAGGGAGCCTAGGATCATGATGCTGGGCTTGCCCTAAACCACCAAGCTGAGTGTCCTGCCCCCCACAGCTGGGATTGTCAGTCATCTGACTGGGGCTCCCAGCTGTAAGAGCACGTGGAGCCCTTGAGACTAGCCACATATTCAGTTCATGGCATGATGAAAACCAGCCACAAAGTTGTTATACATTATTTGTGTAATAAGTGTATGATTTATTCCCTGTTTTATGATGCCAGTAATTGAATTGAACATTGGCTGGGTTAATCACTGGTTAATCATGTCTTAATTATGATGTCTGCCAGGGGCTTAAAAACTGTTCAAATCAAAGAACATATCCAAGCTCTACTTCTATGATGCTCCCAGCGGTGTTGTCATTTGTAATTATATTATTGACTCTTAATCTGGGATGAGCCTGAGATCAAGACAACTGAAAGATTAGAATAGTATAAACAAAACTAAAATTATTTGAAATGTTTTCTACTTAGGATATAGACCACTGGGGTGAGACTACCCTATTCTCCATTTGGTAATGCTCTGTTCTGGGGCAGGTATCCATTATATGTTATGTTCACTTTTTAAAAAAATATATTTTTCTAACATTCTAGTTTTTGGTATTGCTTGCCCATTTCACTTTCTGAAACCAAGCCAAATATTACTAGAACCAATAATCTTCAGAAAGGCACTTGGGAAAATATAAACAAGATATTTTCGTCTCGATATCTAATTTCTTTTCCTCCTTTGGGAAAAAGCCCAGGAGCAAAAATCATTTAATTTTTACAGAAAAGAGTAAAAAGAGTAAAAAAATTATGAAAGAAGTCTTCTAAAGCAGTAGTGTGATCTAATACAACTAGTGATTAAGTAGCTAAAGATTTTATAATTGCATGAAGACCTTATAGCTCTTGAAGTGAACTTCTTGAACGTCTTTACACATGCTTTGGGGGTAGGGAGAGGGGGCACGTGAATTGAATAGAGCAGCTCTTGGAGCTGCTTTAAAGTGCCCACAGTGTCTTACGTATTCAGCATCCCGTGCTTCAAAATGGGGGAGGAGGGCACTCTAACTAAAACTCATTTAATGCACCCCCTGCTGCCATTTTGAAGTGCAGGGATGCTGAATACACGAGATGCAGTGGCTGCTGGAGTGCACTAATTGGCACACACCAGCAGACTTGATTGAGTTAATTAATTCGATTAAACTTGGGGAAGAAAAAGTAGAAAAGAGTTTCAATAAATCTTGTGCTTATTGCCAGCCAGCTGATAAATGTATCTGAAGAGATTTTCTCCTTGCAAAACAGTTACAGAAAGACTCATAAAAATTAAAGTTAAAGCTCAGGGTGAAAAGTGATAACATACAGGAGTTGGACTGATCGCAGAAGGGAACAACTTGCCAATCCAACTTGCTTTCCCTGGTGGAGAGCTCCTGTCTAACTTACATCTTCACAGTCACAGCTTTAGCCTATTACTGGAAAGGAAAGAGAGCAGTGCTGTAGTGAGGGCGGGGGGGAGTGGGCCAACTGCCCCAGACACCAAAGCAAAAGGGTGCCAACAGGTGCTGCCCAGCCGGGGCAGGGCACAGGATGGAGCCGCAAGCGGCTCATTTGCAGGGGTGCAGGGATGGGGGGAGGGCAGCTCCAGCTGCTGCGTGCACTCCCAGGTGAGCATGGGGAGGGCATGTAACCCCCAGATCTGTACGTGGGGCGAGGGCAGGTTGCCTCTGTGGGCTTTGCCCCAGGCACCAAATTTCCTTGCAACGGTGCTGAAAGAGAGCCACGTGCTTCCCCTGGGTCCTAAAGAGAGTAAGATCATGTCCTCAAAATTGCATTAGTGCAAAATTGCCCTGCACAACATCTCCCGATAATGGAGAAACTCAGTGGGACAGTCCCGCCTGGAAGTGGGGGTGGTGCAACACCCTTGAGAGCATCGTGCAGCACCTCAGTTTAAGAATTACTGGCTTACATAAACTCGATGAGAAACTACATGACTGTAATTCAGTGAGTAACACAAAGATGACAATATTTTTAGTCATAAAAGACATGGAGGGTGCTGGCAGAAGCTCACAAAAGGGGAAATTATTGTATAAGATGGTAACTTTTCATATTCCTAAGCTTTCATAATGTGACCCAGTACAGAAGAAAAGCATTTACTAGGATCAAAAAGGATCTGATCAATTTTGGCACCTGTGCCTTAGTCTTGTTGTTGGCTAAACTCCAGATGATGCATCACTGATTTTTACAGTGATATCTTCAGCTGTGAAACTGTTGGACAAAAAGAAAGTGAGAGAAAAATGCTATGAGGGATAAGAAGCAATGGATTTGGTATGTAGAACGCTTATTACCCCATAATGAGAAAATTTGGCTTCATACTCCAGATTGAATTTGCAGGGGTGATATTTATTTTTTTAAAAAAAAGGAAATTTATTTTTAAACCTGTTTGTTTGTACTTACTTAAAATATCTGAGAAAAAGTGTCATATCTATTTTACAGTCACTTTTGGAAGCAGAACTTTAGCCTTTCTAGTACTAGAAATGTAAATTATGATTATGTTTCATAGTTTCATAGTTATGTTGTATTAATGTGCTTTAGGCAAAAGGCAGGGTGAGGTGGCACCTTAGAGAATAATGTGCTCTAGGTAGTCATATGCTAAACAGTTATGCTACGTCAGACTACATAAACACTGAACAAATTGCTTGCCCGAAGCACAGTGTGATCAATTTTCTGTAATAATTTTAAAAGCTTTTTACTACTGGGTAATGGCAGTTTTTCCACTTCCAGATACAGATCTGAGTCACATTTGCCACATGCAGTGCCAAATAATAACTTCCATAAGCTTAGGCTACAAGAAAAGTCATCTTTGTCTAAGAAAATTGGAGAATTGTTTGTGAACTGTATTTCATTAGACCTAACATGCAATTAATTGGGTACATATTGGGATGGAGTTTGGATATCTACAGGCTCTCCATGCCAGGGTTTATTTTGTGCTAAACTAACCAAAGCTAAAAATGCAAGTAACATATGGTATTGGCATAAGAGAATGGAAATTATCCAAATGTATCATATACAACAGTTAATGAAGAGTCTTAAGAGGTAACTTTTAATCTAATAGAAAAATGTTGTCATCCTGCACAGAATTCAAAGAACCTAAGACTTTGTTTTCCATAACTTAGATTTGTTGTATGAGTGAAGTAGTAAGTGAATGCATTCATTTGTTTTTCTTTTTTAAGCTATGGAAGAATTGGATGGTGATGCAATCAGAATTTCCTCAAGAGGAAAATATGCAGAAAGGGATATTGTGCAGGTGAGAGGCAAAAAATACTTCTAATATTAATTGCTAAGACTTCAAATGCTCAAAATAGGCCTGCTTTATGTTGAATTCCTTCCTTTTCCACATTCCTGTGTAGTAGTTCATCAGTCAGCCACATAAGATCCTTCTTGTGAAATACTGGTAACAAACCAAAATCTCCCTACTGTAATGCACAGCTTCTTATCAGAGTAGGTTGTTGTAGATTCCCTAACTGACCAGAAAAGTTTTAAAACTTTATTAATAAAATGTTAAAATTATAGTTTATTTTACGACTTGATAGAGTTGGAAGACAATACAGGACATTGTAGCGACATAGGTACAATTTGACATATATTGATGCAATCTAAGACATGCAATTAGTTATTCAGCCTTCATTAAACTGGGGTAAAGTGGTTAGGAAGTTTCAATTCAATGCTGTAGACAGGCGAGAGATAGGACCCCACACATGATAACCATGTTGGTACAAAGTTTGCAACCTAGGGAATTAATAGTTACTGGCTTTAGCTTGCAGTGTACAATTGCTGGGGCGGGGAATATTCAAAGGCTTTGCAAGTCTGTGGTACAATGGGGAACGGGGGGCAGAGGTGTCAATTTGCTCCACCACTCTCACTTGCAGCATATTGTTTCAGCTGGCTCTCTTCATACTTGCAGTGACTGGTAGTGTGTTCATTGTAGATGTTCCTTGATCATAGGATATCATGAGGTACCTCCCAGTTTTAACTAGCAGTGGGGTACTCTTCAGAATCTCAAGATGCTCTTGTTGATCAGGCCCCATGCCTTAAGTGCCCTGTGATCCTTATCAAGAAGGCTGATGATTTATATACCTGGCTTATAGAGCTTTATGGTACCTATACACATGCCAGAAGTCTACTCTGACGCATGCTAATTAGCATGCATTGGAGCAGACTCAATTAATCGAGTGTGTTGGAGCATGTGAATTAATGTGCTCCAGCAGCTTCCATGCTGTATCTATTTAGTATCTCCGCACTTCAAAATGGCAGCAGGGGTGCTTGAACTAAAGATTGTCAAATGAGCTTCAGTTCAAGTGTCCCCGCCACCATTCTGAAGTGTGGGACACTGAATACACAAGATGTTGTGGACACTTTAATTAGAGTGGCTCTTGGAGCCACTCTAATTAAAGCACCCCTCCTCCACCCCAGAGCACATGTTGACTCCAGGTGGAAGCTGAACTGGTTGCCCTTTGATCCTTTGCCTGTGTGCTGCACTTGTCTTACTGATTTCCCTAAAGAGAAATTAAGAACTTTTGTGGTAGACATGAATACGTGGCTTAACCAGTTTAATAAATTTAAAATATACTCCCTTCTATGTACTTCTGTTTGGGGCTTCTCAAAACTCCTGTAACCCATCATTTGGCCGATTTAGATTGAGATCTTAACCATCAGATGCTTTATTGAAAGTGATGCTTTTCTTTTTGTCACTGGAAATGAATATGTCCAGGTTAAACACAACCTCACCATCAACTTAGCCTGGCAACCAAATTTGAGGGAAACACTGATTCCCAAAAAAAGAAAGGCAAGGGGGAAACTAAACATGTCACAGCTAAGAAATGGAACTGAATTCTAGAGACTCTTGTTTATTGAACTGTTGCTTAGTATAATTCAGCAGCAAATCAGATCAGGGGTGTATTCAATCACCTACTGATTGATTGATTTGTCCAAAACAATCAATCCAGTAAATTGGACAAATTGTGCAGTCATTCTTTTGCCAGCACTGACTGCATCCAGAACTGATGCCCATACATTTCTAACATAATGTTTGCATTATAGCAATAAACTTTGCACTGTGACTCAGCAGGTGCTTGTTTAATCCATATGCTTTGGGAGTATTCCAACATCCATTTGTTCTGGAGAAAACTTAATTCCATGATTAATAGTGCAATAATTAAGAATAAACTTGTATCACAAACCAGGCATGTACAGTTAGCTCTTGTGAATACTAAATGTGAAAACTTGGCTGAGTAGTGGACTGGTAACTAAGTTACGCCTATATAACTATATAACTAGTGTTATACAGGTGTTGATATACAAAAAGGGCTTATTAATTTAAGATTGGCACACAGACATAGTGAGGCTAACCATTCAGAAAGAATTGCATACTAGTAATAGAATTGTCCAAGATAAGTTCTGGGACATACATGATACTTCCCTGGAAAGATCTGAATAATTTATGTTGCACCCACTCACTTCACTGCCTCTCTGCCCAGCTTCCTTTCATATCCATCCATTTTCCTCTTTGTCCTTTCTCATTCCTTTTTGTTAACATCTTCTCTTATTTCTTTTATTGCTGAACTCCTGTTTTTTTCCTTAGTCCATTATTTCTTCTTTCCATATCTAAGATAAGGATAAGACAGAATGAGATTATAAATGGATGTTATTAGTGTGTAATACGTATATAAAGAAAATGATCTGTGTTAAACATTTTTACTGTATGTACATAGTGATTTTTTTTTAATTATACTAATGGTCAGGTTGTAAGTAATTAATTTTATGAGACGGTTGTTTTAGGTTTTTATCTCTTGTAATAAACCAGAAGTTCCTCAGGATCTTCATCAACTTGGGAAAAAAATGTTTTTAATGAACTAAATCAATACAAACTACGATGTTAGTAAATCACCCTTTCTTCTATTTTGAATGTTTAATATAAATTAACACAGATGCATATAGTAGCTGTATAATACGTTTTATTATATGTTTCCCATGAATTTTCAATTATGTTGGAAGTTTCAGAATTTATAAAGCTTACCAGCAGTAGTGAAAGTGTCATTGGGGAAGCTGTGATTTTTGGAATTGGGAAAGCGAGACACGTAGTTTGAAATTATGGCTGTCCTAGGTAAAAATACCATGTTTTTTCATTTAAGAGTGAAATATTTCTTCTAAAAACGCCCTGTATCTTTAACTTAAATTCCTAAAAAAAAAAAGGCAAGCAGGAGGATCAACTCTTATTTACCACAGAGACTGCATTTTTGTAAATAAATTCATGTTTCATGAGTCAAAAAATGTGAGTGCATCTTAAATTCAGGGATGTTTTATATTCACTGGAATATAACATGAATAATTAAACTGCTTCCACTGACATCCTTTTTAAGTTTTTACAGGTAGAGTTTGATTGAAATGAGTGGGATGACTCGTATCACAAAGAGCTGTTATTTCAGGCTATCTGCATGCTCAGGAAGACAACCCTCTGTAGTTGTTTTTTTCTTACGTGTCAAGGCTCTCCTTTTATAACTGCTTTTAAAACAGTTTTTGAAATGAAAGTTTGTATACACTAGGACAGTTCTGAAACAAAAGTGTGGCTGTTGCCCTAAATACTCTGGCAATGTTTTATTATGTAATGGGAACTGTGTATTAGTTCTACTCAGGCTCTCCTATGTTACTTTTACCATTCAAATCAGAGGACCCACTGAGAGCCCCCTAACAGGACATGGCAAGGCACAGTGGAAAGACGGACAGTGACATGGAGAAGGAAAGACTGAAGAGCCAGGAGTGAGGGGAAGAGGGGAAGGGACATAGGGAGAAGACAGAGATGTGTCTTGATTCTATAGTTTCATATAACAGATTTTCACAGCTTCTACCACCAGTTTAGCTGAAACAGTAGTAACGCTGGTGAGAATGGATGTTTTCCCAACAATATGACATTGAAACAGAAACGAGAAAAAGGAAGGAAGAAAGAAATACCCTATATATAAATACCAGTATATGATAAGAGACAGGAAAAGAACAGAAAATTGGCTTTGAAATGATAAATATTATCTCAAATTGCACTCAGAAGGGAATAAGGAACTACTGTAATGTACACAGTGCCCTGCTATATTTAGCAGGCATGTTGCTGCATTTTCATGCATTTAAAATACTTTGCAGCTGTAATGATTCTTAAAAGCTGGCAACCCAATGTGCCTTTTAGAAAAAACAGCATTTTATTGTATATTTAATTGAATAGTTTTATAAAAGCAAGTCAGCTTTATCCTTTCAGATTGCTATACACTATATAAAGGTCATGTTGGACGTAAAGGATTTGACATTTGTCATATGTTGTTTGGCTGTCCTACCTACTATATCTTTCTGTAGGTATTTAGCTAAAAAGATATTGGCTACTTAGATTTGGATTGTAGCAAAGTTCTAAATTAAACACATTAATAGAAAACATGAAACAACAAGTTTTGTTAAAATATTTCTGATACTCTGAAAACACCAAGGAAATAAAAAGCACATTAATTAGCTATTGTTCTTTGTGTCTTAACAGTGAGGGTGGGATTAACTTTCAGTTTACTGCATTTTCACAAATCTGTCATTTGGCAAAAAAATAATAGTACACTTTGTTTACCAGTATCTAAAAATATATTAATTTAACATTTAATATTCTGTCTATGCAGTATGGCACTCTGATGATTAGAAAGAACCTCCCTAGTCATTGTATGACTCAAACAGAAGGGCACATCTAGTACATCCTTGGTCATTACAGTGCTTTAATGGTACCAGTGGAGAAGGACTATCTCTTTCCTAACTACTATTGCGTAGCACAGCGTCCCTCCATCCCCAGTTTTGCAGTCATCCTTTTGCCAATACTGACTGATGCCCATACATTCCTAATACCATGTTTGCATCATAGCTGAACTCAGGCGTGCAGCAGCTATTCCATTTATGTGCTGTAGAAAATAATAAAGGATATTCCTGACAAGCCTGAAGGTTCTAAAATACTGCATTTTCTTGCATACCATATGCTCCCAAATAAGACACATACCTTATGCTTGAGAAAGCAGAATGAAGAAAAAAGATTTTTCCCGAGTTAGGGCTACATAAAGCTGAACCGAGCATAACCTTCAGTTTGCTTACCCTCTCTTTACTATTCAGGCAGAAGGTACAGATTTTTTTTCAACCCTTTCATGTTTAAACTATCAGCATCTCTTGGCTGCTCAGCCAAAAGCTGAAATTGTAGCTGCTGCAGACTGGACTCCATGGGCAGATCTAGAATTTTTGAAAGAGTTTAAAACATTCTACAAAGCTATGAAGTAGGAGGAGGAAGGCCAGAAATAACTAACAGACTGTAAAATTGATGAACAAAGGATAAATTAATTAGTGGGACATGAAGACCATTAAAAATGGAGTGAATTGAAAGAATGAGATTAACTATAGTGACCCATTAAGTCAGTTGGCTTCCTCAGTACTGCCTGAATAGAAGTGCCACTTCTGTTTCTAAACAGCTGATTTTAAAATTTGGGTGCAGCAGGAATCAAAGGAGAGTGTGACTACCACCCCCTGCCCTGTCTGATTTGCCCTAGCTGGACTCTACCCTTCCTTCCATGCAGCTGCTGGAGGGAAGAAAAGAAAAAGCAGCAGCAGCCATCTTCTGGCATTCCTATGCTTCTATTTTGGGCAGAATGTCTGTTTCCCTGCTTACATCACACACCCCAAATTTGGGAGACTCGTATTTGGAAAAAAGGTGCATGTGACATGTAAATAACTGTAGTAGAAAAAGCTTTTTAATGCTATGAACAGTATTAGAGTGCAAATGTACTTGTGCTTGTACTTTTACTCACTCCCCCAGAAGCAGGAAAAAGTGTGAAAAAGACACAATTTTAATACAGTACTAACTTGGTTAAAAGAGATAAATGATCATGGCTATTTCTGATGCATTATACAGTTACATAATCTTAATTGTATCGTTTTAACCTCAGTGCATAAAACATATTTCATATAAGCATTTTTCAGATTAGCTTTTAAGTTTTGATCGAAAGTTACTAAAGATTGAGCTAAGGTTACAAAAAAATATAAATTGCCAATATGAATAGAACATGATGGGGAAAATGTGCACAAAAGTGAGTGTTGTGAGAATGAATCATAGCCCTTTAGTATTAACTACTGTGCCAGAAAGATAGTTTGGAAATCTATACTGTGGCCATTAATGCAAGATGCTGAAGCAGGATCGGGATAGTGCCCACACCTGATAAAAAATAAATGGACTTGGCAGCTAATGCTATGATTTGATTTCTTGAAAGCATCTATAAGTCAAACTTACCTTAAAGCTAAAAGTCATTTATTAGACATCATCATTCACTTTATATATGCATCGTGACCTTTGAACTGTTCCTCTCTCCACTATGTTTAATGCTATTAGGAGTTGGGTGAGTTCTTCCTGTGCTTGCACATTGCTATTGGATTAACTTGTTATAATTAAAATATCAGTCGTACCCATCAAGCCATTTCTGAGAGACCTATCGTCTGATACATCTTCTTTCTAGAAATGTTATTTAATAAACTCTTATTAGTATAGACAAAACCCAGAGGTCAGCAATGAGTTCACTTCCAGGAACCTTACAGGAATTACAGCAGGTAGACAGTAGTAAAATTCTAACAGGAACTCAAATATATGCACTTCACATGAGATCTAGCTCCAGCATAAGAGTGATTCTTTCATGTTCTGCTCTGTGATTCTGCAGCGACTCTGCTTGTTCACCATTCCATTGTGGCTATCGTATTCAACTTCAGAGGGGCAAAGCCCTTAATAGGAGGACACATGTCATTGTAACTAATGAATTCCTCCAGAGACTGTTTTTCAACCATTTTGGAGAGAATTGGCATCCCTTAGTTGAGATAACACGTTACAGTAGTGTAACATGCAAGCAACCCAATGTTTTGGCTACTCACCACCTGGATTGCTTCCACCTGCTGCCTGATCTCTTTGTATTTACATTCATCTAACAACGTTTACTATCTTGAAAAGATGTGAATCCTCCTGCTTGACACAAAATATGTCTTTATTTGACATTCCAGATGAGCTGTCAACTGGCAGGTGGTCTCTGGTAGTCTATCAAAGTTGTTCCTGGATTGGGTTATTTGCTCATTTCTCAGACTTCTTCTATCACGACTTTTGAAAAAATATGTGCAAGTTTCAGCAGCTATTCAGTCCTACAAAACCTTGATTATAGGACAACAGGTGTGCTCAACTGAGTCTACTGTTATATAAGCTGTGAAGCAATTTCTGATTTGCTGCTGGTTTGGTCAACCAGCTTTCTTTTGATGAACAAAATGGTTGTCTTGTAGATTAGATTCCAGCTTCTTCAAATAGTTTTCAGGCTTTTGGAAATTTGGCTCAATGTAAATAGTTAAGCATAGTTAAAATAAATGACAGCATCACTGCAACCAATCTAAACTCGTTTCACAAGTACAGGATCAGCAAGTACTCTTCAAAGATGACATGGGAAAAGTTTGGGGGGTTTTTAAATTAACTTTGAGCCATTTATATTGCTGCTGTGAAAGTGACCTGAAATGATGTTGGGTTTGATTTGCTTTCATGTTTCAATCTTTTCTTCATCATATTTGCTGGCGGGCTTCTTGGGGGTCTTATAAGAGCTGTACTGTAAGTTCTCACTTTAGCATTTACCTAATTCCCAAAAGCTGGCTCCCTCTTTAGAAAAATGAGATCAAGTCACTGCCTGTTAGGGGTGTGTGAAGCGGGCAGTATTCAATTCTGATTCAGCCTGATTCGGGGGACAGTGATTCGATTTGCTGATTTGGATCCCTGATTCAATTCAGCCAAATCTGAAGATTCGATTCTGATTTGGAGAACCAGTGATTGTCACAGACACAGTTTATATGTTTTTTCTACATGCCTCGAGGTACCAGGCATGGCTCATGAACACTGAGATGGTAAGTACTTCTGATCCACTTCTGGGTCCACCACCAAGCGTGCAGGAGGCCCCCCTCCCCCATGCACTCCCATGGAACGCTCCATCTGCCCCACCATCTCAGCATTCACAAGCCACGTCTGGTACCTTGAGGTATGTAGGAAAAACATACAGCTGTGTCTATGGCCGAATCGTCGAATCTTTCCTAATCAAATTGGAGGCTTCTGATTTGATTCGGAGAGATTAATGGGTCTCCTGATTCGATTCGGATTCAGAGATTTAGCCGCTGAATCAGGCCAAATCTCTTCTGAATCAAATCAGTGACTGAAGCTTCGCGGAGCCCTACTGCCTGTAACTCCACCATGCGGTAACAAATATATCCCTTTTAGTACAGGCCTCTCCCTAGACCTCCAACTAGTCCTCTACACCTCATAGTGGTGCTTGCACACATTGCTTTGTGAAATGCTGCTTTAATTTATGGGATGAAGATTTTCAACCTTGGAAAAACCCAATCGTCATCATGCTCATTAGCAATGAAAAATACATTTTAACAAAAATCCCCTGGGCTTTCATACAGTATAAATTGGAATCTTTTTTTCCGTCTCTGCTTAGCATTCTTCTGTTTTCTTTCTCCTATAATATGTTCTTCTTAGCTTTTCTGTTGCAATAGAGGTTTTCAAGTTTAACCAAAGGAAAAGAAAGAAAAGAGGACAAGCCCCTTTTCAGTGTTTTAATTTTAATTTTTTTTCTTTGAAAATTATCTTTAAAGCTGTTTCTGCTTATATTCCCTTTGGCTCTTAGCACCCTGGAAGGACTATTCAGATTATTGTTTTGCATCAGTGGAATATGCATCAGACCAAATACTAATGTCTAAGAACATGCATATGTTCTTGTGGAATGAAAAAGTGTCTTAACTTTACCTCATCCCCAGGAGGAAACTAGAAATGTAGGTGTTACATGGTAGAGTGCAGCTGATGGTCTAGATTCTCAAGGCTGTTCTGTTCAATTTTTTTGGAGTTCAGGAGGCAAAAAATGGCCAATGACAGGCGTCCTTTGTGCAAATCAATTCTCCACTGGTAATAAAGCTGATAGAAGCAGTTCCTCATCTAGGGATATGTTGTTCGTCTTTTGCGGGCAAAGACAACCGCATCCAGCGGTGGGGAGGAAGAAGAGAGAAAAGGAGAAAAAAAGGAGAAAAGAGAGAGAAGAAAGAGAAAAGAAGGGGGTGGAGGCTAGGTTGCATGGGTATGTAGGTGACTTATAAGCCCAATCTTTGTCTTAAACAATCTGCTGCAACAGGGGCAGGAAAGCGATAAGGACTGGGTACGGGAGGTTTTTATTTTCCTGGCCATGCATTTTTTCATTGCTTTTGCCATGAGTTGCTGTTCAAAGGCCAGTGCTCCATTCTGGATTGATAACCAGAACCATATTGATACGGATATCCTGTGAAAATAAAACAGTATATTTGGACCAAGGTGTAGCAGTGTTGCAGTGCACAGTTCTCAACAATATTAAAAGAATTTAACTGTTTTAGTTAATCCCAGAGGTGAACACTGTTTGGGAACTGGAAGTGGCCCCCTGGTTTTCACCCTTTTCATACTAACCAGAGCTTTAGCAACAAGGAATTTGACACACTGGTATGAAAAGGACATAGTAATGGCTAAAAGATGCCACACTGCAGCCACTTCCAGAATGTGGACAATCCTGAAAAAACATCCTCCCAAGTAGTGTCTGTAAATGTGAGATTTATAGGATACAATAGAGCAGTGTACTCACTGCTTCTAGTTTTGTAATTGGGCAATGACTAATGATCAGTAACGGCTTTTTATTTTTACTGTCATTCATATATTTAGGTAATATACAGAAACTATTTGTGTGGTTGTTTTTAAATGAAGTGGTAAATGGAAAAAAGTTAGCAGTTTATAGTTAAAATTTTGACATGGTAATTAAATGTGTTACCATGAAACACAATATAAGCTAGTCATATGTTATCTTATTTCAGTATCTCCTTTTGGCTTATGTCCAATGCTAGACAGCATGCATTGTCACTATTATATAATAATGTCTTTCAGAATAGTCAGGAAGGGAAGAGAAATTAATATATAAATCTAATAAATACATAATGCTGCTACTAAACAATAAACATTCAATGGCTTCCTATAAGAAATTACCTAGACCAGCTTAATTGCTTTACTTGTAGTACCTCTTCAGTGAAAGAAGATATCGTTACCTGCTTGAGGCAGCCATGGCTTAACAAGTTTGGAGTTATTTCTACTATCTGCTACATTTTTACAAGTAAAAAAAACTATGCAATGTGCAGTAGATTTATTATTCATTCTTGAAAGTTATTAATCTGAAGTTTTTTTATATGCAGATCTCATATGTCATGCAACTTGTTTGATATGTGCACATGGCATATATATCATGCCACATGCATACATATTTTATATATATATATATATATATATATATCTTTATTTTGTAGTTTGTGCCATTCCGGGATTATGTTGACAGAAGTGGAAACCACGTATTAAGTATGGCCAGACTTGCTAAAGATGTCTTAGCTGAGGTCCCAGACCAGTTTCTCTCTTACATGAGGGTCAGAGGAATCAAGCCGTCACCTGCACCACCTCCATATACACCCCCTATTCACATGTTACAGACTCAAATATGACTGCTCCAAATGCTCAACATTTATTACAAACCATGTAGAACTGTTGAGTCAGAGTTTCAGTCTTGGTGCACTTCAAGCAACCAGTGAATTATTACTATTGTCTCTGGATGCAGTAGTAGCTTGTGATGGGTTCCTGGAGCAAAAGAAATTTTCTTCATATACCAAAATACTCAATATGGTTGCATGAGCAACTGAAAAGCTTTTAAATGCTAGGATCAAAATGTTGATGTTCTTTCTGAGTCTTATTTTTTTCTGACAGAAAAGATACTTTTTCATTTATTCGTTCGGGGAAAGCACAAGTCAGTTTCAACTCAGAAGATATTGTCCTCCCTGACTACTGTGTGTTTATAACTGGAATGCAATTCCTCTGTATCAATGTTTACATGTTACTACTTTTTAAATTTCAGTACTTTTATAATTCTTCTTAAGAATAAAAGTTTGGAATATTGAATCATTGTCTTCTAGCCTGCAATAGCTATAGCCACAAGGGAAGCAATATCTCTTTGAATGATTATCCAAACAAATACAAGAGAATATCTGTGAAAAGGACAGATTACATGCATGCTTTCTCAGTAATTGAATGCCCTTTCTTTTAAGTGTTGAGTAATCAATTCATTTATCACAATTTAAAGCAGTATTTGAAAATAAGTTGTCAAGATATGACTATTGAAGTTGTATTTGACTTACCAGTAATGCCAAACCTCAAGAAGAGGCATATGTATTTTTCAGAGATCCTCTAATTTATAAATTTACATTTTATAAACTAGGAATGATAACATTATTAAAAAATAAGAACTATTACATACTATAATTAAAGAAAATTACCTCAAGTCAAACATTTTCAAGTCCCATAGTTGGCTGACTTAAGTTTATTAGAATCATATCAGATTCTATTTAAGAGCATTAGCACTTTTGTATCATAGATCTTTTCAAGTGATTACACCAGAAATTTTATAATTAACCATTTTAAAGCTATTTAAAATGCATCGGTGTCACCGTTGTGTAGATTACCCATTCAAAGGGATGCTGGCTCTTAATGCTAAGTCCACTGATGTCAACTAATCACATTGCCATTCTGGGTAATCAGTTATAATACTTCATAAATTAACTAGTTTAAAAATGGCACGGCCATGTTGCTTTGTGCACAACAACTTTGTGTACTGGACTACCCAAATATTTTATTATATGCTTGTTCGTATCTAATTATAAAATGTTTTTGCATGTACAGTTTTTACAGAAAATACACAGTTTGAGTTTGTGTCAGACATGTTTTATTTAAAACAAATGGCCTTAAATCTCACAGAATTCTTGGAAATGATTGTGAATTGCCTTCAAACACTGTTAAACTGAAAAAAAAGTTTTATTTTTTGTGTCAATATGGTAACTGCCTTGTAATGTAACTTTTTTCTTTGCATATAACCAGTTTACTACCTTGTTCATTACTATTCTATGTTGTACTGTACAGTATCAAATTAAGGTGCATTTTTTAAGCATGCAAAGAGGGTTTTTTGCTGGAAAACATATCTGCAGTATCAATGGCATATAACTGTAAATGCAGAATCTTCCATTTTTAAATGTATTAAAACTCCTTAAAATGAATATCTCATGTTGGAAATTATTTTTTCCAGAAAACTGTTCTGTTACGATAAAGAACTTTTTGGTAAGAAGAAATATTGTTTTAATTTTATTTCAGAATGTTTTTTACATAAATATGAAGTTTACTTTTCTCACCAAAATGTGTGTGTGTGTGTGTGTGTGTGTGTGTGTGTGTGTTTTAATGGATTTGTGTTGTGCGAACAGAATTTGATACCTGGTAACTGCTAGTATTAATGACAGTGCTTCTTAAAAATGAGATTCAATCTATTGAGTTTTCCCATCTATGTTCTGATTTTAAAATGTTCAAGACTTCCATAAGCACTTGAAAAAACAAAACAATATTTTTATAATGGTATATCTGAAGTGCTCTATGACAGTTAGATCTCTAGGGTTACATTTGTACGAGAGCATAATAGCCAATGCTTCTTTCAGTCTGCAGACCAAGCCACTACTTCCCATTGTTTTGTTCCCTGTTCCTACAGTCACTCATTTCTTCATATCTTATTCTTTTGTGTAGTTCTTCAGACTGTGAGTTGATTTGCTTTGGCTGATCTCAGACTGAAACCAGAAAGGAAATGTTTAAGATACTGATTTAACAGGGTAGTTGGACTTGAATAACACTTATTATAAATCTAGAAGATAATGTTAACATATAATTTGATGTAGTTAGTAATATGTCCTGTTAAAAATGGCAGAAGGCAGGGTAGATTTGCACCTTATAGACTGAGTAAATCAGTGATGTATAGCAGAAGCTTTCATGAGCCCAAGCTCACTTCATCAGATGCTGTGGAAAATTTTCACTACTAGAAATGGTTCTGGGAGAGAGAGTAGTGTAGACATAGTCTGTAGTTGCCTCCGCTCCCCTGCTTCTTGTATCTTCCCAAGACAAGGATGGTCCCAGCTTGGGGAAAGCATGGATTGCTCCAGTCCTCCCATTAGAGAGAGGATCAGAGCAGCAAGGCAAAGCCCGCTGCCTGCTTCTCACACTGTGAACTCGGGTGTGGAAAGCAGGCCAGGTGACTTGCGGTGCTGCTCCCTCTGTTCAGCTTCTGGTTCTGGGGAGCCAAGGGGACAGACTAGTGGGGCAAAGCCTCCGCATGCTCCGTGTGCCTGGGACTCTGGTGTGAAAAGTAGGTGGAGGCTTTGCCCTGCTACCCCAGGGAGAGTCTCCCTGAGCCCAGTTCCCACTGGCTTCCCCTGCACCTTCACCCCCACACTGCTGCTCAGCAGTGTGGCAGGGATGACCATTTAAAAGCCAGTGCAGCTGGGAGTTGGGCTCAGGGAGGTTTTCCCCAGCCTGGTTCCCCATTAGCCTGCTTCCCCTTGCTGCCCAGCTGAGCAGTGTGTGGAGAAAGGGAAGCTGCCTGGGGAGGGAACCCAGCTAGGGAAAGCCCTTGTGCATGTGTCCAGATGTGCTTGGATGTTTGGTTCCCTGCGAACAAATAGCAGCAGCACACCTTGCACCGCTGCTTCTTGTCCCTGAGGAATGCCTGTGTCACACGTGCTTTGGCACGCGGCAAGTTACACTGGGTGGCATAGGGGAGGCTGGGGCCAGCACTGGATATCCAGGGTTTTCAAAAAAATACGGAGCAACACACACTCAGGCAGCATGTCCTTGCAGCATGGAGAACTCCAGGCTGTGCAGTATGTGGCGCTGCAAATGTGTTCGCAGCACCACATACCACACGACTACGCTCATCTGGATATGCCCTACAAGTCTTGTTCCCAGCTGACCAGCAAGGGGAAGACGAGAGAGAGCAGGCAGGAGGCAACATTAGTCCCTGCACTTGGCTCCTGATTCCAGGGAGCTGGGCAGAAGGAGCAGTGTGGCAAAGCCCCTGCCAGCTTCTTGCACTGGAAACTAGTACAAGAAGCCGGTGGGAAGCAGCTCACAGCTGCACCTCCCTCCCATTCCCTCCTGCCCTATGGGATGGCCAGGAATAACTGTCCCCTGGTACTTCTCCAGATGGGTGACCCTGGTCTTAGCAAGGCATAGGAACCTTTCCCCTGGCTCCACCTTTTCTGGTCCTGATGAGGAGTTAAACCAGGGAAAGATGTGCATACATTCAGTTTCCTGGGAGAAACTGATGAAATAAAGGTTGTTCCTGAGTTATTTTTCTCCTGGAGTGGCCACTTTTGCTCTGGGAGAAAAGACCTGAACATCTGCATACTTATTGTTTCTACCAGGAGAATGGCAGTGATCCCAAGAGAAAGTGAACTTCTGTACATAGCCAAATAGAGGAACTGAAAAGTGAAAGGAAAGATTATAAGAAAGTATTCTCGACTGAAACACATTCTTTCTTTGTGGGTGAATTTGCAGAAGATTCTCTTGTTTTCATCATCTTTTCTCTCTTTTGAGGCAGTGTGGCTCTTAAACTTGACTCATCTTTTCAACCATTCTTGGCTTCAAACTGTTAATAGTTAATACTTAATACTTAATTCCAAAAAAAGTAAACTAAATGTAATTTTACTTATGGTTCTACTGAGAAACAAGAATCATGAAACAAACAGCAGCTTAAGCTTCCTTTCCAAGTTTTCTTTTGCTGAATTTTCCCACAGGATCTTCTATGCTTTTTCCTAGCTTTCCTTTGTGATCCAGGGAACTGCATCCAATTATCTTATCCTGCGAACTGTGTCTACCACAAAGATATCAGAACACAACAGCTCCGTGCAGAGCTCTCACTACTTCACCACCTACATCCTGCTCTGATCTTGCTTGTAGTCTGCAGGAAAAAGATGCTGATGTTTTAAGGGGGCTCTTAATTTGTAGATGCGAGAGGAGTGTTTAAGTAACTTTATGAGCTATAATACAACTATCTCAGAGACTGAAACAGTCCAGCACAGAAAGCCAGTCAGCTTGTTACACCACAGAGAGCCAATCAACAGATGGTCTTGACAAAAGTTCCAGAAATCCTGTGAACACCTGATGTTCCTGGGAAGGAGTGAAATGGAAGAAGTATGATTTGTGTAATTTTTTTAATGAACTAACTTCAGAGTTGGGAGAGATGTTAGGCGAGCTAATGAGACGACCAATATAAATGTTCATGTTGATCTAATATCTTAAGCTGCTGAAGAAAAAACTTGACTTGAAAATAGCATTTCTACTTCAGGAATGGAGTGATGAGGATGATGGGGTGAGATCAGAAGTTACAGTTAAACCTGGTTAAGGACTCTTAAAATATGAAGGGTTGCCCATGCACACTCATTAATAAATGCTAAGTTCCTTCTTAAAATTATGCCATTTAATGTGAGGATTTTCTTTGAGCTGTGCTAACGAGCTTGACTTGGTCATTTGTTCTCCAATTAGAAGTTAGTTCAATTCACAGTCCTCTAATGTCCCAGGAGGCACTATTCCCAGGTGGACTAGCTGTCTTCTGGGGTTCCTAAAACCCCCACCCTCAAGTGACTGCCTGGACAGTGGAGCAGCAGCTGCGGGGAATGCAGCAAGCGGGCCAAGGGGAGGCAAGGAGCTGCCAGGCTGCTGAGATCCAGGGCTACACACATGCACAGTACACGTAACACAGCACAGTAGAGAGCAGAACGCACACCAGTGGTGATGAAGGTATGTGTGTATTCACACGGGGTGTCTCTGGCTGCTGCCCAGCAACAATGGGAGAGGAGCAGAGCTCCCTGCCTGGTCCTGGGCTCTGCAACCCCCTCTCCATGCCCCCCCCCAGTCCAGAACAGCCCCTCCCCTGCTGCTGTCCTCATGCTCCAGGGCAAAGGTAAGTTGGGGACGGGAGTGTGTGCCGTGCTGTGTTGTACATGCTATACCGCAAGTGAGGGTGTTGCTGCTAAAGAGCCAGCAAGCGTGACGCAGGGGCCCTCTCTATTTGGGATGGTACGGTCTCTGAACAGTCAGCTTCAGTTAATGTTCCTGCATAGAAGGAACCCAGAGCTTTAGCAGCTAGCTTCCCCCTGAGCTGCATAGCGACTTGCACTGACCCAAGGAGACACCCAATCTGGGGTAAAGAAAGGAGTTCAGGGAAATTGGCAGTTTTTGAGAGAGGCATTAGTAAGAGCATAACAGTGAATCCTGCCAGTGCAGGAGAACGAGACCTGTAACAAGACAAAGGCAACGTTCTCTGGTTGCCAGATATATCAAAATAATTATGCAAAAAAAGTGAGAATAAGAACAGAGTACCTGTCTTTAGAACAGAGGAAAAAGAGACTTTGGGGAATCAGAGACTGGTCAGGGTTACTTTATGACCAGGAAAGATACTGGAGCATGTGATTAAAGAATCCATTTTAAGTGTCAAGACATTAATAAAGTGACAAGAAACAGCCAGCAATGATTTGTCAAAAACGGATAGTGTCAGACTGAGCTAATTGCCTTTTCTAACAGGTTATCATGCTTAGTGGCTGGGAGAAGCAGTAGATGTGAGATATCTTAAATAAGGCTTTTGACAGTAGACTACATGGCCCAAGCAAATTACAGAATCTCTACAGGCATATATAAAGCAAATATTTATACAAATATACAGGCATATATAAGTCAAATGAGGTAAATTCATAGCTGGTTAGGAAGCCATACATGAAGCGTAGTTATTGATAATGACGGTGGAGTTTTGTGTCCATACTGAAGTACAGTAGAAAAATTTCACAAACGCGAGTGGCACACATGGGAAGTCGGACTGAAGCGAAAAGCTGCTGATAGGATTTCATGGGGACAAATCAGAACGCCCATCACTTGTGGCTGCTTTGTGCTACTCGCACGTCTTGCTGTGCATTTTTAAGTGGTTTGTGGCAACATTACAAATCTGCCACTGGCTTGCTCTGTCATAAATGAAGTCTATGAATAGACTCTTTCCATCTGTTGTGGTGGGCCTGGCCTGTGGCCCAGGATTACAGAGAATGTCAGTGACATTTTTTTACTATTTATGCTGTCCTCCCTGCAAGCTGGTACCTTCCTTTAGTGGACCATGAAATTCGCCCTTAGGAATTCTCAGGTCGGCATATGAATAAGGCATGCAGACAACCACTACAGTCACTGTTTGATATGTGCCATTAATCTGGTGTTGGGGCTCTTGTCCTTACCATATAACCTTGCGAACTGAGGATTTAACCAGACACTGTCTTGGGAGTGAGATCAGTTGTACTGAGAGTTGTCTGGTTGCGGACGCATGCCCCAAGTTGCAGGAGTGGGGCAGGGATTCCTGTGGGAGTGTATCTACAAACCCAGAGGGGTTGCCTCCTCTGCACTTGCACTGTTTCATGCTGCTGCCCTATGTCTGCAAGATGGGAACCTCTGAGCATTCTCCTGCTTGCAGATGTGCACCCTGGGAATTCCCCTCAGGGGGGCAAAGTGGGGAACCAGGCTTCTGCTTTGCACCTGTACTGGACTTCCCAGGGCACACACCTACAAACATGCAGTAGGGAAGCCTATGGGGTTCCCTCCTCCATGCCTGTAGGATCAGGCCCCTGAAGTTCTGGGGAAGCCTGGGGACCACAGGCAGCCCTGCAATCTCGTGCCATAATCAAACAGCTGTATGCTGCATGCTGCAAAACAGCAAAAACTGCAACTTGTGTAAGGGGCCCTCTATCCCATTACTAAGATGAGGCAGGAGCCCAGGGCCCACTGGCCAGCACAGTCCCTTGAACAGACTTAATGGGAAAAGGAGACCTTAAATAAGATGGCTGCCCACCCCAGGTGTAAGCTGTGATTGGCAGGTCTGGGGTAGAAGTACAGGGTCATGTGACCCAGGGGGCAGCTCAAAGCTCAGGGCTTGGCCCAGAAGGGCCAGTCTGGCTATAGGAGGCAGAGCTCTAGGGAGAAGCTAGTCCATCCTGCCTGGAGGAAAGGGCTTTGTGCCACAGAAGTGTGAAAGAAACCCTGTGCTGCAAGTGACATGAGTTAAGTACTTCAAACCTTTTGTATTTGTCCTACAGGGGAGCTGGTATTTGGCAAGTTGTATGTTTGGGAGCAGATAATCATACCTTAGAGATGTATGTTTGAACTGGATGATCAGAGTGGTTGTAAGGCAGAGATGGGCAAAGTGCAGCCCGGATATGGCCCGTTAGGCCATTCTGTCCAGCCTGTGGAGCCCCTTAAAAATTTAGAAAACGGATATTTATTTGCCCCTGGCTGCCTGTCATGTGGCCCTTGATGGCTTGCCAAAACTCAGTAAGCAGCCTTCCACCTGAAATAATTGCCTGCCCTTGTTATAAGGGGAAGCTTAGAGGCCACTGGGGTGCAGCAAGCATAGGCATCCAGTTTAGAGCACTCCAGGGTGGGGAAGTGCTGACCCAGGCCATGACAGCTGACTCAAACTCCCTAAGTGGCCCTCCGGTCAAGTTAATTGCCCACTTCTGTCTTATAGAAACCCTTGAGCCTCATGACTTAGTTGCAGTATGTTGTGTGACAGGAGTGCTGCGAGTGTGGCTTCTGAAAGGTGTTAAGTTTAGTGCTGGGAGCAGCAGTGTGACAGCACTTCAAGAACAGAGCTGCCCTTTGAGTTGGGAAATCTCACCATCAGTCATGGGATTCTGTGGCAGTATGCATCCTCAATAAACAAAATGTGTCCCTTGACTTGAGGATGTTTGTTAGTACCTGGGTGGACATGCATCCTTGGTAGTGCAGGTTCTGAGAGCACTTCCATTGTCTTTAGGCTGACTGTGAAACCAAAGTAATTGGCTACATGAGCAAGATGATCAGTGAAGTACTAAATGTCATCAGTTGAGTGGGCTGCCAGCACAGTTAACAGCACATTGTAGCTCTCCAGTGAGCAAGTCTTCGCCTTTCATATGAAAGGTTGCAGACCGAACAGCTACCTTTCAGTGGCAAACTGAAGAAATACTCTTCTGCCAGTGTTACAAAATGCCTTTGTCAGCACAGCTGAAAAAAAGGAGGCAGAGCATAGCCTTGATTGGTGCTGGCCATACGTGGAAAAGGTCAAAAGTTATTACTAGTCTTTTTCTAGTCTGGGAGGAACCATCAAGTGGGAGTCCCATGAGGATCATCTGTCCAGGGTCTGGTTCCATTCAGCATTTTAACCAATGACTTGAATCCTCCAATAGGAAGTAGGAAAGCTGAGAGATCCACAAGTACTTTAGAGGACAAGATCAGACTCTAATGTGATCCTGATGCACTGGATAACCTGAAATAAATAAGAATTTAATTGAAATTACGGCACTTAAGAAGGCTAAGAAGAATAAGTGCCCAAATGCCAAATGAAGGGGACCTGGCTAGGAAGCACTGCTGTAAGCAGGATCTGGGAGTTGCAGCAGACCATCAGCTGAATATATATTAACTCTGCAACAATGTGGCAAAAAGGGGCAAATATCATTCAGGAGGCTTGAGAACAAAACTAGAACATAGCTGGGAAGAACAACAGAATCCTAGAATTGGAAGGGACCTTGACTCATCTAGTGCAACCCTCAGTGCAGGTGCAGAAGTTACTTTTCTTGAACCGGTCTAGCTCAAGGCTTAGCCAGTCTGTTCTTGGAAACCACCAAGAAAAGAGATGCCAAACTTCCCTCTTGTACAAAATGGTGTGTACAGAGTTTTCTTGAGTTTTTTGGGCCAGATCTCGTTGCACTTAGTAGGCCCCCAAGTAAACTTAAAAGTGTAAATGTCAGTCTATTCCACCCTATCGAGTCCTAAAAATTCGCTGATGATGGTATTTGATAAGTGCATAGGCAAGATTATATGCTAAGGTCCCTGCAGGAGTAGAAAACTCAATTTAAATGATGCTTTTGTCTCTAGTGCATCTTGTTAGTGTAATGGCCTAGCAGGCAGACAGAGAAAACTGAGGGTCCCTTTTTGCCTTCTCGAGCAAGGCCATGGACTGCACTATGAACAGCGGATAAACTGGAAATAGAGGGGAAAAAAATAATTTGCTGCCTATACAGCATATTTTTGAGCAAGCAACTGTAACATTTATGGGGATGCCAGAATCTCCATATCGCCAAGGTGGTGTGAAGGAGGAGGAAGGGAGAGTCCCCACACATCCATTAGAGCAAGGCTGATTGACTGACTGGTAGACCAAAGCAGTAAACCTGCAGCCCAGGGACCACTCCCCCATTGCTTTTGCTGCTGCTGTCTGGGATCTCATAGGCTTCTGCCCCTGTAGGATGGAGGGACCTGTAGGTCCTGCATAGTGTGGATGCCCCATGGCCATGCAGTCCATCTGCCCCAGGCACTCAGAACCAGGGCAGCCCTGAATTTAAGGAAACTTTCAAAATGAAGGGCTGAGGGAAGGGGCAAGTGCACTCTTGGAGCCACTTCCAAAAGGGAAGGTCAACTGCGCTGTCTTCTGCAGCAGCTGTGATGCTGTAAATGTTCTCACACTTGATTCTGCCATGGAGCAAGGGTAACAAAAGCACTCCACCGTCCACCTTGCTTCAGCCAGAGTCAAAGCTGAGGTGACTTAGCTCACATCTCACTGAGGGTCCTGTACACACTTGACAGCGCCTCTTCTCCTTTTGAGTCCCTGCAAAGGTGTTTTTGCACCCAAACAAGGCCATGGGGCACATGGAAGTGAATCAAAGGGATAAACAAACCTTGTTGCTGTTTAGTTTTAAAGGCACGAGCCAATAAGACATAAACACATCTATATGAGGCACTTTACTGCGCAGTAAGTGTCCACATCTATATGTGCACATGCTTACTCTGCAGTAACTTGCTCTACTCATGGGTAAATCTGTTGTTTGTATTTGTAGGTAGTAAATTTACTCATGAGTAGTTACTGCACAGTAGTGCATGTGTAGGTGCTAGCCAGAAGCAAATTTTCTCTATGCCTGCCCTAGCCCCTGCTCCAGCCCCAGGCCCGTAGCCTGCAGGGATGCCAGGGCCAAGGGTACATGCTGGCAGCCCATGGCTGTTGCTGGCCACTGTCCTGCTGACAGCAGCTGCTGCAGCCTGCTCACACCCTGGCACTGCTACCTGACACTGTAGTGGCACACAGCTGCAAGGGCCGTGTTGGACACTTCTGCAGAGTACTGCAGGCCCCTGCCAGGCCTGGCAGCACCCAGGGCCACATGGAGCCACCTTGTGGCTGCAAGATCCCATGGCAGCTGGCCACAAGCAACTTGCAGCAGCCTGCCTGCACCCTGCAGCTGTTGTCTGGTACAACCTTGCTGCACACCTCCCAGTCCTGCACCTTGCCACTGCACTAGGCACTTCAGGCAGCTGCCCAGGCACAGCAGCACTGAGACTGCCACGTGGAGGCCTGGGCCATCAAAGAAGCCATGCTGGCATACCCCTGATGCCACATGCTGCCTCCTGGGGCTGCAACTGGTCCCAAGAGGAGACTGCAGACCTAGCTATGCTGTGGTCTGGGGTCCTCATGCAGTTTACACAGGGCAGGCACTCCAATACACATTTACAAGAGGCTGTCAGGCCACATGTGGGAGCAGTGGAATGACTGATTGGTACACCAGTGCCACAAAGGTCAAGGCCTTGTGAGTACAGTGGGTCACTGTCACCTACCACAACTGCCCGTCAGGGGCTGCCTGCAAGTCCATACACTTTGTGGCAACTGGACCACATCCTTGGGCCCCAGGACTTTGTCCATAGCTGTCCCAGCTACTCAAGCCCAGGCAGTCACCTGAGCCTCTGCTGAGGCCTGGTACCCACAGTGATATGTGACTAGGGGAAGGCTGCCCAACCCACTAGGAGACCGTTCCACTGAGCTCCCTACCCCCAGCATCATCCAGCAGCTCTGGGAACCTGGGCCAGTACCTGTTTCACCAGCTGGCCTCTGCCCCAGGTCCCCTACCATCCAGCACCTGCTCCTGGGACCAGCTCTGCTGCTTGCCCCAGCTCCATGTGACTACAGATCAGGAGCTGTCCACAGTAAGGCCAATACCACACATGGGCCCTTTTAACCCTGGCTGCAGAAGAGGGAGCTGGCCACACTGAGAAAGCAGCATCTGCCATCACCCCTGGGCAAGCCCCCTCACTGCTAGGCTGGCTGCAGTATGCATACCCACAAGGGAGTGGCCACAGGCTGGGGTGCTAGCACCTGTCCCTGGGCTCTGCCCCCTAGATGCCCCAACATTATGCCCACAGCTGGAAAAGAAGCTGGTCAGGGAGCAGTGCATGGGACTCTTTTGCAAATGTCACAGCTACCTGTGGCCAGCAGCCAAGAGCCTCCAGCTCTCCCTGGTGGCAGCAGGGGCCCAATGCAGGGCCTCAGGGAGTGTGAGCAGTTTGCTGCTAGAAGCAGCAAATCTGCTCCCATGTCCCTGCACGTGTAGACATATGCCTGGGAGAGTTTAGAGTAGACTGCTCCAAGATTATTTGTACATGTGGACACACCCATTATGAGTCAGTGTGCACATCTACACATGCAAATGCTGGTTTGTTGCTTCTGGCAGCAGTCTGCTTCTACACTCCCTGGCCCTACTCTGCTCCCCTGTAACAGCCAGGGGGAGCTGAGGGAGCTTGAGTGCTAGCCCAGGGGCTGTCAGGAAGCATGGGACCAGGAGATGGCCGTCTCTTGGTGATGGCTGGGAGATTGCTCACTGCTCGTGGGAACTGCCTGGTGCCGGAGCAGGCTCAGGTGGGGACAATGTCTCTGTGCCCTGGCTCCACAACTGGGGGGCAGGGAGCTTGGAAAGAGCTGCATGAGAGGGGCAGGTCCTAGTCCCCTGCCTTGATTTGCTAGCACTGAGCCCCCAGCTGAGCTGGGACCTACCCCTACCCCATAGCTCTTTCCAAGCCCCATGCCTCTATCACCTGATGGGGGCATGGGGCTAGGAAAACTCTTCAGAGGTGAGAACTGCCTCTGACCAGGACAGTCCCCAGCCAGCCCTGGGCTGCATGGGGAAGTCTGCACGTGCAGCCCAGAGCTGGCTGGGGACTGCCTGAAATGGGAGAGTCACCTCCAGGCTGCATGTGCTGGCTTCCCTGTGCAGCTGGCTGGGAACTGTCCTGGTCTGAGGCAGGTCTGGGCCAGGAACTGTCTTCATGCAAGGAGCACCCAGCCCACGATTCATGAACTGGGGCTGAGAATAATCTCTCAGCCTCTGATCCCTGATCATGATCATAAAGCAGGGGCTAGGAGCTGCCTGCTGCTGGGGCAGTAGGACATTGTCCCTATCCAGGCTCCTGGGGGCATGGAGCAATCTCCCACCCCCTGATGCCCAGCTGACCAGGAGCAAATTTGCTTCCAATCAGCTGTCTATACGTGCAGTAGTGCACAGTAATTACTCGGCAGTTAATTTACTACTTCAATTTTCAGGTAGCAAATTAACTACTAAGTAGAGCAAATTATTGTGCAGCAAGGGTCAGCACATCTAGACAGTGATGCTTACTATCCAGTAATTAGCTCTGCTGTGCAGTAAAGTGTCTTGTGTAGACATGCCCAGTAGTAGCGTAATATGGTGCTGTTTCCTTTCATTGCTCTGTCCTTCTGTTCTCAAAAGGCTCTCTTCAGCCTGCATGACATCAGTGTTTAAATTCTCTTGCTTGATTCACAGTTTCAGAAGTGTCAGCTAGAATTTTTCCTCTGAAGAGTGACACTACGTATGCAGAAAGCCACAAAAGTCTGGGGAAAGCACATTCTGTGCTTAAGGCAGTACTTCTCTCTGCATTGTCTAGTAAGCAAGCTCTGCTGAGTACTTATCTAAATACAATTCCTGCCATTAAAACTTAACTGTACCAAGGAAAAGAACATCTGACAGGGTAGGACATGTGATTTTTTTTTTTTCATGGGGGGGGTCTGGGATAAAACTTCTTAGATTCTATCGTACATTTAAATTACTGTCTGTGTGACAGGGAACCATCCTGAGGCCAGTCCAATCTTTGGCCCGCCCACCTGTTTAAGGCAGTCTGCCCACCTAATTCGCCTTTGTTGTGATATAAGAAAAGTTGTTTCTAGGTGGGGGGACTGCTCATATTAATGCCCTGATGCCAAGGGTGTAATATATGGGTCTGTCTTCCTCTACTATGTCCCATGCCTCACAGATGGCATCCAAATCACTACCCACTATTACTCCCCTGGCCCCTTAACTGGGCTGCACTTGGCCTCTGGCCCAGCTTGGCCTCAGGTGTCCTCAGACATGCCTGGGCTTCATGCCTCCTCACTGGGGCCTCAACTCTGGCTACTCCAGCCAACCTATATGCAGTCCTTTAGGCCCCACTCTACATAACTGCTGGCTCTCAATCTTCCCCCTCACCGGGGCTTCTGGGCCTTATGGCTTTTGGGTCTCGAGTCTGTCAGCATACCTGGGCTCCCAACTTAGCCTACAGCCCATTCAGGCCTCAGGTGTCTGACGTACCTGGGCCCTGCCTCAGGCCCCAGTCAGTGGGCCTTGACCCTGTGCTTTTCTCTTAGGGTATGCTCCCATAGCCTTTCCCCTCCATTGGGTCACCCATAAGGCAGGGGGGCTGAGGCTTTCCAGCATCCCATACTCACCTTTCACTAGGGAGGCACAGGTGTGGCATGTCTGGAGACTGCCCTGCCACAAGCAGCCCCACCACACCATCCAGTCGCAGCAGGGTGTAGTTTCAGGTCATGCCCCAGGACCAGGAGCCTCCTCCATCCCCATAGTCCCTACCCTTGGCCTCCAAGTGTTCTGAGAGCAGGAGTACTCTGGCTGGTGTTACCAGATTTGCCCTTTACTTTGGGGTGTGCTCATTTATTAGGGATACGTTTCTAGGGTCTTGGTAATTCTATTAATGTGCTGCTTGTGTTACTTGTGTTTCTATATGGAGCTCACTTCTGCAAGCCCTCACCCCCAATGGAGCCATCTTGCAGGACTCAGTTTCAGTAGAGCTGGGTTCCTCCAGCCACCAAATCAGTCATACACGCAAACACACACAGATTAACGTGACACACCTGACCTGACCTGGCCGGGTCAATCAGCATGGACAGGCTGACGCCCTCATATGCCAAGACTCAGTTCATCAGAGAAACAATAAACTACAGTCAGACACAAGCACCCAGTTAAACAGAATACCTCTCAACCTGGCTGGGTGTCCAGATGACACCCTTATGGGCTGGCATTCAGTTCATTAGGGCACGTCTGAGCCAGACTGGGTCAATCATCCTGTACAAGCTAATCCCTTTATGTGTTTCAAACTCAGCATGTCCCAATCTTTTAGCCTCTTGATGAGCAGACCCCACAGTATTTTTGGGCTTCACAAGGATCTTTAGCTTAGGTAAAAGAAGCATTGCTGCAGAGTAAGTGGGGAAGGAGATGTAGTGAAGGAAAAATATACCCAGTTACCACCAGTTTGACTATAAATGTTATTTATTGTTAAGTATATGAATTATATAACGGCACTAGTAGTAACAGACATGCAAAGGAAAAACACACACAATTACAGTATTACCCTGGTTTCACTAAGTATTTGGGGAAACTTAGCTCAAGCTTAACTAGTACAGTTCAGGTTCAGAAATTTATGCCTAGAGAGAAAAGAGAGAGAGAGAGCTGGGGTATCACCAGTCCAAGGCACTCGGGTTGCAAAGCTGACAAGTAAAGTTCTCAGCACAATCCTTGAAGGGAGACGATCTGTCTTTTCCAGCATCCCAAAAAGAAAGCAGGTGGTGTCAGAGAGTCTTCTCCTCTTGAAGCACACACACTGCTGCTTTTTACAGATTTTTATACCCTTAGTTCAGCTTCTTTCAAGCATTCTCAATAGTGTAAATCAAATTGCCTTTTCTATTGACAAGGGGTTATCTGGTTGGAACATCTCAGGAAACTGATTGATAATCAGGAAACACATAAGGTTAAGGAATAACCAGATACTTAGGAGCCAGCTTGAAATTGCTATGGATAGCAGATATACTGATGGGATATCTCCTGGTTTCTTCAGAAACAACAGATAGCTTGCAGCATCTGGATTTTGGATTTTTACTTGTGAACAAGCCTCAGCTTAGCATGACTTTTCCAGATCTTACTATATTCTTTTAACAGACTTAAGGCAATTTATTGGAGTGTTCATAACCTTTGGGAGGGGAGGACTTCCACCAGTCATCCCAGGAAAAGTATGAAAACACTTGTGGTCAGGGCTCCAACGGGCTGGACGCTGTGATAAACCCTTTACCATTGTTCAAATGTTGCCCATACCCCTTCTCTGACTCTGTGTCTTGCCTCAGCATTCCCTCACCCGACAACCGAGTTGTAGCCAATTAAGTTTAAATAGGCCTCCCATAGTGGGACCAAGGAATGTATGGCTTGAGATGCCTATCAAACTTATTTCTGCTTAGAGGCGTGCGTGTGTGTGGGGGTGGGGGGAGTCCTTTGTAAATCCAGATTGGAACTGGTCTGATAAATGCTGAGCTGGGTGTGAGGGTTGATTAGCATTTGGAGCACAGCTTCCCCATCATGCAGTGTTACCCTGCTTCTCTGATCCCAGAATTCACTGCCGTCTCCGCTTCAGGATTTCTGTTCTCCATCTCTCATGTAAATGAATGGTCATCGGTTCCATCTCGGATGCAAATAGGACCTAAAACAGTTGTTTCACTCTTGTCACCCTTATCTGGAGGGTTTTAGGTGTGTCTCTCACTGCATCTTAATCAGTTTCTGTTTAGGTGGGGGGGGATTCTTTGTGAGTCAGACAGTCTGTGTCCTGTGTCAGGGTTCCCCAAGAACATGGAGCTGAGAGGTAACACTGGGAGATGTTCATCTTTTGGCTTCCCAGTTGCAATGGGCTGGCCCTGCTCCCTGGTCTTATACCCATGCTGGCCAGCCCTCCATCAATCAGGTGGCCTCCTGACTGCCATGTGACTGCCTGATCAGGTCTGCTCCCACCTTTAAACCCTTAAAGTGGCAGGCACCCAAAGGTGCTCTGCCACAGTCTGCTAGGGGGTCAAGGCTGGAGTGAAAAGCTTGAGGTGGGGAGACTAGGTTGTTTAACTTTCACCCTATGAGGAGAATGAGGTGCCTCAAAACAGAAAAAATTCTGCATGCTGTGTGGGAGCTGCCTAAAGTTAGCCACTAATGAATGGCAAGCACGGAGGTATGTCTGAAGGCTCACTTCTCTCCAGAGTTTAGGTCGGTGGTTCTCAACCTTCGCAGAATCACAGCACTCTTTGGAAAATGCCTGCTCTTATAGTTCACTCTTTTCTTTTTTTTGTGACTACAGAAAAATAATAGAGCGATTCTTCTGCTGCAAAGAACTCAAAGACCACAGTAGGTCAGAATGCTTGTGACACCATTGATTCCTACTTCAAATCTTTGGGTTTATCTTCTGAATTGTGTGTAGATGTTTGTACACCTAACAGTGCTAATACTGAGCAGCACTCTTAAAAGAATCTTGTGGCATCCTGGTTGCAAGACACCGGGGGAGCATCTACATGTGTCTGTATGATGCTTTTATTATTGTATCGTCATTTAGTATTTCCTTTTGGCTGCATATGGTTATTTTTGGCCACTACATCACCATAGCAATGGGCTATAATGAAGGAGAAAATTTCTATGGTGACATAGCGGCAGCATCACGGTTTTTGCCAATGGACACTACAGCACTGTAGCGTGTCACTATGGCGCCATAGCATCTCGTGTAGACACACCCTGGCTTAGGTACTTAGGGGCACAGGCCAGTCAGGATGCTTATGCCAGAATGAGCTCCTGAGGGGAGGGACCAGCAGCTACTCTTGAGAAGAGCTCAGCCAGGGCTCACTTCTTTTCTTTTAAAATGAGACAAGGCTGAGGTTGGTGCCAACTGCCCAGTTTTTTTAGGTAATAGTCTCATGGTTAAAGTAGCACATGGCAAATGAAAGACCTGCCTCAGTGGCCACGTATACACAAGATGCTGACTGCACAGTCATTACTGCAGTCATTTAGTACTTATATAAGCAAAGACTAAATATCTGTGCAGGAACCAGAGTTACTGCACAGTAGTGTCGCTGAATGGCTTTTTCATGATGCTGACTGTACAGTAGCCTAAGAAAACTATGCAGAGGTGTCATGTCACACTTCCTGCCATGCAGTGTTACTGCGCACTAGTCACGGGCTACTGCACAGTCAGTGTCTTGTATAGACACGGCCAGTGTGAGACTATTTTAATCTCTCTGTGCCTCAGTTCCCCATCTCTAAAACGGCAGTAATGAAAATCAGTGTACCTAATTTTTGGTGTAGTCAGTCAGTTGTTTTTTACATGCCATTAAAATAACTAAAACCACCATCACTTGTGTTTCTTTGATTGTTAATGTACAACTGTTTCAGCACAAATGCAGTAATGAACGTAAATTTGTAGGACAACAAATACTCCCCCCGGTTCCCCACTCCTCCTGGTCTTCTTTTAGAGGGAATAAAGTGGCATGTGCTGTTAGATGATGGAACACCACAGTAACAAGCTGTTCCTTTAGTAACAAGCACTGATATTTCCCTTAGGTGTCTAGTTCACCCACGGTAAATGGAGAATTTAAGCCTCTTGATGAAAGGAACACGGAAATATTTTTAGAAGCGGCAGAACAGGACTATAAACTTGATCAGATGTTTTCAAGTCTGTACTTTTCACCTGCATTCTGTGCAGTTTCTAAGTTAAAAGCTGCTTCTTCATTAAAGGAAAATGTGTCTATGGTGCAGACTGCACTTTTGCTATTGCCAGTAGCATCCACAAAGCCAATGGTTTGATGCTCAACTGTTGTTTTACAGAGATTTACACTTTATAACCAGGCAATTATTTGACAGGACAAATTGACATCCACCTTACATTGAATTCTTCTGGGTTTCCATCTCAACATGCCCAATACCTCTGCACCTTTCTGTAACTTATGTCCCCTGTGTGCAGCAGTTTGCAGCCTCTTCACAAAGCTGAGGAGCAAACATAACATGGACAGTCATGTTATGTTCTGTATTATGGTGGACTTGCATCTGATGATAAACTTAATTCCCATGCGTTTCAGCTGTGCTGTAAACTCTAAGGAATTTACATTTCAGCCCATAAATCCATTTCTTTTTTTCAAATATCATAAACAGAAGTCAGTCGCCCACTGCAATCTCTTCTGAGGGCATTTCTCTTATCTTGCTACGCCTCTTGCCAAGTACAAAAAGGAGGCATTTGATGATATAGGAGAATGAGGAAAATCTTCCAGCTAGTCTTCCATTATTCAGGAGCTTCTCTCTGCTGCATTCAGGTATCTCCTTGTGCCCTGCAAAAACCAGGAAGAAAAATTCACATTTTTGTGTGTGCCTGGAATGTTTTTCAAGTGATTTCTGTGACAGTGTTAAATGGCTAACAGTAAGCAGATATTTTAAAGCATGCTAGATTAAATGTTGTACTCTTACGATAGTACTTAAGTACTATATCTGTAGTGGAATATCTGCCTATTACATAGTTCTCCAAAACAACACCACACTTTCTAAAACATGTTGCTAGTATAATTTAAATGCATTATACAGGAATAGGAAAAAGAGGACTATTAAAAAAATCGACTCTGCTTTCAGTGTCCTTCAGATATTTAAATATTTCTTTGAATCTTCCCTTTATTTTAAATGTAAATGAAAACAGTTACAAAGGTATACAGTTGAATGCATTTCCTGTCCCTTTTCATCTCTTTCTATCTGAGGCAGATTAAGATTCATTGGGACCCTGGCCAAAATATTGGAGGCCCCCCACTCTCCATTATAAACATGGAAGTATCATTCCCAAGCAGCAGTATCCTGCCCCCAACCTTTCCTGGTGCCCTTCACTCCTGACTCACAGCCCCCTGGCACTGCCAGTGCTCTGCACACCCAGTCACCTGTCCCATCCCCCATGCCCCTCACTCCTCATCTGCAGACCCCTGTCCCCCTCCCAGCTGGTGCCCTTCACTCCTGACCCACCACCCCTGCCCCCCCAGTGCTGCTGGTGTCCAACACTATGGGGCCACAGCCTCTGCCCCACAGCCCTGCTGATGCCCTTCACTCCCAACCCGCAGACTTGGGGATGACATCTACTCACTGACTTGTGTTACTTGGTGAGGTGCGGGAACCACATACTGCACTAAAAACATGGCAATCTCGTTATGCCAGGCTATAGAAAATTGTAACAGTCAAGCCAGAGGGCCATGCCAGCCAGTCTGTCCTTGCCAGCCATACAAGAAACTTGTGTTTTTCATGGTTTTTAGCTGTAAGGACATCCAAAAATAATAAACAGCCCAAGGCCAGCGCCTAGTCCACTTAAGATACCCAAATAAAATATACATGGCTTCTAGGTATCCATAAGCCTGAGTCCAAATCCATTTTGATTGATGAAAGAGTTTCCATAGACTTCCACAGGCTGTGGCTCAGGTCCCTGCCTCTAAGGCAATGGTGCTCAATCTTTTGCTTTTCTTTTTTTTCCTTACTAGTGGACCAGACCTTAAAATCCAAAAAATGGGTCTCAAACCAGGAAAAGAGAAAGTGTGGGGAGGGTGCATGTGGTCATACCTGCTTTGGCTGGGTGGCACATACTGAGATAGTGGCATGTCAGCATGGCACCAGCATGTCAGCTGCATGGGTAAAATGGGCGAGCAGCAACATTCAAGCCCATGGGGCCATGTGAAAGCAGCATCTCTGGCCAGAGCCTGTGCTGACATGACTGTGCATAGACAGCTCTGACATTTGGATGAGCTCATGTTAGTGGGCCATAGAAGGACCACCCCTTTCTTATAGGGATAGCTATGCTATCCCTGCCCCAGCTGCCAGGAAGCACGCCCTGCCCACCTGCTCCCTAACACCAAGTGACAAACCTGGAAATTAGGCAGAGAAGCTGCTCTGGGGGGACACCCCTCCGCCTCAACTGCTCACAAGTGCTCGGGCTCCAACGTGCAGTGTGGCGGTGGGGAGCACCTCTGTGAATAAAGGCTAGATGAGGCAGGGTGGGGGCTCTGCCTATTGCTGTAAGACATAGCAATGCTGCAATGTAAATAGAGTACATAGGGCCAAAGGCCTGTGGCTGAAGAGCTTGTTTTAAGTAGGCCTCACTTAAAGTCTACTGAGTGAAAAACAGTGGTAAGCAAGGGGTAAAGCCTAGTTAATGTTAAGCCCAGGTCCAAGGAGGCGCTACTGGGCCCCCAAGCATGGACAGAACAGGAGATGTGCTGCAGCATTTGGAAGACGTAACGCACTAACTGTTGCACAACGCCTGCCACAGCCTGGCCACATTTCCTTTGGAGCAGTAAGCAGAAGTGAGTATGAAGTGGCAGGAGGCACTTAGACTGGGGGGGGGACCTTCCTCTAGCAGGAGGCATGGCCCCTCTTCCTTGGATCTCTCAAGCATATTTTTAAGAACGCTTGCAGCAGCAGGACATTGTCCCTCTGCTTTACCCATGGCAGATTAGGATGCTTTGCCTTTATCTCTGCTAATAGGCTCATTCAGGATGGTTTGGATAGGGCTGATCATCGGGTTGGGGTGGGAGTTGGCTTCGTTGATGTCCAGAGGTCCCTTCAGCCCTTGTTTTCTATGAGTCTACAATCCAGTGTGTGCAACCCATCCTTGGTAGGGGAAATCTAAAATGGGCAACTTGTATATATGTAACTTTGTGGTATAAAGGACACAGATTGGCATCTTGGGAAGCCCAAAGTTGGGGGAAAGGATTGGATGACACCTGTATCCTATCCTTCACCATCTCTGGGCATTTGGAGCACACTGCAGAATCAGACTCCCTCTTTCTTTGTCTTCAGCTGATTCATGCATGCCTTTCCACCAGCAGTTTAACTTCAACAAGCAGGGTAAAGGGGGCTCTCTGGCTTCTTGAGTCAGACCTGGTAAGTAATGTGGATTCAACCTCTCATCTCAGGGTGGGGGAAAAGACCAAGAACCCAGGTTTCCTATTTCCCAGCCAAATTCCCTAACTTCAGGCCTATGGGAGAGGTGGGGATTATCTTCCTCTATCACCCAGGTAAGCATCTCTCCTGGGTGAAATAGCTTCCCAAAATAATGGAGGCATGCAATGTGCACCCATGAGTCCAGACATAGTTCTGTGCATAATATTTATTATGGACTGCCTGTAGATAACTCCTTGCATGCCCTGAGGTGTAGCAGGATGCATATGGAAATAACAGGGGAGCTATACACCTTGCTGGATAGAATAGACCACTCTCTTGAGATGAGATTAATGCATTTTGGTCATGCGTCTGTGTGGGCTGAAACATCTAGCAGGTGGCATAGGATCTGGGCCCAAGTGTTGGCAGAGGCCTAGAAAATCGAGCAAAAATTATTGGGAATGCTATCAATAAATGCACACTATGACTTAAGTATAGGGTATTCCTCTTTATTAATAGGTATGATAGCCAAAATACAGGCAATCTAGCTGGGACTTCCTGGACGTACCTTTTGGTTGACTGGGTTTGCAAAGTAAGCTCATTGGGAGCACAAAGGAAGAGTGTTCTCCATTAGTGAAGGCCTGAAACTAAGCAATCTGCTCTCTGAAGAAAATGTATCGTTCTGTTCAACATCTGGCTCAGCAAATGAAACTAACCCTATGGTCCTGCAGATCAGTGCAGCAGCACCTTACGTCACTGGATCACAATGACAATTGAAAATAGAAATGTATGCTCCACGGTGACCTACCATTGGGTAAAAGAATTAACATGTTAATAAAGAAGCTGTTTCAGTGGAATTTAACCTGAGAGGTTAACTTGGCAGTTTAAAGCTCAATTCAGTGGTCAATAAAATCTTCACAGCTTGAGCAAATTTCCCCATAACAGTTGGTTGGTGGGGTTTTTGGAATTAATACCCAACCTTGTTGTTAAAAGATCCAGTACTGAGACCCACCAGCCCTACCTTTTGGAGATAAAGCATTAATAGGGCTGTAATTCCACAAGGCACTGAAACACTTCCTCATGTTACTGGTACAGAGAGACCTGGGTCTCACGTTTGAGTTTCACCAGTAAAACCAGTGGCCTGAAGCAGCATTAGCCTCTATTTTGTGAAGTCATTTGCACAGGTGTAGGTGACTGCACAAGCTTTAGGGAAACAAAATATCAAACTAGAGAGAAATGTATTCGTGGTTTGCCATTCAACAAAGGCAAAATTCCTGATGGGGTCACAGAGCTCACTGAAATTCCCTATGAGTAAGTCCAGCTGAGAAGTACGCTGCCAACAAGCTATGACCACCCAAATGCAAATCACAACTTGCAGACGTAAATGAAAAATCAGAAGAATTTAAAAACAGGCTCAACTGAGATATCACAATGAAAATGAAAATGAAAATTAACCTGTGGCAGAAGTCTGGCCACACTATGTCATGTGTCTGGAAGCGGCGCAATCACAGAAAGAGATGAGAATCTGACATGCTAGGCAGTGCATCACCACAGAGGAAGCTTCTGAAGAAGATGTAGTAAAATGAAATTAGTAAAAGTGCCATGTTCATTGGAGTTTAGGTGATTGGTTTTTCACACCAAAAGGCAACACTGTCATTCCGTTCACATCCCTTCTCTTATGACTGGCTGCTGTTGTTCGAACGAACACTTACCTGGTGTTCGTGTGGGGATAGTTGGCTTCCTCAGTAGCCCCGTCATTAATTAGCTGGTTAATTGCACGAGTACCTGGAGACCAGCTACACGTGCAAAATAGCTGTCACACAATAAAAGATCCAACTAGCTGTAAGTTAGACCTTGAAAACATGTACTGACTTTATAGCTCGTTGCTATCCAGTTTTAATTTCTACATGTAGCAGGGTCTCCCCTGCTGCTGGAAGCTCTGTCAGCTGACAGGGCTCCTGACCTCAGGGGTTTACCATGCTCAGTGAAAAATCCCTGAAAATTCAGAGCCCTAGGGATTGCAGCAGCCTTGATCCCCAGAGGCTGGGGGTGTCTGAAACCTCCAAGGCCAGAGGATTGCCACAGGATGATCCACCCATCCCAGGGGTGCAGGAAACCCCTGGTGCCAGAAGATCACCATGAGGAAGAGGAACCCAGGGTCAGGCTCCCCCTACACTGACAATAAGGTGCAATGGGATCTAACCCACAATCCCACAATCTTGCCTCCTGCCATGCACGTGTGGCATTGCAGAAGGTGTGACTGTGCGAATTGCATATTAGATCCCATTAGGCTTTTACTTGCACATGTAGAGGGGGGCAGTGTCTCATCACAAGCACACATGACTACTTGTGTTTTGAAGGCTGACTCTTTGGTTAGATTCTGAACAAATCTTTCTCAGTATGAATTTGGATCTCCTCCTCATGCGGCTGTATCACACCAAGTAGCACAAGTAGTACACTTCAAACTGGTGTAATGCAGAACAGATATATGCATTAGGGTTGAACAGTGGGAGGGAGGCTGCCAACATTCATCTTTCCAATTTAATTCTTTCTATTTCTCTCCTTATTCTTAAGCCCCATTGTTTTCTCTTCCTCTGCTAATGATGATAGTATATGGGTGACCAGAGTTTTGGGTGGGTTTTAATATAAATAAGAGTAAAGAAAGAAGCCAGGGATGGGGAACAGGTGAGTGATCAGCCATGCACACAGGCGAATACATATACACAGGCACATACGTGCATGCACACGTATGCATACATACAGTTACCTCATACAGTCATGTAGATTTTGACTTTGTTCTTTCTCAATCCTGTTTTATTTTAATGGTAAAATTACTTTTTGATTAAATATGTTCTTTGTGTGTGGCAATTTTAACATATTGATTTCATTTTAGAGGCTGAATAAATTATAACTGTGCTTGTACTATAAGCCAGTGGAAAAATGCAAGAATTTTAGAACTACTTGTCCCTCAAGATGCCCTTCTGTGCAAACCCAGCCATAGTTGTCTGCACATTAAGTTCTCCATGTAAGCAAGCACTAAAGGTCAAATAATTCTTTTATTTGCAGAGGCTCAGATGTCTTCCTCTGTGTCTCTACTTGTATGTGTTATAAATCAGCTTCATTGGTTTGTTTGGTTTGGGAGTTTTTTTTAATTCAGCTTTTCTAAATGAAAAAGGAAGCTGCATGTGGTCCCTGGACTCAACACACAACAGCTTCGGAAATATTCCCCCACACCATATGACTAAGACCAGGAAATGTGGATCAGTCTTCATGGCATTACTAGGCATCATGTCCTTTCTACAGGGATATCCCTGCACCTGCAGTCTGGAGCACCTCCACTTGCCTTGAGCTCTGCTCTGCCACACGCGCATCAGTCCTTTCTCTGGCAGGAGCCGTGCACTGTGTATACTGTGCTGTACAGGGAGATGGAAATGCCAAACCATGTTCTCAAGATATTTCTATTTCTCTCTCTCCCCCTCCCAACTTTCTTATCTTTATGGAGATTGAATCATCATGTAAAAAAGAAAGTTCATCCTACAGACAATCTGTTCCAGAAGGACGTAATAACCCTCCATACCCAGAGCAGTTGACTGTACTTAAACTCAGACTCAGCAGGATAACGGGTGCTGCTGCTGTTCAAGGTCAGGGTAGAAAGCACTGTTTTGGAGAAGGAAATGCAATTATGATCCAGTCAAGAAGTGACAACCAAATTTCAAATGGTTTAGAGGTACAGAGTAGGCAAGAAGCAAAGCAATGCTCCTTATGTGCTTTTGAAACTACTGCAGTTCAAAATCTCTTCACGCTGAACTTCAGACACCAGACAAAGAGACTGCCAAGATAGTTGGCTTCCAATTAAGTGGTTTCCTTAGTAACAATAACCATGTGACAGTCTCAAGCACCTCCTCTCCTCAGTAAGGAATTGCTCTTCACTGTGACAAGCTATTTTCCCTGGAGCTTTGCAGCATATAGCAACACTGCTTCCACACTCATCCTTTCCAGCATGTTTAACTGCCCTAACCTCACGCTGCTTCTTTAACTGTGCCTGACAAGACTAGATTTGTACAAAACATGATGGCTTTGGAGATCCTCAGAACCTGTGGAAATATTACTTTGGGATTTTATGCCTACCCAAGTTCCACTTGGAGGTTGTGATTGCTTCAGAATCCAGAAACATCAAATAAACCTCAACCAAATCTGATTTTCATCTGGCTCCATGACAACCCCACATGACCCCACACATGTAACATGACATTTCTGGGCCCTTGTGCTTTATGAACTATGGCTTGAAACCTGAGGCCTAGAGAAAATAAACACTATCTAAGAGTTAAGTGAACTCTGTTCTTCCGTGGCTGGCTGGCCAGTGGCAGCCCTGCTTGATGGCTTGAGCCAATCAGAATAAGGCAGGAGGAATGCTTGCCCCACCCTGACCTAGAAGCAAGGTAAAGAAGAGGACCTGAGGGGGAACTAATTCCTTTCTCATCAGTTTGCTTCCAATTTGGGGGCAAAGCCTCCAGAGGGGATGAAAGCCCACGTGCCCAGCACACAGGCAGCTTCAACCAATTTTGCCTTAACACTGCAAATATGATCATATCCACATGCACTGCGTGCATTTTGCAAGGCCTCAAAAGCAGATCTGAGGTTCCACAAAGCACCTGCGCGCACTTGTCTGGATGTGTCCTATGGTTGCATCCATCACAATTGACTCATAGTTCAGGGGTGCCTCAAAGTGTTCTTTCTGTCTATCTTGAATAGATTCATTGTCCTTGAGGAGCACTGGGCCATCCTGTGATTGCAGGAAAGTAAGGCCATGGGAATTAGATGGATTTTGTTGCCTTCAAAAAGTTATGCATGTCATGTTTCTCAGCATAGAGATGGATCTCTATGGCTTTATCTTATCACCACTGATTTTTGATTTCCCAGTTCTTCTTTGATCTTTGGCTTTGAGGAATTTATATGTCTCCTTCTTCTGAGATGACGTGTCATCTTGCCAAGCAGAGTGAACCCTTCTCTTTTGATTGAGGATGGCACAGATCTTGGCATCACGCGCATCAAACCAGTCTTGGTGTTGGTGTGGCACTTCCAATGGATTCAGCACAGACCACATGGAAGGCAGTTTTAAACCCCTCCTACAGCTCCTCAATGTTGCCTTCATTTGTGGCCAGGGTAGACAACTTTTCATGGAGACACTTGGAGATCCTTAAAGACATTAAAGTCTTCAAGAGATTTGGTGTTGAGAGTCCTTCACATTGCTTTTGGCTATTTTGGGTGTTCTGGAGCAAGCTGAATATTCATAATGGATCTGACAATATAGAATTCTGTCCAGCAGTAATTGGTTCCTGTCATGGCTTGTGTGATGCAGACATCCATTCAATCATGGGCTCTAACAATAACATAGTTGAGGAGATGCCAGTGCTTAGGATGAGGGTATCTCCAGATGGTCTTGTATTTGTCACTCTCTCTGAAGATGGTGTTCATGCTGAGAAGATTGTACTGGACTCTGCTCCAGCCACAGCAGCTGTTGCCTCCCATGGGTAGCTGCTGTGGGGGGCAGAGGGCTGTGGGCCCTGGCCCTGGGGCACGTGGCAGGGATGTGGGTGGGGAGCGAGGGGCACCGGCAGGGTCAGGGGGCTGTGGGTGAGGAATGAGGGATGTCTGGGATTGTGGGGGGTTGCAGGTTGGGAGCAGGAGCCATGCTGAGGAAATGGGGTCATAAATGGGGTCACACTGAGGAAAAGTTTGGGAAGCACTAAATTAGGGCCTGGTTGTGGCAGAGCTTAAGATGGAGGTTCATAAGACATTTGTTAATGCCAACAGAATGCTTCATAAGTTGACTGACAAGCTGATTCTTCATGACAAAATTGATGCCATGAATGCATCTGTCCTGGTCTGGTTTCCTCTTCCAGAAGGTGTAGTAGCCACCACCCTCTTTCCTCGGCTGATCCTCGTCCAGTCATCTTGTCTCATTCAGAGCAACATTGTTGAGGTATCTCACTAGTTTCCTGGAGACAAGGGCAGGTCTTCTTTCCGGTTGTTCTTTGCCTTGTTTATCCATCAAAGGAAAAACATTCCACGCTGCAAAAATCATTGTCGTCTTATGATGTTTTTGACCACAGAGAGAGTGATCCTGCTGGATATGGCTATCCAGCAAGGAGCAGGTAAGACAGCCTAGCTTTAGGGCACTTTTTCTAGCCCCTTCCCCATGCAGGGCATCATCAGAGGGAATCCTGAATAGTCATGGTAACAGCTGCGAAAATACACCCCTGTCTCAACCCAGGAGCAAGATGACCATCAGGCTACCACTGCCTGCATGCAGATTCATGGCTGGAGACTTCCAGATTCAATAGACCTGTCTCCATCACTTTTGGTCTATTGCTGCAGGACTTTTGGAGATTGGTACAGTAGAGCGTGTTGTTTCCTGTGGTGGAAGCCTGCATGAGTCTGTTTAACATGAGGAAGCCAATTCACACAAACGGCAACTACATGATCTTGACAAGGTGATCTAGGCCTGCTGGCAAGGGAGAACCTCTAGGTGACAGGAGACCTCCATCTTGCTGAAGCCTTCTTCTGTCTTTACAGCCCCTGAGATCCTGACACCTTCCACCTGACTCACTGTTGAGGACTTTGGCTTGTATGGTGGTTTGTCTGGAACCTCCCCTCAGGCCTGTTCACCATGGGTGACCCTACCTGGAGTGTGAAACTGCAGGTGACATAGCTCTGAGTATCACTGGGACGCACAAACCTCTCTACCACTACCAGGTCAAAGTCCATGGAGAGGTCATCAAGTTTTAACCCTTGCTGGAGGAGCAAAGTAAGAATGAGAATGGGGATGTAGAAGGGAGCAAAGATAAACTGTGTGTGATAGATAGGCTCAGCAGTTCATAAGCTGGGTCTGAGGTAGCTTAGGCAAAGTTTGCTGTGCAGCTAATTTCAGAGAACTCACTAAAGACTTCACTCCCTGCACCTAGGCATCACTGCTTAGCTCAAAACAGCTGGTAATGTTATTTTCAAGTGCCTACAAATGTTAGGGAGGGGAAGGGCAGATTATTTTTTGTTTTATTCTACTGCTTAAGGACCCCAGTCATAGGCCTGAATCCCAACATGTTAGGCATTGTACAAACACAAAACAAAGAGTGGTCTTTACTTAGAGAAAAGTACACATGTTGGGAGAAAATGAAGTGGGAGGTATCTGTATGTGGTAGGGGAGTAAATGTGTTCCTTCTTCCTAGAGCTTTTCAATGGAGTGATCTTTCCCAATGGCTTACCTGTGTCCTACAAATCTGAGTGTGACTGTCCCTCTTATGCTGAGTGAAGGAGGCTTCAAGATTTCTTTGGTTAATGGCTTGACAAAGGCCAACAAAATCATCTTCAGCTTGCTTAGAGACTCTCGTGCAGCAACAAGCCTGAGCTCAGATAGAATCAGTAATTTACAATGCTCTGGCACTGAAGTGAATGAAGCTAAGTGTTGAATTGCTGTCAATGCCTGTTGAATGGGAAACATGCAGAGCTCTCGAAGAGGCTATCTTTGTACCAGTAACTTTTTGAATTACTCATAATTGTGAACAGACCTTTTCTCTTATGACTCTGAAGAAACTGCAGCACAATGCAGAGACTCAAATCTTTACCGTCAAAGATGAACCTGGATATAGAAAGGCTGGATTCACAGCAGCAATGCCAAAGGTCCATTCATGGGTGGATTTAGGATTTTGAAAAGAGGGCTGTAAATGGTGTGGTGCATACATAACACAGCAGATGTTTTTCTAGTTAAAAAGAAACTAAAAACTTTACTAGTATGCCAGGGGCCTAGGGCTGGATTATTCAGTTTATGATCAAAGCAAAAACAACAAACAAATACATTTTATTGGAACCTGAATTTGCTAGATCATATATTATGTATAAAAACACAATAAACTAGGAAAAATTAATCAAAAGATGCTGTTTTATTAGTCCTGATGTAATTAGAATTATTTGTCTATTTCCTTTGAAGAATCATGAACAAAATCTAGCCTTCTTGAGCACCTTGAGAGCACTACCAGTGCTTCACTGAAAGTTATTTCCACACCTGAGTTTATGTTCACTTGAGTTAACATTTCCACATCTGAGTTTGTTTCTAGCTAGAGTTAAAAACAGTCTACAGGGTTGTGAAAAAGAAGCTACATTACCAGGAGTGGTCAACAGACAACAGAATTGCAAAAGAAAAGATTAATGAGACCACAGAAGACCAGGAAAATGGGCCATTAACACCAGTAGAATGAAGATTTTAGAAGAACTCAGGTAAATTATAATGATCCATGAAGCTGACTCCCTCACTGCTGCCTGAATAGAAATGAAACTTGGAAACAAAATAGGGTGCAGCTGCACCACCCCTATTCCCATTGATACTCCATCCCCTGAAGAGCATATTTTGTCTAGGTCAACAGTTCCCAAACTGTGGTATGTGTCCCACCAGTGGTACACAGACAACCTATGAGTGGTATGCCAAAGGCCATGGGGAGGGGCCACATGCACATCAAGCCCAGCCACAGCCTGCAGCACATCAAGCCAGGAACTCAGCACTTCCCACTGCTGCTGCCTCCAGGGCTGCATGGGACGTCATGTGCCTTCCACCACTGGGCCAGCAGAGGATGCAGTGCAGCCAGCACATGGAAGACACCTGGAATCCCATGCAGCTTCAGAGTCAGCAGTAGCAGCGCACAGAGCCCAGCACGCAACAGGCAGCCCGCCTCTGCCCCACTCACAAATCCGGGGGGCATGTGACCCCCCCATGCCTCCCTGGGGGTGCATGCAATGGTGGGGAGCTGTGCCCCCCACCCCTAGTGCTCCTGGACAAACCTCCTGTGGTTCACACACACATCCACAGCTCTCCGCACCTTCACAAATTCTGCCCCCACACACAACAAAACATTGAGGAAACGTTCACGGAGATTTTCAGGAATATGGTTTTCAGGACCCTAAATGCCTACCTTTGGTTCCAGAAGGATGGTGAGAGAAATCTCTGTGGCAGAACCGTGCTGCACCCAAGGGCCAAGTTTTTGTGTCTTGCTGCTGAGAGGGGGGATGGCAGACACTTTGGCGCATAAGCTCTCAGTCCAAGTCCAGTTGTCATACCTGACCCAAACTCCCCGGGTCATAGCTCCCATGGGCCCGGGCCATGCCCCGGATGCCACCCCTGTGCTCCTTTCTCCGACTGATGTGGCAAAGCCTCTTTGGGGGAGGCTCTTTGCAAGCCGGCGGTCTCCCTGCTGGTGTTCAGGCAAGGAGGTTACCTTCCCCCCACACGGGCCCGGGCCGTGCCCCGAACACCACTCCTGCGCTCCTTTCTCTGATTGAGGTTTGGCCAAACCCATGCTGGGTGAGTCCAAGCTGCTCTGGGAGCCCCTCCCAGAGGTATGACCACGCCGAGAGACACTGGTGAGAGTCAGCAGGCCCGGCTGGGGGAGCCCCATGTGGGTCCCTGCCCTAGCCCTCCACCCTCCCCGTCTCATGGATGCTGTCTTCTCTAGCAGTCATTGTGCAGGCACCCTGGGGAAAGCGTGTGGGAAGAGGGTGCTCAGGCTCTGGCCTGGCACCCGCCCTTCCCTCCCTGCAGTCCTTCCCCGTTCTGCAGTGCTGCTGTCCCCACGCCTTCCCCACCCCGGGGAACCAAACCCAGACACAAATCCCACCCCCACCCTCACCGCTCCACCATACAGAGTACCGGCATAATTTTGAGTTTTTCTGTGCAGAATTTTGAGTTGTTAGCTGTGTGATTAAAATCACAATTAACTGCTACTAATTTTTTAATCACACAACTATTTTTTTTTTATTTTAACTGCTTTATATGGCTACCATAACTGATAAAACAAAGTGTCATGAATACTAAAGGTTTTGATGTTGTTTTAATACATAGTTTGTTACCTATGTGTATGAACATGTGTTGGTCATACTTAAGGCTGTAGCATTTTAAATTGGTGGTATGCAATTTGTCAGAGTTTGGGAACTGCTGGTCTAGGTGGTTAGTGAAGTAATTCACAGGTATATAGAGCTCTACTGTTTGATATTTAATACTTCATTATCCTCTGAAACAGTTCACTTGACTTTGAATCCCTGAGGATCTTGATTTACTTTGTAGACAAGTTCTAAATACTGCACATATAATTCAGTTAATGCTTATCTATGGTAAATAAGTGGCAGGGTATTTTCTGCTGGCCAAACTCCCCACCTTACTCTTCATGTTATCAAACAGATAATTTCTGCAGACATAGTGTTAAAAACCCCTTAAGTTTCAAGCCATTTGTGTGGAACAGGTTCCTGCAACTTGTACCATTCTGGCCAAGCAGCACCCACGTCCCTCCAAACTTCTGGATTCTTTCTCCTAGGCAAGCAAAGGAACAGGGTCTACAGGAAACCATGGCCAGCAATAATCCATTCACCTGGAAATACTAGAAATCTGCATGGTATTGCGTCTATTTCATGTAAATGGACCTGTTTTTACGGAATTATGCCAGCTCACATATATAAGCTATAATGAGTTTTTAGAATCATTTAAGAAAAATTCAGGAATGAAGGAGAACAAATCATTGGAACACTAACAGATTTCACAATTAAGGAAAGAAAGGAAGAAAACCTACTTAGCACACAGGCTGGTGCCTGAATGCCTCATGCTTCCTGAAGCCGGTGGGGCACAGTGACCACCCGCAGCCAGTGGCAGCAGTATTGGTGGAGTGGTGGCAATGAGCGGGGACTGCCCATAGGCGGCCACATCGGTGTCAGCAGTGGGGGGGGGCAAGTGCCAAGCATCGCTCAGTGACCACCCGCAGATGCCTCCTGCAGCGTCGGCAGTGGGAGAGGGTGAGGAGGTGGCAAGTGGCAACTGCTTGTAGAAGCCACCGGCAGTGCAGGCCAATCTCAGGGGGGCCAACCTCAAGGTGTACATTTGCACCCACCTGCACCCCCTACACATCCCAATGGGCTGCTGCAGGCTTGGCAAATGTTACTACTGCAGCTCCTCTGCCTTCACTGTGCAGTATCTGAAGGAATTACAAAAACTCTTTACAAACTGCATGCACTGATCAAGCCCTGCTCTTAATTACATTGCTGCCGATATGAAATAATTCCTTTGGATTCACTGGAATGATTGAATTTACACCACTTTATCTGGGTACAGGTTTTTGACTTAACATTTTAAAATTGTATACTGGCAAATAGGTGTCAGCAAGAAGGATCTTATCTTCCCCTCATTACTCATTAGTTAGAGCAGGGCTGTATAAATTCTATGCAGCTAGGGAGCATGGCCCTTAGGCCATTCACCACACAGGCCACACCCCACCAGGGTGCAAGCTGTGTGGGCTGCATGCCCTGCACCGTGCCCTCCTACCTTGCATGGTGGGCATTCTGCCACTCCAGCCACCACTTGCTGTGCCACATGACACAGTGGGTATCCCCCACTGTGCTGTTTTGCATTGGTGCCCCTGTGCCATGCCCTGCTCCATACTGAGCCACACCATGCAAAGGGCCGTGTCCACCCTGAGCTGCAGGCTCCCAGGGCTGTGCCACCCTCCCTCTGGGGGTGGCGAGGGGCAGGCAGAAGAAGTTGGAGGAGGGCAGGGGAGACATTGTCCCTAGCTGCAGTAGCAGGGGAATGATGAAACTAGCGATGCTCAGACCAGGAGCCCAGGACCATAAGTAAACCCCTTGTGGGTCGGAAGTGACCTGTGGACATCCCTAAGTTAGAGGCATATGCTGCTCCTAGTGTAAATAATGGCAGCATTCCTGTTCAGCTGGAACCCTGTTGGACTTGGAGGTATTATCTTGCAACAATTCAAGTAGATTCCTGTACCCGAACAAAGTCCCAGTGACAGGCCAATTGGGCGGCGGGGGAGGGGTGCAGTTGCCCTGATCAGAGTCAACTTCAAGGTTAGACCTTCAGGCTAGAAACTCCTCAGGGCAGGAAGGAACCTGCTTTCCTTTGTGTCATCCACAACAGAAACCAGCCCAATGCCCAGACAGGCCACAGTCCCAACTCACATCATGTGCTGCTTGGTGGGAGCAGGAGAAAGGGGACCTGAAAATTTAACTGCACTATCTCTTGCAGGAGCCCAGAATGAGAGCTGACAATCACCTCTGAAGAGGATTTTTTTGTGGGAATTCCAGCATGAAGTTCCCATGCACTTACGGCTTGCACTGATTTGGGCCTGGAAGTTAGATATTATGATCATGTTAGCTTTCCCTGGCTAATGGGCCTTCAAATTTGCAGACTAGAAATTTTGTTTAACTATAGAGAAGCTTTTTCCGCCTGTGATGTGAAACAGTTCAGACTTACACTGCCAAGTGCTGGTATACCACATGCAATGTTTAGAGCAACATATTTACTTTCCTTTGCAGATAACAGGCTATTCTAAAGACAGATGGTATCTTTGCCACCTCAGTGGACTATAGATGGTTCATCACTGCTTTCATAGCAGCCATCAAGATCAAAACCTGTAGATTATATTAGATCAGTAATAATGTGTATATGTGACGCTACTTCACTGCAGCAATGCACTACAGTGACGTAGCATCCATGGGCATCTACACATGACCAGCAGCTACTTCACTGTAGCAATGCGCTCCTCTGGGTTAGCGTGCTGCTACAGTGAAGCAGCTGCTAAATAAAAACATGTACCAAGCGTACAGTGCAGTACAAGCAGTAACTGTGCCATGTTTTAGTACTTCCAGAAGGAAGCACTAAATCACAGTGCAGCAACAACATCACCATAGCAACATGTGTAGATGCACTCAATCAGTAGTATTCAATAGATCAGCTCTCTAGTGCAAGGAAAACTAAAGCCTAATGATAACTTTGAGATGAATGGCATAATATTGTACATAAATACCCTCCCATTTCCAGGATGACTCTCCTAGTAATAGAAGAGATTCAGTAAGTAGCCCTAAGTATATGAGAGGCTCCAATCACAGGCTTTCAACACCCTGCAGCCAATGAAAATATGCCCCCACAGTGTAGCCAAAGCGTTGCAGGTGGGTGGCCTGGTTTCTCTTGCATAAAACAGCACAGAAAAGGAGAAGACGTTGAGTTCATCCAGATGTGGACAGGCATAGACTTCCTAGATGTATGTGCATTGTAGGCTACAATATCAGCAAAACAGAAAATGAAATAGGCATGACAGCTGGTCATGCTCTCAGAGAAGATTAAGGCTGTAGATATCTACAATACAGGGGTCACCCCTGCAGAGCTTTCAGTGCTGCATTTCCAGTTTTGGCACATGTGAATAGGAGCAGGCAGGTGGGACATCTCCCCAAGAGCACCAGGGATGCCGTGTAGATATACCCAGTAAGCTATTCAGTGTCAGGGCTTTCAGGGGGGAAGGCTCACATTGGGCTGCAAAGCACTTCTCTTTTTTCAGAGAGATGGTTCTCAGTTGTGTGGATGGTAAGGAAACAGACTGGTGTTCCCAAACCTCTGACATGAATTTACCCTGAGATTATCTTGAAGTCCCAAGGGAGAGATACTGAAGCTGAACCTACAAAAAAATTCCTGGCATGTTTCCTGGGCTGTAGCACTGCTAGGGCTTAGTTATACGGTGACCATATGTCCCAGATTGGCCAGGACAGCCCTGGATTTCAGAGGCCAATCCTGGCCTGGGTGAAAATTAAATCAAGTGTCCTGGGCAAGGGGCATAGGGCAGGGAGAAGGAGCAGCAGGAGCTGTGAAACAGGAAGCCCTAGCAGACAGCAGAAGTGCCCTAATATGTTATCTTGATTAAGGAATGACCATTAAAAGGGGATTGTTAACACTCGTGAAGAAAACAATGGCTCATTAACAGGCCACTGACTCCTTCACTGCCTGAATAGTAATACCAGTGGTGCCTTGCCCTGGTCTCTGCCTGCAGCAGTGGGGAGCTAGGGGACAGGAGAAGGGGGCAGCATCCTGGATTTCACATTATCCCATATACTTATTGAGTAAATGAGCTGTCTTAATTTCAGACAGAGGCCTTGGTATATACATGTGCCAACATGACATAGTTCTGGTCTTTATTCTGCCTTGTCCCCCAGTGGCATCTCTGGCATTTCAACAAGGGGTAAAGCAATCCCTGTCCTGGAAATGACTTGCCTCCATTTCAGTGCTGTTAAAAGCCACAGTAAGTTTCTATAAAGCACTCTAAGAGCCCCTCAGAAGAGAAATGTGAAATTATTATTTCTTAAACATAGAAGAGCTCAGGAAATGTCAGGAAAACATTATGAATAGACAGAAGTTGTGGTGCTAATGGGAGAAAATTGCTTTCCCTCCAAGAACCTGAGCTCTTCTAATGTTTATCAGACCTGCTAATTTGTTCAGGCAAAACTGAGAATATCTTTACTTCTCTTGTGGCAGACAGACTCAAGGGAGAGAGCAAAAGCGTTAAGCCAGCAGCAGCACACAAAGTAATGGCATCAACAGAGCTTGCTAGACTCCTCCTTAGAAGAAGGCATTGCTGCACACTGTGGAAGGAACCACAGATCTCTGTAGAATTTAGCATCATATTCCATTTTTTTCCACTCTGACCTTTCTTTCCCAGGTGCTGATTGCCTAGCTCCTCCTCTGTCTTTGTTCACAGTCACTTTAGGCACAGACAGAAGTGCCGCTCCCCAATCTAACTCATGGAGCTTTACAGAAAGTGCCATGAGTTAGATTGATCTTGAGGACCCAATAGACATTAGCCATTGGGTCAGGAGGGTGGTGGAATCAAGCCTCAATTTGGAGCCAATCCAGCAACAGAGGCTGCATGTTAGCAGTCTTTTCCTCTAGTCCCACCCCTCTCTCCCAGCTCTGGTGCTGGTCTCAGGATTGGCAGGGAGGGAGCTCAGACTGGTGTTTGCGCAACCTGCACTGGAGTGGGGCTGGATGGATTGGAGCCTCCTGCTTCAGGGGGCTCCAATCCACCTGCTCCCATTCCAATGCAGGCTGGGTAAACACCAGAAAGCACTGGGGGCAGGGCTTGGCTGCAGCAGCCCAGCTGCCAGAGCAGACACAAGTAAATGAAGGTTTTGGAGTGCTTTTGTTTGAACCCTCATACAATGAGGGTTAATTTGTCACACCTTTGGAGCACTCTGCAGCCCTGCTCTTCTGCTAGGGCATGGCTATAGAGTGCTTTCAAGGGACCAATTGTGCAACAAATGTAGTTTCTGTTTGCACCCTTTGTTTCAGATTCACTCCACCCAAGCATTCTTATAAATAAAACTACCACATGCACAAAAGGCCATGCAAGAGAGCATGGATGTTGCAGCCCTCAATCTGTTCTCTTTGTATGCTGTATTCCTTTCCCCTCATGTGTTCAGATACAACTAGTGCCATCTCAAACTCTACTTGAACATTGCTTAGTACATTGGAGTTCATATTCAACTACAATATCTACTCTCTCACCTGGAGGCTTGAATCCCACAGCTGCAAAGTCAATGGATTTGTTGAATAGAAGCTTGGCTTTGAACAAGGAGCTGCAGTAAAGCTGAGCAATTCCAGTTAAACCAAAAAGAAAATATTAGCTTGCTTGGCCACCTAAGAGCGCTGCTCTATAAAACACAGTGTTAATTCCAGAGGCATTAAGCAAGTGAATTGATTGTTCTACTCACAATGAGAACAAGTAATATTCTTCTTAATATAAATGGCTCCCTGTGTTATCATATTAGCCCTCTATTTATTTCCATCTTGAAGGAATTCAGGTTCCTTGCTCTCACTATGTTGCTTGGAAGACCATTCCAGAATGTAATTTTCCTAATTGTTAGAAACTTTCTTTTAATTTTCAGTTTACATTTATTCATATGTACTTAGTAGCCATTTGGCCTTGTGCTAATACAATGCTTCTATTTCAAAGGCTCTACTCCTTCCCTAATATTCACACTGTGTTTATAAAGAACAAACATAACACTTCTCAAGCAATAACACTTCTCAAGCATTGTTTTGCTAAGGTGAACAAGGCAACCTCTTTTAATCTCCTCTTATCCTACTAGCTTGTCTCTGCATCAGTTCCCATTTAAGTTATTTTTTTTAACATAAATGACCAGAACTATTCTAAATGGGATCTCACCAATGCCATATACACTGGTACTTAGATTGCCCTATCTTCATTAAAAGCATCTGGCTATATCCACTCTAGAATTACATTAACCTTTTTAATGATCACACTGTTGGCTGATGGCCAACCTATGATCAGGCAATACACCCAGATCTCTTTATTCCTCCATGTCTTCCAAACTATGATCCCCCCTCTCTTAGTAATAAAGCTCTTGGTATTAGATCCTAAGTGTATGAGTTTTCATTCCATAATATTAAGCCTCAGGTGGCACCAACTAGGAGAGCACTACATTTGTAAACGGTGAATTGTTAGCAACTAGCAAAAATGAGGATAGCACAGCTAATACATTGCCCCTGAAAAGAAAGACACTTACATGAGACTGGAAATCCGACAGAGATGCCATTGGCTTGCCACAAAACTCCCCAACAAAGGCCACACGGAGAATATAATACTTCTGATGTTTTGTATGTTGGGTGTGAACTCTGACTGAATGACAAACAAAAGTAGGGATTATAGCTGTCCACTTAGAAGAGATGCTACTTGCAAGCATTAAGGGGGTAAAAAGTGAAGGGGAAAAGTATACACACAAGCATGAACACAGACAGGTTCATACTAGGCAGGTCTACACATGCACATTTACTGCACAGTAACCGAAAGTACTGTGCAGTACAGGTGCATGTCTACACATGCATACCTACACTGTGCAGTAAATATGGTGATGTACACTGACTTGAGTGTAAATTTAATACCTGCATCATGCTGTAACTATACTCCCAAGCCAGTCCACACACAGCATTAATGTCCTTTAACACCTGCATGTGTAGATGCCGAACTATTGCTGCTTACTGAGCAGTAATTTACTGTGCAGTAAATTTAAGTCAGCATAAATGCATGTGTAGACATGCCCACTGAGTGCTACAGCTGCACAAGAGGACTGAAAGTGCTCACTGACAGCCTGTATACCTCTACAAAAGCTACTGTTTCTGCAAAGGATATTGGTGCATACAGCTCTGCCCTACTAGTGTGGTCATGCTAGGCCACCTTCAATAGCTATAACTGAAAAAACACAGAAAGACAGGAGCTAGACCAAGAGTGAACAGAATTATCTGTGCAGGCCATTGTCTGTGCAGCAAAGTCCAGAAGGTTTCCCCGAAGTAACACTTAGTGTGTAGATTTACTGTTAGATTTCTAAGGGCAAAACAGAATGCCCAGCAGAATGTCAGTAATGTATGGTGTGGTTGTGGGGATGGGGATGGGGCCCGGGTGGTCCCAAAAGCAGCCGTGCATGGCATGGTTACTAGTTTGCTGACTTCCAGAGCAAAACAGGAACATGAAGCAGAATGTTGCAAATTCTCCTGTTGGTGTGTGGCGGGCTTGCTGGCAGCAGCCCAGTTTGCTGGCTCAGAAGGACTCTGAGTGATTGGTGGGGTGTTCCCACCAATCAGGTGATGGCAGGGGAGAGGCTTGCCCCACCCCTACCCAGGGGTGAGGCAAAGAGCCACACCTGAGAGGGGACTAACCCCTTCCCTCTCCAATTGGGCCTTTGGCAATCTGGGAGTGGAGCTCTGGAGGGAATAAAAAGACAGTGTGCCTGGCACATGGGCAGCTGTGATGAGGGACAAAGAAGAAGGCAAAGAAGAGCTGGCAGAGCTGGCCAGTGAGGCAAAGCAGTTGCCCCAGAAGAGCCCAAAGAGACTCGCTGGATGGGGAGCAGCAAGTGGCTATGTCTCCCAGCCCTGCCGCGAGGCAGCGTGGCATTGATGCACAGCCAGTGCACAGAGGATCCAGGAGGGACCAAGACCTTGGAAGCTGCAGAAAGTGGCTTGGGTCTCCAACCCCTGGCACAAGGCCAGGAACATGGTGCACAGGTTGGTGCATGGAGGGTCTGGGAGAGTCTGAGACCCTGGGAGCTGCAGGCAGTGGCTCAGGTCTCCAATCCCAGCATTAAGCCAGGCATTCCAGTGGGTAGGTCAGTGAATGGAGGGTCTGGGAGTGGACTGAGACCCCAGACCACATGAGGTGGCTAGGGTCTCCAACCCCCAGCACAGGGCCAGGTACATGGCACTGTTTCCTCTAAGCTGCATGGCATGCGCAGCCATGCAGACATGTCTGGCAGTGCAGCATGAGCATGCCTCAGCAGCCGCGCACACCACACAGCTTATAGGAGATGCTGGTACATGGTACAAAGGTGGTGCACAGACGGTCTGGGAGCATGAGGCAGCTAGGGTCTCCAACCCTTTGCATGAGCCAGGGCCATTGGTGCACAGGGCCCAGAGAGGGCCTGAGGCTGGAAGGGCTTTGAGAAAGTAAGGATCCCCTGCTGAGGGAGGCGACACCTCAGCTGGAAGAACAGGAGGGCCTTGTTAGGTTTTGGAGAACCATGAGTTACCAGGGAGAGGGTTTCCCACAGGGGAGGAGAGATTTCCCCCAGTTGTTTGTGGCTAGCAGCTGCAGAGGAAGTCCTGAAGGGGAGGACTTCCAGGTTTTGAGGTCCCCCTCATGAATGATTCAAAACAGGGTCACAGGGGCCCATAGGGCATGGAGAAACTTTTCCCTCTTCTTATCCTTAGGGTCACTGTTATTATATCAGGATACCATGGGCTATCCTTTTGTTTTCTTGGGAATCTAAGTTTGGGCATGCTTGCTCTGTGTCTTGTATTTTGTAAATCCTGTGCCTCATTTGTTGGAGCCTGTGCCTTATAGCTTCTGGGTGCAGTCACCCTTCTTCAGGCATCTTCCAGAGTGCACAGCTCAACTTACAAAACACCTTCTATAAACACGCCTACGAACTTCACTTCATAAATCTACTGGATACAAAAAATCATGGGCTCAATATGGACATTATGATGACCACAGGGAAACCAGTCAACAATGCCAAGGCAAGAAGAGAGAATACAAAAGGAGGGATTTCAGGGCAGGAACGGGTCCTTGATGGGGGGATTCTGAGGTGGCCATGGACGGACAGCATACCACCGACCCATCTCACCCACTCCACTGGGGCCCCTCCACCTCCCCTGGTGGGCCTCAGCCCTCAATCTCTGCGCTGCTGACATCTCACATTCAAGAAAGAACCACAGAGTGAAGTTTGCATACTGACATACTTTCCCTCTGTGACAGGTTTAGAAACTGGTAGATAAGGGAAGTTATTTGTTTGCTTGCATTACTCTTATCTCCTATCACTGTGTATCAATAAAACTTACCTATTATTGCATGGAAGAAGTTGTGGTCAGTTTGCACCCAGGTATCTGGGTCATAAATCCAGTACCAACAAAGAGGAGAAGGACCAACATTTAGTTTTTGAATCAAAATTTCTGTCCCTGTAGAATATAATGGTGTCAACAATCTTTGTTTGGACTCTTTAATGACATGAATAGCAAGCTAGCTGCATCAAGTGGGCTATTTTACAGGTAAAAATAAGATTACCACTGCAGTTTCTGGGGCTTGAACACTGAAGAGTTTATGACAGAACTAACTTCCCTGCTGAACGCAGGTCAGAAGAGAACACTATTAAACCCCTGACTGACTGACCTAGGACTGTTGAGGCAAATGGTAACATACTACATTTGAGAATAAGTTAGTGAAAGAAAGATTTCTCAGTGGGACAAATGAGGCTGCAGAGGTAATAGGGTCAATTCCTTCCTACTGACAGGGAATGAAATTGAATACAACACCAATTCCCAAAAGAAATAACAATGCACCTGGAAACCATGAAAAGAATATTAAAGTAAGAAGGTTTTTGAGTTGGTCTCTTCTTGGGAGAAACAGTTGTAGAATAAGGCCCCCATCATATTGTATGTTGTCCAAATCTCTATATATTCCTACTGGCAAGGCAAAAATCACTGGAAAGACAGATGGTATTAAATAAAGTTGAGTGAATAATGGAAAAGTTTTCTTGATTATTCATGTTAATCCTTCAGTGAATTTCAGTTTCCTATGGTCAGGACCCTTACCAGAATGAATACTTAAGCAAAAAAAATATGGGTCACAATTTCTATGAAGGATCTAGTTATAAAAATAGATAAATGATTAAGAGATGTTTTGATAAATAGTTAATTAATTCTTATAGGGAACAGCAGAGCAGTAGTTTGCATGTATCTACCTTTAACACTTGCTGATTTAATATATACAAGTTGTGGCAGGGCAGCAGGGTGCGCTCCTGCATTAAGCCACCCGCCTCACTGTGCCCAACCACCTTCCAGGCTCTGAGTACCTCCCTGGGGGTGCTTCACATCTGGCTGAGCCCCTTCCTGGAGCACACCTGCAAGTCTGGGGGTAATGATGCCACCACCCAGGGTTTGGACTGATCTTGGACCTTTACCCTTTGGGAAACACAGGCCTAGTAGTCCTTATGGGTGCTTGACCCACTGCAAGAACTTGGGGTGCTTCCCTCAGTCTGAAGAACAAATAGTAGTCTCCCTTAGTCAGCTGAACCAAGAGGACCCCAAGGTATAATGTAGACCCTCTCCCAATAAGTCTCCCATGCTAGGTACAAAGGAGAATGTTATTGGTTACAAGGAGTAGGTTTGGAATAGGGTACAGGGTAGAGCAATATCAGAGAAATACCTTAAAACAAAGAGTGGCATGGTATAACACTGAGTTACATGAAATCTTTTTTCTACAGAGCAGACATTTTTACTAGTGTGAATTTTTTGCTTTTGTATAAAAGGCCCAACAAAGCACAATTCTTGCCCACAATAACCTTTGCTTGGTGCCTGAATTTAAACATTCTCTTGTTGAATTAAGTAAATAATAAATGTATGCAATGCCTCTCAGCCCAACCACTGATTATGTATTTGAATGCTGAACAGTGCAAAGTAAATTAAAAATATACAGACGAACCAAATGTGAAAAAGTGATCATTATTAAAAGGGAAGTTCTGACATACCATGAGGGAAAACCTTTAATTTGGTTGGAAAGAGTAGGAGGTTTACAGATGAGGTGAATGGGGAACAAGATTTCATAGATTTCAGAGACATTAGAGCAGGAAGGGACCTTGGAAGATCTTTGAGTCCAGCCCCCTACCACAGAGGCAGGAAGTCAGCAGGGGTCACAGGATCCCAGCAAGATAAACATCCAAATTTCTCTTGAAGGCGTTCAAAATAGGTACTTGAACCACCTCTGGCTGCAGTCTATTCCAGACCTTGGGGCCTCGGACAGTAAAGAAGTTCTTCCTTATGTCCAGCCTGAAACAGTCATGGAGGAGTTTGGGACTATTTGACCTTGTCATCCCTTGGGGCACTTTGGTAAACAGACATTCCCCCAGATCCTGGTTAGCACCCCGATAAACTTATAGGCAGCCACCAGTTCACCCCTGAGCCTACGCTTTTCCAGGCTGAAGAGTCCCATAGCTCTCAGCTCTCACCATAAAGTCTGTTTTCCTGACCTCTAATCATGCACGTGGCTATCCTCAGGACTCTCTCAAGCTTCTCCACATCCGTTTTGAATTGTGAAGTCCAAAACTGGACACAGTACTCCAGCTGCGGCCTCACCAAGGCCGAGTACAACGGGAGAATGATGTCCCGGGATTTGCTTGAGAAGCATCTATGGATGCAAGCCACTGTTTTGCTCGCTTTACTAGCTGCAGCATCGCATTGCAGGCTCATGTTCATCTTGTGGTCAATCATGACCTCCACGTCCCTTTCATCCATAGTGCTAGCCAGCGTAACACTGCTGAGCCTATAACGGTGCTGCAGGTTTTTCTTCCCAAAGCGGAGAACCTTGCATTTTTCAGTGTTAAACACCATCAGGTTCTTGTCCACCCATTACCTGAGCCTGGATCACTCTCCTGTCCTCCGGTGTGGATGCTTTACCCCACAGTTTGGTGTCATCAGCAAACTCAGCCAGTCTGCTTCTGACACCAATGTCCACATCATTAATGACCCGGCTGGGATTGCTCCAAGCCATGTCATTTGTGCCACATGGATAAGGAGCATAGGGTATTGGTCAGTGGGCCAGAGGAGCTCAGGGATCCTCTCCATGATGTCTCAGATACAGGCTCCTGGGAAGCAGCAGGCTAAGGAGTCAGGGCGGCAGATTGCCCCCTCAGTCCTCCTCAGGATGGAGTCTCCCATGACAAACACTTTGTGTTTTGTCTTAGGGAGAGTGGGGAAGGTAGCTACAGTTGAGCCTGTGTTGCCTCCAGGAGCTGGCAGCTTAGCAGGCTCTGCTGGGGCTGCAAGAGATTCATACCTGTTGCAAAGCTCCAGCGGGGCGAGGACCTTGGTGCGGCAGGTCTTGGGGCCCCTGACCACCTTGGCCCAACACCCTGGCTGGACAAAATGGGAGGTCCCTGAGTCCTCCCTTGTCCTGGAAAGTGACCATGGTCTGCCCTCCGCCTCCAGGGGGTGAAGGGCCTGGCAGTAGGAGTCTACCTCCCGCTTACCTTCCCTGATGACACACAGTCCCTGGATTGCAGCCTGGAGCTCCTCTTGCTGGTGCACCAAAAGGGAGCAGACCTCACAAGGGGAGGTCACCATGCTCCCAACCCCCTGAAAAAGTGTCAGATAGCTCTCACAGCTGAGAGCCAGAAGCTCCTTCTGCGTGGACCCTGGAACCATGGGCTCCGTCTGGGTGGAGGCCAAAATACCATTGTGCTAGAGATGGAAAGACTTTACACAAGCATTTATTGAAGGGCCTACATAGTGCAAAATGCAGTCGGGTTCCCAGGACATCACGATGAGTAAGGGATCCCTGGAAGGGGGCAAGGCACCACAGTGTAAAGCAGAGTTGGCAACCCAAAAAACGTGTTTTTTACTGCAAACTTATTACTGAGAACCAAGTCTTTCTACTTTTTTCTATGGTTGATGTTAAACCTCTAAATTTGAATCCATCCCTTCTAACTGAGGTCTGGCAGCAGGGAATGGCCTGGAAGAGAAGTTACATTTGCGTTATGTAAAACACGTATCAGTAAAAATGTATCAGTAACAAAGTTTGGCTGTCAGTAAGGAGCTTGCAGACTGTCAGTACAAAAATTTTCTTGAGTTGGCACCCTTTCTACACCCATTCTGATTCCAACTGGAAAGGGAACATCAGATACTAATTTGTTTTTTAGAGGAGCGCCCTGCTGTAATGGTTGCCATGAGAATTTTCCTACACTGGAAAGAACCAAAGATCTCTGTAGAATTTAGCAACTGGCAGCACATGCTGTTTCCATTTACTTAGGTGGGTTAAACCTGCCTGAAGATCTGTTTCTGTTAGTGCTGTTTTTATTTTATGCCCTGCCTCACTTCCTATTTCTACTCTGTTCTGATCTCCTGTTATCCCCTCTCACAAAAGCCTAGGTGAATATATTGTTATCAGGTAATCTTCTGATGTAATTTCTGTATAGGATTGTGCAAAATTAAAACCTAATCAGATCCTCAAGTATTGGGGAAAGATTAAGGCCCTGGACTGGGATGCTGGAGTCCTGGGTCCAGTCCTTATTTTTGTCAAAGAGATTAAGGGTCACCTTGGATACCTGTGTAGCAGAATGAAGCAACAGCAATCTCTACGCCAGAGGGAGATGAAAAAGAAGTCTTTCGAGAAAAAAAAGTGATATCGTCACATGGAAAAGGGGTTTATTGCTTGTCTAACTGAATGTTAGACAGCTTAAGACGTTCTGAAATGCTGGGAAAGTAGCTTTGATTTTTTTTTCATTACAACACTTTTTTCCATTCCATTCATAAGCAAGTATAAAGAGGATATGCCTTGGCAGATACAAAGCTATGAAGGAACAAATCTGCTTAACTTATTCTAAACCATTTCTACTAAGGCATTAATAACAACAACTTAGTTGTGAATAGCCTTATTTTTCAAATGCAGAACTGCTAACATACTCTGTGGAAGAGCTGATATTTTTTTTTTCTTGTGGAAGGATCATGTCTTGATCAATGTTTTCTGTTCACTTTCAATAGGTTTGATTTTTCACCCTCAGTAGCTGACAAATATCTGCTTTAACATCTAAGCTGTTTTTACAACTAAGATTTCAATTATAATAAGCCTGTCTAGGGTGTGGATATACACAACACATTTATAGTCTGTACTTATACCCATGCAAACAGAGTGGAGACACAACACATAGCCCTATACTACTGCAACTTTCTAGAATCCATTGCAGAATTATTTTGAGGAGAAAAACAAAAAAATAAATAAGCTATACCAGTATGTGTTACGTGTGACTGCAGGGAACTGGACTCAATAGCCTACAATGCCCTTTCCAGTCCCACATTCTGAGGATGAAAACCATGGAGGCCAAAAGGAGTTGGATCAGGCCCTTGAATGCCAAAGGACTTTTGCCGGTCACCAGGTGGGGTCAACAAGGAATTTTCTTCCCCTCATGAATGATTCTGGCTTCTGCCACCAGGAGGAAGATCACCTTCTTCAAAACACTGGGATGCTGGCCACAGCCAAAACAAGATATTCTAATGAGAGCTTAGGAAATCCAGAAGAATTGAAGGTCCTACTCTTATACTCAGGGTCACACCAACTGCAAAATTTAGAGTCAGGATCACATGTTTCCCTCATGTCAAACTGGCACAGGCTCTGCTGTGGGACATGGTCCCTTTCCTAGGATCTTCTGAGCCTATGTTAGCCAGCTACTTTCATAACCTTGCAGTGGGAGGGTGGGAATGGTGGCTTTAGAAATCCAATAAAGAAAAAAGAAAAAACACTTCCCCCACAAAAAACAAACATGCTATTAGGCTTGGTCCCAGGAACTCCTGGGAGAAATTCTGTGGTTTGTGTTATGTAGATCAGTTTATCATAATGGGCTCTCCTGCCCTTAAAACCTATGTATCGGTGAAAACTCCACTTTGCGATCCTGTTCTCATCAAAGTCAATGGTAAAACTTCTCCTAGCTTCACTGAGAGCAGGACAGGACTCAGTACCCATCAGTCCCCATCCACTTTGTTAAATGTCTTCAGTGACTGAATTAAGCCCAAGTGACAAGTATAGAATTAATGGTTCAGGTGTAAAGCAGTGGGAGGCCAGAAGGACAAAGATATCTTCTCACAATTTCAATTATCTATGTAAAAAAAACAACCCCAAAAACACTTACCAAGTATTTTTTAACTCTCAATGAAATTAAGAAGGTTTTTGATGGTAGCTGGGACAGGTTCAGAGAGTCCAGCCGATAAACCAAGAATAGGCTGTCACTGGGTACATTTACATGAGATACTTTACTGCAGAGTTGACTAATTAGCACCACAGTAAAGTGTCACTGTCTACATGTGCAGCACTGTTAGGTCAGACAGAGTAAACTAATTAATTCCACTATAGTATAGTACTGCCCAACACAAGTACTATCCTGCGGCAGAGTTATTTAGTCCATCACAATGCATGTGTAGACAGTGGCTGGGACAAGTGGGTGCTATATTGTGGAAGCTGCCTGACAGCTTGCCCTGCACTGTAGCACACTCATGCCCCAACCAGCCCTTCTGCAGCAGGTTGAGCTAGGGGGGAGTTGTTGCATGCTGGCAGGTTCAGCCCCTGGGCTCCCTGACAGTTGGGGTTGCTCTGTCCTGGCTCAATGTGCTGCATTCCTGGGTGCATATGTAAACACTGTCCCTGAGAGCAAGAAACTCCAGTGCAAACTATGCCACAGTTTATTGTATCACATTAATAGCATATGTAGACATGCTCACTGAAAACTAGTGAGAGATAACTATAACATGACAGAGCAAAGAACCTTATCCTTTATTTTTCCACTGCCAATATTTGGGTTTTTAAAAGGGATTTATAAGCATTCCGAGTTCTTGTATTTCAAAGGAAATGGAACATGTTTTTTTATTATCTGTCTGTTATCTATTATGATATTTACAACAGAAGAAAAGGAGTTTTCTTCAACGACAGCAGATCTACCCAGTGAATGGAAGATAAAGCTTGTTTTGACTAGTAATCCAAGTAAACCTGACATGCAAATCATAGAGAGAATGTAAAGGCAAAACAACAAAAGACCATTTTTACAACATGGGTTTTTTAAAACACACACACACACACATACAAGAAGGACACTTTAAATGCCACTGCTAAAAAGAGCAATTACTTTTCTTTTCAATGGGTTCAGTTTTCTAAAATAACTTTTCAAATAACTAATGATGCAACTATTAGCGTTGCCACTATGCCAGCATAGTTACTTGGCTAATTGTCTGCAACTATTCAAGATTTACATGAAAATAACATCTCCTAGCAAAATTGTAACTGAAATGCAGCCATATGGAGCACTGTGGAAGACTAACTAGACTTCGCTGTAGAACTTTACAAAAATCCAGCTAATTTCTGATGCAATAACTGAGAACTAACAGCAAAACCTTATAAATGAAACATCCAGGTTCAGCTAGAATCAGAGAATTCTATGCTTTTCATTTCCAAAATGTTAGTTATCCAAAGAATTAAGGAAATCAGGATGTTGTATAATCCTGATGTATTGAGTTTACATCTATGTTTTTATTCCCAATTAAAGCAGAATCTGAAGTATCTGAGGAACCACATGCATATATTTTCTTAGTGCAAAAAGAGGTGCCATACCAGGCCTATTCAAAACAATGAGTCCCATACCCTTCTGATATAATCCAGTTAGTTTCACTGTGATCAACCACTAGAATATTTAGCTCTCCAGTTTTAGATTTTATTTTAAAAGATTCTCCCCAATCCCACCAAAAGTCTAATATTGCCAACTATTTACTTCACCGTGAGACAAGCTAGAAAGCTAGGAGCTGCCTAGGGTCATTATCCTGGCAAAGTAGTAGTATACAGCTACAGAGCTATCCTGGGACACTGAAGTTAATGGTGAAAGGCAGTTAAACTTAAATGGCAGAGTGGATGAATAGCAAGAAGGATGTTGAGGAGCAACAGATTTCTTTTAAAATTTGTGAAGTTGGAGTCAGACTTGGGAGGGGGTCATGCTATCCTATCCTGATTCTATCCACAGTCCCAGGTAACATAACAGAATAGTAACTAAACCATTCTGCTCAAGCAATGATTAGCAAAAGTGCTAACACTAATGATATTTGAATGCATCTCATTATATTCCAGAATCATTGCACAGTTCATGCAACTGAATGGTTTTCCTTTATGTTTTCTTTTGCTTCTTTCCTACCCTGTCACTTTTACCAAGCACATGGATTTTATACACAAAACCTGAAGGGAACATGGGAGAAAAGGAAGCCTTCTCTGAACCTGCATCAGGGCTGTCCAATTTCTAAGTGGCTGGGGGATGCAAGCCCTGTGGGCTGCACCAGAGGGGTTTCATGCCCCACAGTCTGTACAAGAAGGGGTAATGGGCCCCTGGGCCACAGAGCACATAGCTGGCCCCCCTCCCTCCACTCCACTGCACACCTGAACCCCCCACTGCAGCACATACCCATACAGGTCCCTGCCCACATCACTGCAATGACCCCACATGGACACCCCCCACCAAAGCAGGAGGGAAGTGACCCGGGAGACTCCAGAGGCTGTTGCAGCTGGAGCAATAGGGGGAGTGCAAGCCAGATGGAAACCTGGGGGCTGCAGTTTAACCAGTTGGACAGCCCTGAGATAGACAGATCCCAGTCACTTAGTATTTTACGTAGAAGTAACTTATTCTTATTAGAGTTCAATTCTGCTCCAGGTGACTGCAGGGTTTAGTGACATGGCCGGTGGGAGAAAACCATGCCAGATGCTGATAGGTCAGTACGCAAGTTCTACCCCTCACCTGCACAAACAGTCTCCGCAGGACACAGCACTGCAAATCATACATGTAGACCACTTTTTACTGTGTCCATATTTGCTTCTCAAGTATAACCATATAAAACATAGGGCCTAGGGATTCTCTAGGGAATCCTACAGTATTACAGGTATATTTAAATAAGCTGTCCAATCCCCAACATTTTGTTTTTAATGAAAGCTACAAAATCCATGCATATTACTGGGATCTAAATTACTTGCATAATTGAATGGTTGGTTGAGTGTTAATTGGGAATGTTCACAAAATACATCCACTGAATCCACAGGGGCAGGAAAACAGAAAAATGTTGGGATGTACAGGTTTCCCTTGCTTTATGCAGTTCTGTATGTGCAAATTCGCTCTTATGCGGTGACCCTTTTTATATAAAAAAAAAATTATATGCGAGGTAAATTCACTCTTATGCAATCAGTGTGGTAGAAATCTGCAGTAGGCTGCTTTGTATGGTGAATTGTGGGCATGACGTATACCAATATATAGTCTCCTGTATGGATCTGTGCTCCTCACTCATCTGCAACACGTTTCTGTAGTTGCCATCCGCATTATGATAGTGCCCTGTGCTTGTGTGTACCATCTGCTGTTGGTGAGTACCAAAATTGTCTTGTAAAAGTGGTCAAAATGGACCTAGGGGTCAGTACAGTTGAGGTCTTGAAATATATCCCTATTTTTTACATTGTAAAGTGGGTTCCCTTTATGCAAATTCAAGTTATGTGCCATTTTCCAGGAAGACATGTACAGCATAAAGCGAGGGAAACCTGTACAAAGAAAAGAACAATCGATTCACGAAAAAGTCAGAGATAGACATCCAGGACTATTGTAACTATTTGGTTTGCTCTCCTGTGTAATATAGGTCATAGAACTTTCCAGAATTAATTCTTGTTTGAACTACAGCACATCTTTTTAAGGGGGGAAAAACATTCAATTTTTGTTTAAGAACTGCCAGTAACAGAGAATCCCCCACAGATCTTAAAGCTAGAAGTGTCTAGACTAATCATCTGATCTGACCTTCTGGATAACAGCACACAAAATATTTTACCAGTTTAGAAAGATCTTAATCTAAAGATTTCAGTCATCAGAGAACCCACAAGATCCCTAGACAAGTTGCTCCATTGGTTAATTAAGCTGTCTGTTAAATTCTAAATTAGTCTAGCTTCAGCTTTCAGGCACTGGACCTCTGTTGTAAGACAGTTCAAAGATGCACTCTCATCAGGAGTATTGTATTCAGTTCTGCTCACTTTATCTCAAAAATACAATTGGTTTTCAGTACAGCCATGTTGAAACTGTTGTATAAGCAAAAGTTGGAACTGTTTAGTTCAAAAATAAACCAAATAAAAGGGATATTAAATAATAGAGAGCAAGAGTAAACTGGGGTTTCTAGTCACCTTTTTATGTTAAAAGAACAGGATGGCGTGTCAGTGCAACTAAAAAGCAACTTTAAAAATGACAAAAGGAAATTTACAGGATACACAGTAGATATTTGTAGCTCACTGCCATGTATATTAGCAAGGCCCTGATGCACAAAAGAGCTTAGGTTGGAATTCAAACATGTAAGTCAGTCCTGAAGTGTGATCTTCTAAACCAGGGGCAGGCAATTATTTTGAGCGGAGGGCTGCTTACCATGTTTTGGCAAGCTGTCGATGGCCACATGTGTAGCCCTGCCCCCTGACAGGTGCCCCTCCCCCTGGTTGCCATCTTAGGACCAGAAGTCCTGCCCCCTAACTCCTGACCACGAGAAGTCCCTCCCCTTACTCCTGAAGTACTCCTTTCAGCAAGGGGTTTTGCCATCTCAGAACCACAAAAATACCAAATTATATTCTAAACATTGAACATCTACAACCTTCATTAATTTGATTTCAAAAAATATTTTTGTCCTGATTTACATGCGTTTGTGCAGGGTACACCGAGGTGATTTCATAATAACTTGAAATGAAGTCTTACTCTTGTATTTTGGGGGGGGTTGGAGGGCATGGAGATGTATATTTGTGGGGAGGTGTAGGTATGTGGGTATGTGGGGTATGGGGGAGGGTGTGCGTGTGTGGGGGATTTTGTGGGGGTGTGGAGTGAGGGAGCATGTGGGTGTGTGTGGATGTGTGGGGTGTTGGTGGGTATGGGGTTTGTGGTGGACTGTGTATGGCAAGAGGGTGGCTGGGGTGTGTGAGAGAGCGTGGACGTGGGAATCTGCGTGTATGGCGGGGTGTGCTTATGGGACTCACCCTATGAACACACATACAAACACACACTCTCACTCTCTCCCTCCCTCTCTCACTGCCCACACACACACACACACACACACTCTGTGCCTCCCTCACAACACACATACACACTATGCCTCCCTCATTACACTCTCTCTCTCTCCCCTTCCCTCATTGCACACACAAATACACACACACACACACCTGCTCCTGGCCTCAGGGCACACACACACACATATAAACACCCCTCCAACTCCTGGTCCTAGGGTATGGGTGCGGCTTCATGCCCCCCGCATCACCCTGCCCTGCACTTCAGGGATGCAGCCCAGGACCACATGGTGCTGGGAGCAGGTGTGCAGGGAAGCAGTGAAAGCTGGAGCAGGCAGAGGCTATGGGTGAGGGGGCAGGCATGGGAGGGAGCTGAGGGTGGGGTGGGGTGGGGCCAGGCCAACCTTGTTACTGGCTCTTGCCAGGCCCCCCCCGCCTCCGGATCCTACTGTCCCTGGGTCCTGTCATCTTTGACAGGCAGTCAAGAGCAGATAAATATTAATTTTCTAAATTTTTAAGAGCCCCGTAGTCCGGGTAGAATGGTCTGGTGGGACGAATTTGGCCTGCAGGCGATATTTTCCCTGCCCCTGTTCTAAACTCTTCCCTATGCATTTAAATTTCTATCAATGAGGTTTCCCAGGATATAAAGATCTACCTCTGGTGTGCTCATAACTGCTTTTATCTTGTCAGGGCTGAGGATTTCAGCATCTGACTCACTCTAAATCCTGAACAGGACCCTGGAACTGGTATTCCTCTAAGTCCCTGCAGCATTCTCCAAGCACAATTAACACACACAGACAAAACAAAAGGGGTCATAGCCATAGTGTTTTCTAAAGACCTCACTGCTGACGGTATGTTAGATGGGTTCAGAGGATGCTTCAGGAACTTAGACAGAAGAACACCAAGTTAATATTTCCCACTTTAATGCAACAGGTCACAGGTTACAGCACATTACCAAGAAGTAGAAGGTGAGGGCTTTAGGCCCGCTTTCATCTGTGGATTTTAAATCCAGATCTTCCACTTTTCAGGAGGGTGCTATAGGCTGTCTCGAAGAGGGACACTCTTCACCATTGCTGATGAAGCCATGCCATCATGCAGGAAAGAATTTAAGATCTGTGGACCCAACATACCAGTGTAAGAGTGAGGATGGCTGTCTCAGTGAAACCACTCATCTGAGAGTGGAGACATTAATATGGATAACAGCAGCAGCTTCAGGTACAGTTGGTAGAATTTGTTTTAAAAGTAGCAGAAACTCTGGTGCTTCAGTGTACATCCTTGGCACTCATCTGATATCGGAAGTTCCCTCACAGCTTGGTTATTCTATAGCTATCCATTATGGAGTTTCTTGCATTTACCTGCAACATTTGGTAGTGGATTATATGGTCTGATCCAGTTGTATTTTCATATTACTGGCCAACTGCTTCTGGTGTTCATATCTGGCCAGTGACAACATGGTTCTTCATTAATTCTCAAAGCCTGTCCTGGAATTACTGATAGAACTACTTGACTCCCTCTTTCCAGATCAAAAGCTTCTTAAAGATTTCCTTTGGACAATGTAATGGATCATCGAGCACAGACCACTGCCTTATAATGATAACAGTGATGTTGTTTTCTGAGAACCACTAGTGCTCAGATCATGTACTATATATTTTGTTCTCTCGTGACTTTCAGTTTAACCCTTTCAAATACTTATCAGGAAGCAGTGTGCCTTGACGGTAAGACCATTTCATAATTACGGCCATAGATGTCATAAATGTATCTCCTTCTGCACAGAGGCTAAAGCCAATTGATCATGAAATTAAGCAAGATTAACGTGATGAATTTCCATAAATAGGATCTTTGGTTAAATTTGGGCACTGTCTCTTTAAACAGAAACACCCCACTAGAATGTTCAGACAATATTACATGAATGCTTTCTAAGAGATAGTGAAGACCAGCCGGAGCTTTAATTAGTATCAAACCTTCAGAGAAAGCAAACAACCAGGAGAGCACAGAAGGTTAAAACTAGGAACCTGATCCTACACTGGCTTTAGGGCCCTTAGCTATCAATTAAGTTAATTAGGCCTCCCGATACTCAGTCTCCAGAAGATCAGGCCTTTTGTTCATAAAGCAATTTGCATACCTGTGGCACTGTAGAGGCTGACAGTAGTCAGTAACAGCTCCTGGAATCAACCAGGCTATATCTGCACAACTTGCATAAAATCAGAACTCATGGCTTGTATATAGTAATAAATATTTACATGTGTTCTTTCATGATAGTACAGTTACATTCAGATACTTTTCATGCAGCGTAATTCAAGAAATGGTGTATGTGATAGAGAACTATAATGCCATACAATGGGTGTGGATGCAAGCAAACACATATGTTGCAGTGGAAGGTGCTGAAGCATTTTCTGGATAAAAAACGAGTCAAGAGAGGTTTTTACTCCTTTCCCCCAGACAGACCGAGAAATGCGGTGACAGACAGACACCAGAATACACACTGGTCATCTAATATAAAGGTAGATCAGTCCTCTGGATGCTCTCCATCATCCCTGTATTTAATTTAGAAAAAGCCATTACATTAGCATTCTTGTAAAATGACATAAAGCAATAAGCTGAGGACATGTTGGACTTGTATCACTTCCACTGATCAGAGGGCTGCAAATTGCAACCTCTCCTTCAGTAGAATTGTCCCAAGGGAAAGGCAGATAGTGCTTTATTGCTAGCACTGGCCACCTATAGGAGGGTGATGGACACCTATAATAACCCCAAAGCTTCTGGGTGAACACTTCATTAATAGATGTCTCTGCCTCAAATTCCTCTGGCAGCAGCCAGCATGCACCCCAGGAGAAACAAGTGGCTGTGAAAAGTTTGAGCTAAATAAGCACTGAAAATAAAACCAAACACTTGTACATGGCTTAGCTAAAACTCTTCCCTTCTCAGTCATTCATATGCCAATCTCTTGTGATGTTATAATCCCACTAGAACCAGCCCTCCAGCTGTCCATACAATATTCCAGTCAACAAATGCCTGACAAGATTTGACATCACTAGATTACCTGTGCATGTGCACGCACACATGCACACACACGGGCAAAAAATGACAGATGAACTTCAGGGTCAAAAAGCGCAAGTTAATGCATCTGGAAGAAAATAACCTCAATGCTAAGTACACAGTGCTGGGTTCTGAACTAGCTTTTACAACTCAAAGAAAAGACCTTGGAGTCACTGTGAATGATTCAGTGGTAATCAAAAATGCTAATAAAATGTTGGGCATCATTAAGAAAGAAACTGAAAAAATAACTAAGAACATCAGTATGTCACTATACAAATCCATGGTGTACCCACCTCTTGAATACTGCGTGCAGTTCTGTTCTCCACATCTGAAAAGGATGTAGCAGAATTAGAAAAGGTACAGGGAAGGGCAAAGGAAATGATCAGGGGCAAAGAGCAGGTGCCATACCAGGTGAGACTAAAAGGCTAGGGCTTTTCAGTTTGGAAAGGAGAAGACTGAGGGGGGATATGATAAAGGTCTATGAAATCATGAAAGGAGTGGACAAAATAAATAGATGTTTACCAGATCCCAGAACAGAACTAGGGGGCACTCACCCACTGAAGTTAGTAGGAGACAGGTTTAAAGCTAGTTAAACCTGCACAGTTAATTTGTGGAACTTGTTACCATGGGAGGTTGTAGAGGTAACTAGTGTAACCAGATTCAAAAAGGGACTAGACCAATTCACGGAGGATAGATATATTAATAACTATTAAACAGAATGGTTGGAGATGTTGCCACTAGCATCTCTAAACCAATAATGGTGGATGCCAGGGAGAATAATGAACAGGGGATAGATCACACTAGATATACCTGGTTCTTATGTTCTCCCTCCAAAGCATGCACAGCTCCCCTGATGGAGGCAAGATACTGGACTAGATAAACCCAGGATGAAACTTTTTATTTTTCTTAAGAATATAAATTCTATAAGAAAGAAGGCAAAGTTAATTTTATTTCATAACAAAGCAAAAATTATATGAACAGTTTACTTTTTTTTGTAGGCCATTCTTCTAGTGGAAATAAATGGATTTTGTTGTTGTTTTTCACCTAATTTAAACTGAGTGTAATCAGAAACTTAATCAAAAGAATATTATTCTTGCAAGATTTGAATTAGAAGGAATTGCCCAATAGGGGCAATAGGGGTCCAATAGGGGCAATTCCTTCTAATTCAAATCTTGTGGGAGTATATTAGAATATTCTCCCAGGATATATACCAGTAACTTAGTGGCAGCATATTAAGACTTCCAAAACTTTTCATATTCTTTTCTGCTTTTACTGGTTTTATTGAACCAGCTTTACTCACTAGACTCTTTTATTTCTGCTATTATTGTTATGCATATACTTATACTTTACATATTTTTACATGTCTAATTTTATTTTGCATCCTAAAAATATTTAGCTGTTGGTTGGTCCATCCTTTAGACAATACTGTTACATTTGCACTTGTACCTTCTATGATAGCAAGTGAAGCCTATGGTGTTTGAACTTGCTGATGGGGCACTCAAATTGCTAGTCTTTCAACAGAACGTTTTTGATCATTTTCTTCCTATAATCCCTCAAGAAAAATTCCTAATCACCAAACCTGCTCGTGTAAAAACAAAGTTTATGTCATGACAAACATACTTGCCCTAGAACCAGCTGAACAGATTGGGTTGTTCTACTCCAGCACGGTTTTGAAAAAAGGGGCTATGAAAATGCTAATCTAGACAAGGGCTCTACAGTGCAATTTGATATATTTCCAATAAAAATTGGCTGTGTAACTATGCAATGAAATCCCACAGCGCAAAGTATTATGGCAGAAATAGATACCATAAGGTGAGACATTTTGCCATGGTTACTAACACAAATTACAATAAATACATCTGGACTTTACCCAAAGGAAATTCATAATGAATTGGAAGAACATATTTTGAAAGGTGTCAGATAATAGAACCAAAAGCAATTTAATAGTTGTCCTCCAAAATTCACTTTAATCATTATACTGAAGTGTGAAAGCAAGAAACGATTTCCCAGAGAGTGAAACACTGAAAGTATCTCAGAATGAAAACAGTCTAGCTATCTTTTTTTACATTTAAGGGTGAAGCTACCCATTGAAACTGCTAATTCTCTACTCTCCCATCATGTTTTTTAGCTTGTAATAATAGTAGATAACATCTGTTCTTCTTGGCAATAGCAAGTAGTGAGTACTGAGATATGGAATCCTCTGGTTCTGGCAAGTAAAGGAGGTTTCTGCCCTGATCTCCAAACACCAGTTCATCCCACTTACCCCTCTAAACAAAGATCTCACTGTAGAATGCCTTGGGCCAGATTCATCCAGGTTGCAACCAAGAAATTGTAACCTCCTGGCACCAGCTAAGTCCCCTTCTATGATTTCTATGATCAAGGGGACTCACTTAAGGGGTGGCAGACAGTGTTGTGGGCTTGTTTCCTCAGGATTTTCTCCCTAAAGGAGGCCAATTTAATTTCTGTCAAGGGCTCCTTAGGAGCTCTTTTGGCAGAGTTAGCTTAGTTGTGACAACAGGACATGGCTTTTCCCCAGTCCTGTCCACTTGGGAGGGCTTTGTGGCCACCTGGTAGCAGGGCAGCTGTTGTAGCTGTGTCACACCATCTTGCCATCCTGGGTTCCTGTATTTGCAAGGGCCACAGCAGGTGACAGACTCTGTGCTATGCTCCAAGGATATTATTTTCAGTATATTCTGTTCACTCAAACATGGAAGGGGTGACTTAGTGCTCTAAGCAGCAAGGAAATATCAAGAAAAACACTGAACTACCCAGAACTTCAGTCAGCTCAATGCTTGATGGCCTCCTAATGGTTACAAACCTTGTTTCTGAAAAATAAAAGCTTGCAAAGAGATTTCCAAGTGACATTAAGCACATGGGGCACCTGAGGCCATAGGTACCTCTCTCCTACCTGTACATCTGAAGATCTTACCTAGAGCACAGTTCTGAGACAAAGGGCAGATCCCAAGGCAAACTGTACAGGTGTGGAAGCATGGGCAACTGAGTCTGGGGGGAAACCTGCAGAAGCTGGTGGTGATGGCAGCGGCAGGGACGGAGCCGGTAAGCACCCACAGACGCCACCGGTGGTGTCGGCAGCAGAGACAGCCCTGTCGGGGGGGGACATCCCCTCGCCCCCCACCCCCATGCCTCCCCTACCAGCTGCCTATGAATCACGAAATATGTGTGGTCTCAGTGGCAAAATGCACATTAGAGGCTTTGGATGAATTAAAAGAAGTTAAGTATATGAAAATAGTACCACAGAGGTAGGTCCTGGTAATCTGCAAATAAATGGTAAGTAGAAAGCAGTCCCACAACAAACAGTCCCGTTAATACTGCAATGGAGACAAATACAAATAGGCAATTGCTCAGCAGATTCATAGTTTTCAGGGAGTCCTCAGGCACAGCTTGCCTATTCACTACAACTGTAGGCACCCACAAATGAACTAGGTTCAAACACAGCATCAGACATCCCTCAATATCTTTAACTTCTGTCTCTAGTAGGAAAAGCACTTGTGGGTGCCACAGGGAGCCAGCAATAGGAGCCACTGAACTACATCGAAAACAGTTTCAGAATAAACAATCTGAGAAAGGAGGGATGGAGGAGTTAGATATGAATTAATGGGATCCCCTACCAGGATTTAAAATAAGAAAATCTAAGTTTATACAACCTGTTACAAAAGAGAAAAAATAAACACATTTGTCATAAATGTTAAGTAGATTTAAGTTTAAAAATAACCAGCAATATCTAGAGAAGGGTGAAACACTTTCCCAAGGGAAAGAATCCCAACCTTCCTTTCAACATGATGGACAGATGTTAACCAGGAACCCCAAGGAGCCCTGGGAATTCCTTCCGGCACAGCACTGATTAAGCCAAACATGTTAAATAAGGAATGACCCTAAGCTAGCAGCCACAGAAGTTAATTTTGCAATATCTCAAAGGTGAGACATATCTCAATATTCTCATCCCAAAAAATATTCTGGCTTTTACAAGCAAAAATTTAAGAGCCTCGATTCTTAATCTCACAAATGTTCTGGATATTGTAAACCCCCAGGCCTTCTCGACTACCTGCCAGGTACTAAGGTAATTAGGGATGCGAATTCCAGTTTGCATGCACTCAATTGCAGTCATAAATAATGTAGCACTTGGAAGCAGTGAGAACTGCTTCTACACTTGGATAAAATCAATATTGCTTGTGCAACATCAGTGATGCATTGATTGTGCAGAACCAGTTGTGCCAGCAGGGATGAGAAATGATCCCTCTGTGAGGTGTTATCTCTGGACACTTCTTTTTTTATGCATTTTGCAAGTCATCAGAAATGTCTCATATATTTGACCCCATTTATTCAGAAATTCATCTCAGGAATAATTTCCTAACAGTGACTGCAGGAATGTGTTTTCTAAGGTCAAAAGAGTCACGGCAGTAATTACAGAGATAATTGCTTCTTATACATTTTTCACTTATGGAGACTCATTAAAAGGTTCCTTGTGGAGGAAAAGAAAAGAACAGTGTTTTAATACTTGTTAGCTAGAGCAGGGTCTACATGAAACACTTTCCATATCCTTCCTTGTATTAAAGTTCCTTGACAGTGATCATGAATTAATTTTCACACTGCATGCTCCAGTTCTTAACTCAGTCTTATCTATCCTTGCCTTGAACAATGCAATTTCTGCTGGTTTAATTTGCAGAAGTTTTAAAGGCTGAAAATATTGCTTAGAAAATGAAAGCTGCTCTTATGATTATTTAAATAGATTATGGAGCATCAGCTGCCATTTCCTAATGAAGGTTAAAACTGACTGGGTTTCTATTAAAAGAAAGCTAGATTGGATGGCCAAGACTTTCAGACCTGTTTGAGAACAGCCTACATAAAACGCTTTCTTTCTCACGCATTATATTAAAGTTCTCTGACAGTGATCTGAATTAATTTTCATATTGCACACACTTCATTTTTGATTGTGTATTACCAAAGTCTGATTTAAATTGTTCCATTTTTGCTCATTTAATGTGTCTGGGACAGCAGTTCCCAAACTAGGGAACTAGTTTTCTGGATGACAGGCTTTTTGGATGGGGGAGAGGAGTAAACGTGATATACCTTGATTTTAGAAAGATTTTTGATACTATCTCCCACAACAATCTCATTAACAAGATAATGAAATGAAGACTGTATGAAAATACCATGAAGTGACTACATAATTGGCTGGATCATCATGCACAATAAGGAGTCATCAATAGATCACCGTCTAGTTGTGCGGAGTTTGAGTGGGCATCCTCAGGGGACTGACTGTACTGTATCCACTGTGATTTAGTGCCTTCATTAATGATTTTGAGGATGGACTGAGTGCACACTGACTGGGAAACATGACTTAAGATCATGGATCCTGGTTTTACGTAATAAAAAACAAATCACAAATTCTCTGATAAAGAATTGCAAATTCTCTGATAAAAATCCCAAATCCGTGGTTAAAATTAAATGTCCCCCACAGCCCTACTGGTGTCCCTCACTCTCTCTCCACAGCCCCGCCTGCAACCCTTGCCCCCCATCCACAGCCCCTGCCCTCCAGCCCTGCTGGAGGGGGCCCCCAGCTGCCAGGGCTATAGCGGCAGGGACCTAGGTCCACAACCCTCTGCCCCCAATGGAAGGAGAGGTATCTGGCAAAAGAGTTGGAGAATTAATGAGAAACAAGCAATTCTTTTTTATCAAATATGCAAATTGGAGCCCTGCACTGAATGAAATCTCCAAATGTCAAAAAGGGCATTTGTTTCACACAACTTTGGTGGAAAAAATGGTACACTGAAAAGCACAGTCCACCCCCTTTACTAATGGGACAATTGTGCCAGAACAGCTGGGTGCTCTGGACTATGGATTTCATCCTCTAGCTAATTATCTGCATGTTTTGATATACAGGGACAGCCTTTCTAAAAGTACAAATTTCCTCAATTATGGCACATGCATAACCAAGGTAAGGGTGGTGACAAAGCAGTCATATTGGGGCAGCCATAAATATGACCTCTTGAAGGAAAATATAGAAAATCACTGTTAAGGCAGCCAAACTGCTTTGCCCTGTGTTAATCATAAACTCCCATCAACTTCCTTTGCAATTGGAGTCTTTGCAGCAGAGGGAGAAGCCCTGTGCTGCTCCTGCCTAGTGCTGCACCAAGCAGTATATTGGGAAGTACAGTGTTACTCCCCCTCTCTCAGCAGCTCCTATGGCTAGACAGGGGGAGCACAGGGCTTCCCCTGCCACTGTAAAGACAGGTGGAAGGGATCCTGGCACCCAGGCATAGTAGCCCTGCTCACCCCACCCTAATTACACTGCTGGTTCCCAAGACAGTTCCAGTCACACATTCACCGTTCTTGAGATACCATGCCTCACTCAGTCTGTCACTGGGGTGCTTATCCCCCATCTTAGAAATTAAATTAACCACTTCACACTCAGTGAGTAACAAGAGAAAAGTGAGGGGGTGGGGAGGAAGTGAGACGTACATTTTTCATAAAAATAACACGGATATTACCTACCATGGGTTATTTTACAGCTGCCTACTGCTGGATTTTCTGTACTTGCCTTTGAAGCAAGAGGTGCTATCCAGTACTGGAAATCTAATACCACCTTATATGAACCACTTTTCTTATACAGTATTGCCATTTGAATGCTCCCTTTACTTTCTGGAGCAGGCTACCTGCATGACCTTATACAACAGCAGCAGCACTTCTGGCTTATTGCTGGTTGTGCTGCAGCTGTCTGCACTATAATTTACTTTATTTTAGGACTAGACAACTGTTAGCAGATACATTGATTACCTCCAAAATGGAGCATCCTAGTGTAACAGCACATTTCAGACATATTAGTTCTGAGAATGAAGTAAAGTACAATAGTAAAAGATTTGTAGGCCAGCTCCACTGTCCTTAGGATAGAGCCTTTGTGTCACTTACACATCAGATGGACCATAGATCTGCCCTCCTGGGCCCAGAAGGCATGTTGTGTGGTGTAGATAGAGTAGCTTTTGCCCAGTAGCTCAACCAGGTCTAATGATGAAAAATGAAGGGAAACTTTCATCCATGCTTTTGCATAGGCTTTTCCATGAAAGTAAGTAAAATTAGTAGGTTTTGCCTGTTTCACTTTACGTTTCTTCTACTTATTCAAAACCAGACTTAAAAGGTAAAGGACAGAAAATCACCAAAAAACAAATTAAAACCATGTTTCCACTGATGCCCACAAATGGCCAGGGGTAAGTTTTATCTAGCTCTGCTCTGATCCTGTTTCGGATTGTCCACGAGGGAACAACATATGCAATCACAAATACTTGACCAAACCTGATTCCATTCAGATACACTTTACCCATGCACACAAGCCAGAGGTAAATGTAGCTCTGTTAGCCTAGCACCACATCTAATAAGGGATTCTGAGCTATCCATGCAGGTACGTGCACAAAGTGACAGCTTTAAACCATATAACCTCAGGTGCCAGTAAGTTCAGCAAAGACTGAATCCCTCTCAACAGTACTGACCCTATTGTACTGCCCTAGTTTACATGGTAAATAGAACTTTGCCCATTTGTACACCCCAGCAGCCTTGGCTTGCATATTGCATGTTGTTGACAGGCATAAATGCAAAGACTGCTGGAGAGTACAAGACAGCCAGCTGGCATCACAAGAAAGACTGCCTCAGCTGGATGAATTGAAGCGAGTCAGCAGTAGCCTGCAGAGCTCATCTAAGTGGTGGCAAAGATTGCCCACATCTGCTAGTTCAATTCAAATCAAACAAGGTTCAGTGGCTCGGAGAGTCCTGCTGCCTTACCTTCCAGCCTGCTCTGTTCTCCTAGCAACTTACTTTCCAGCATGTTCTACCCTCCCTAACTTCAGTGGTAAGAACAAGTCATTATTTCTCCCTTTCTATACAAGGATTTTGTGATTATTAATAAACAACTGCCCAATTACTGCTTTAATTGGTGGAATGGACTCCCCAGTCCTGTACTGACACAGCTAATCTGAGAAATAAATGGAATATAGCTGTTAGACCTTGAAGACAGATGAAGGTGGAATAACCTAAGGGAGGAAGGTAGGAGATTGTGGCAAAGGAGTTGAGAAGGAAGAAAGACTCATTATGGGCATGTGGAGCCTAGTAGTTGCTCCAATCATTGGGACATATTTAGATGAGGCTTTAGACATCCTGCCTTTCTTTGAGTCCTGTAAAATGCAGGATAAACTAGGGTACCACCCTTACCTTACATGGGCTATGAGCCTCCAAAGATATTTTACAACAAACTTGTCCAATTCTCTGCAGCTCCTTCCTCCTGAAGAAAACTTCATTGCAAATGACTTCACAACAGACGTAAAAATTTTAACACAAACAGTTTTTTAAAGTGCAGTTGACTGTGTTGACATCTAAATATTAACTGGCATGAAAGGGCTGAAGATGAAATACCATTAAGTATCGATTATTACTAACCATCTCAGCTCTAATTCTCAATGCTACATAAAATTGGGCTGATAGTGCATGAGATGTGAAAGATGATGTAATTTGGAGTGCTTGTTTGAATCATTTTAATGTAGTATCACAAAGATGTATAAAGATTCTCAGTTTAATGACTTACAAAAGAGAACAAAATGAGACCTTGGCTATAGTCCAATAACAATTTAGGCTAAGGAAGTGGTTCTCAACCTTTTTAGATTCAAGGCACCCCTCATTAGACTCAGGGCACCAGTTTGAAAATACCAGCTCTTAAGCTTTATCTCATTTTTGGACTACAGAAATGCAATACAGCAATTTTCCTGTTGTAAAGAACTTGGAAAGGTAACAAATATATTTTTGAATCCAGAGATTTCAAATAGGAACCAATGGTGTTATCTTGTGAATCAAATTTGCACCCGTAACACTGCTAATGTAGCATGGCACCCCACAGACCTGCTACTCTGGTTGAGAATCACTAGGCAAAGGTCTTCCCCCAAAAACAAACCATATCAGAACAAAAACATATGATCATAGATACCATGGAGCAGACAGCAATCCTCATGCCAAGCGGCTGACAACCCCATATTCTAGCTTTCTTCTGATATCATCCTGCTCTGCATTTCCATGTGGACAATGAGTTCATGTCCCAGACTAGAAAGTGTGGATTCTTTTCAATTCTGATTCTTATGCAACATCCATCAGTGTGGCATCTGTGTGCCTAAAATTTGATGTGGAGAAGTCATTTTGGGTGAAAACCAAGGCTTGTCTTCTTCAAATGTCACCCACCAAAAAAAAAAAAAACATTTAAAAGTTCAGGAGACAAGTTAGGCCCTGCCAGTTTTGCTTGTGTATGGCAAGCCCTCCTCACAAGTGTCATCTGGCTAGGATTGCCAAGGTGCAGTCTTCTATTACAGATACATTTAGTCAAGGTTTTATTACTATGATACACAGGTTATGGGTGAGTGCAGGATGTGGAGTAACCAAAGAACCTGGTCTTTTTTTTTAGAACTGGAATGAAGCACTTCGGTCGGACCATGATTACTACCTGATGCATACTAATTGTGTGTTAAGGCAGTATATACCTACAGCCCCTTGATCACTGGCACACACCCCTCTCACTAAAGGCAAGAGAGCTGTGTGTCCATGCCAGACATTAACAGAATACCAGAGTTCTGGTGACTCATTCCCACAATGTGGTCTTTGTTTAAGAAAGGGGAAAAAGAGGATCCAGGGAGTCACAGACCAGGCAGCCTCACCTTAGTCCCTGGAAAAATCATGGAGCAGATCCTCAAGGAATCCATTTCTAATCACTTGGAGAAGAAGAAGGTGATTAGGAGCAGCCAGCATGGATTCACCAAGGGCAAGTTGTGCCTGACCAACCTGATTGCGTTCTAGGACGAGGGGACTGACTCTGTGGATGCAGGGAGACTGGTGGATCTAATGCACCTCGATTTTTAGCAAGGCTCTTGATACAGTATTCCACAACATTCTCGCAGGCAAGCTAAGGAAGTATGGGCTGGATGAATGGACTGTAAGATGGACATAAAACTGGCTGGAGCATTGGGCTCAGAGGGTAGTAATCAATGGCTCAATGTTTAGTTGGCAGCCAGTATCAAGTGAAGTGCCCCAGGGGTCAGTCCTGGGACTGGTTTTGTTCAATGTCTTCATCAATGACCTGGAAGATGGCACAGAGTGCACCCTCAGCAAGTGTAAAGATGACACCAAGCTGGGGGGAGTAGTAGATATGCTGAGAAGTAGGGCTAGGATTCAGAGTGACCTAGACAAATTGGAAGTTTGGGCCAAAAGGAATCGCATGAGGTTCAACAAGGGCAAGTGCAAAGTCCTGCACTTAGGACAGAAAAAATCCCATGCACTGGTACAGGCTGGGGCTGACTGGCTGGGCAGCAGCTCTGTAGAAAAGGACCTGGGGGTCACAGTGGACAATAAGCTGAATATGACCCAGCAGTGTGCCCTTATTGCAAAGAAGGCTAATGGCATACTGGGCTGCATTGGCAGGTGTGTTGCCAGCAGGTCAAAGGAAGTGATTATTCCCCTCTGTTCAGCACTGGTGAGACCACATCTGGAGTACTGTGTTCAGTTTTGGGCCCCCACTACAGAAAGGATGTGGACAAATTGGAGAGAGTCCAGTGGAGGGCAATGAAAATGGTTCAGGGGCTGGGGCACATGTCTTATGAGGACAGGCTGATGGAACTGTGCTTATTTAGCCTAGAGAAGGGAAGACTGAGAGGGGATTTAACAGTTGTGGTGGTAGATACAGAGCAAGGAGCAATAGTTTCAAGCTGCAGCAAGGGAAGTTAATGTTAGATATTAGGAAGAATTTTCTCACTAGGAGGGTAGTAAAACACCGGAACAGGTTACCCAGAGAGGTGGTAGAATCTCCATCTTTGGAGGTTTTTAAGACCCAGCTAGACAAAGTTTTGGCTAGGATGATCTAGTTGGGGATGGTCCTGCTTTGAGCAGGGGGGTGGGCTAGATGACCTTCTGAGGTCCCTTCCAATCCACCCTAATTTTCTATGATTCTAATAGATGAAGTCTGGGAAGAGAATCTCCCCAGGATTTGACATTTGTATCCATAACTCTTGCTAATGGCTGAATTATGCCTTAGTTTGTCAAGCAAATCAGATGGCAAAATAAAATCAAAGAATCAGCACAACTGATTCAAATATATATCTGCATACTGGTTTGCTATATGAACCTTCCTTCAAGGCAGCATAAATTGAAGGTGAAGTCAACCTGCCTGTTGTAATCAAAAGCAACCCATGGGCTGCTTAATTTTAATTATAGCTCTTGGGGAGCATTTAGGTGTGGCTGTAGGTGCTGCCTATATTGAAGATGATTAAACTTGTCAGTCATAGACATTGTAAGTTTGTAAGTGCATAAAGAACTGCATAAGGAGGATTAAATAATACAGATGATGTAAACAGATATTCTCTATCTGTAAAGTGCCTCTTCTGTCTGAAAGTGGCTGCATAAATGAACATAATTATTTCTGATTTGAAAGCAGTGGAAGAATGCTTGAAAATAAGGCACACAAAACATTTCATTTCAGATGCAGAGTTGAATGTAAAGTATTAATTCTCCTTTAACTCATATTCCCTTGCCCTTTAAATTCAGGGCTATAATGAAGCAACTGCACAATGTGATACCAACAAACAGACCTGCTCAGTGGTCTATGAAGGTCCACTATGAAAAGTCACTTCCGGGGGTGGGGATTATGCATGGCCCAGGACTGAATCATTGAATGGGCCAGAGATCTTCATTCTTGCATATACTGTATTACATGCAACCTACTGCAAGGGCTACAGCTCCCATTACAGGGGCTGTACCTGTCTTCTGGCCTGAATCACCATGGATGGGGTTAATTTTACTTTGAACAGAATGCCTGAATGGGAACAGCCTCCCTGAGTGGCGAGCACTGCACCCAATATGCTATTCTACATAAGTAAAGGCATGTTGTTTAAAAAAGTAAAGTGAATTTAAATTATTGATCATAAAAGCAAATCCATTATGGGCTACACATAACTGAGTGAAAGATTATGTAAAATGATGAGTGTTTCATGGTTGTGATTTTTAAAAAGGCAGATGCCAGGTTTCCCTGTTTGTGGAGTCAGTGACATTCTGTAATTGGTCTGCAGCACTCCACAGGGACTACACCAGGCAGCCTGTTTGTTGTGTGCATGTGTCTGAAGGAAGAGAAGCGTTTTTATGATTCTTTCTGCCCACTGAGCTTGCTCATAAATTCCAGAGATGGTCAATAATTTTAAGGTAATAAACAGCAGTAACTCAGACTCCCGATTATTCTTATTTTAAATGTTAATGCTGATCTATAAATAGTACGCACACCAAACAGAAATGAACAGATCCGTGCTGGGTGTTAGCAGACAACCTGTCTTTAGATCTTCAAAGTTGGCATTTCATGCTGCAAAAAACACTCCAGGTTGATTTAAAGAGGTAAAGTGCTAAATTCCAGCCTGGCTCTGCAGTCAGGTGTTCTGGAGTTAGTGAAAGAAGCAAGAAGCATGAGCCAATGACCAGGATCAGATTGGTAGGGGTAGCGGGAGGGTGTAGTGGTACAGTCACACCCCCTTCCACAATGTAGGTTATGTGCCTGCAGCTCCAAATCCCCGCAGCCCCAAGGCCTTGTCTCCTGCAGAGTCTGAGACATGGCTGGAGCCCAGGGCTGGTGGGGATACCCAGGGAACCAAGCAAGGAGCAGGTGAGGAAGGGACACTGACCCATCACCCCCACTGTCCTTGGCTAACGAAGAGCAGGGGGACGTCATAGGCTGCTCATGCCATGCACCAGCTGGGAGCTGCAGGGAGCAGCTGTACAGTGTCAGGCCCAGTGGCAGCAGGTAGGTCCCTGCTCCCTCCTCTTCCACCATGTTTCCCCTGCTGATCTAGGAGAGCAAGCTACAGGGAGCAGCTGCATAAGGTGCCAAAGTGGGTTGCACTGGGGATGATGGCAGCAGGCAGTCCTCCCTTCCAGCACCTGCTCCAGGCAGCTCGGAGCACCAGAGGGACTAGGCAAGGAGAAAGAGAGCCGGTAAAGGGACACCTGGCTGCTGCTCCTGTCCCCAGCCAAGTCTGTTACCCCACACTACCGCTCACAGAAGCCTCCGGCTGTGGCAGGGCAGGAGCAGGCATGGGCCAGCTGGGGATAGTGGTGGTGGGTCCCCCCTTCCTGAACCAGGAGGCAAACCCTAGGAGAGGGAGGGACATTGGGAAGGGAAAGGGTGTCAAGAGGTGGGGGAGGTGGGAGTCTAACCTGTTTCAGGGACTCAGAAAGGTCCCTGGCAGCTGCTGTCCAGCACAATCTGCACACCTGTGGGAGTCTTCAACCACCCCTGTGGTACTGGTAACAACTCCTGCACTCTACTTTTCAAATTCCTAGATCCACGCTTGTCTATGTCCCCTCCCTAGGAGTGAGGAGTCCTAGTTTCTCTCTCCCTACCCAGTAAAAGCTACTGAGGCTGCCAACAAAGCCCATGAAAACCTACCTAGGGCAGGGAGATATGGAAAAGCATGGTGGAGAAATTCAAGATGGCCTAGGCCACCCAAAGAGGAGATTTGATCCTGGTTTACCCTACGTGGTAGATGAAGCAGCTGGTAAAGCTGCTAGGGAGTTCTGCAATTGGTGGCCACTTGGCCCCACACTGTGTCCTCAGCCTCTGTCCACACTTTGGAAATACAAAGTAGCTCATTTCTCCTTAGCATTCCTACTGCCATGATGAAATCGCACTCTCCTCCTGCACAAGGGGGAGCAGGCTACTCAGCCCTGGAGCTGCACAGAGCCACAGCTGAAGGAAATTTCTCCTGTTAAGATTCATTGAGGTTTTGTACATGTCAGCTGCTCTGTTCCAAACTAAACTGCCAATCATTAGGCAAAAGGGGTATTGCAGGGGCATCTGTGACAAATACTACAGTAGCCCCCAGCTGAGACTGATGTATATACACCTTTAACAAGAGACAGTCACTGGCCCAAAATGCTTATGGTCAAAATCAGTACTATAACAGAGGGTAGACAAGTAAGGCACCATGCCTGGGCACCAATTTAGAGGGGGCATCAGAAGGCTGTTATGTAGGACAGCAGCAGCAGGTTGGCACCCCTTACCCCCACTTGTACTCAGAGCTCCTCCCCTGGCCTTCCTTTTCAAGGTGCCAAAAATACTAGTTATACCTTTGATCAAAAAGGATAGACAAAGGATGAAGCATATTAAAAACTAGTTTGAATTTTCTTCTCTGATCCTAAAATGTTTGTCCCTGCTTTCTCAGCCAGCTCCCATTCTACTGTCTGATGCACACTGAAGCATCAGAGTGGAAAGGGAGGAAGGTAGCCCTGGGAAGGGTGAATTTTTGACAATAAGGAAAGAAAGTAAATCTTTGAGTGCTGCCCCCACCTACTTTGGCCATTAGAAAGATGCAGTCACTCAGTTAATATAGATTTGCAGTTGCTTGTGTTTGGGCCTTTACCTTTTTAGGTCATCTCTAAAAGATTTGCCAAAGTAGCAAAATGTGAAGCACATCATAAATTGATGAACACTACTTCTAAGAAAAAACAAGGTGATAAATGTTTAAACAATACATGGACTCTAGTAAATGAAGCATTCTTCATTTGTGCCACAAAACCGAAATGTATGTTACTGTTTTTTCCCCATAGGCCACAGAGATTCTGGGGATTAAATAAGCATTTTTGGATCCAGAGACAGACCATAGCTTGCATGTACTACTGTACAAGACCAAACAGTATCCAAGTGGTTTGTCACTCAGAGCATGAGTCACTCTTATGTAAGAGGCCCTCATCAGTGTTAAAAGACTAAAAGCAGCCTTCAGAACAGAGGATTAGGATTATACCATGGATTCTGTTGTATTAATAATCTCTGCTACTCTAACATAGGAGGTTCCAGAAACAATAAGAAATTTCTTTTTACCATATAATTTAAGTGACATTTGGGCAGCAGTTTCTTTGTAGATATTTCTAGAGGAAAAATATTGACAAGACGAGGACAATAATTTTCCCTGAATTTTCTGGAGTGTTTAGAATGCTAAAAAGGCATTTTCAGTCGCACACATTTTATGAGCACCTGCGTGTTTTCAACTTTAGAATATCTCCGTCGTCACAATAGGAACAGGTTCTATTCCAAGAAAGCACACCACCCCCCAGTTGGTAATCCAAAAAACACAGTTTCATCAGTAATTCATAAAGCCTAGTGCAACAGTTCTGATCAAAGAGATCATTCTCAGGTTTACCCATTTTTAAGATTTCCTGCCAGGATGCTATTAACATCTTAGTTCCTGCTGGCAACATTCTTCTTGCCTCTTAATTTTGGCTGGAACATGTCAGCTATTGGCCAGATCTTCAGGCCAATCTATACCCAAGGTGACTCAACAGAAGAGTCTTGCGTTCCTATAACAGGTAGGAATCTGCCACCCAATTGCACAAGATTTGTCTGGACCAGTATTTTCACACCAGGAAAGTACCCACATGTAGGCAATGCTGCCAAACAGGGAGGGGAAAGAAGGAGATGGAAAATTACACAGTGACAAGCAGACATCAGTTTCTGGAGTGAAATTATTATTTTCATGCTACCCTGCTATCTTCCTTACTCATTTCATTGTTTCATGAAAACATCTGTAAGACATCATCTTTGGGTTTCATATTCTTATTGTTGCCAGAAATATTTATCTCTATTATGATGACATCTGTAGTTTCTTCTCTTTTGCTTGCTGCTCTGTATTTAGCTTTGAAGCTGTTTGGGATAGTCTTTTTATACCCTTTTTGTACAGTGGCTAGCAAATAGGGTCGCAGTTCATGACTGCGACTTTTAGGAGCTATAAGAAGAATGATAAAGATGATTATAATGATAACAACAAGAACAATAATTATCATCATCGTTATTGCTGTTATTCCTGATTTTATTCATAATTAACCACAGTTAATCTAAATTAATTATAATTAATGTCTCTTCTAGTTCCAGAAGATTGTTTTGCTAGTGTTCATTACAGTGTATATCTACTACTAACCTTTCTTGTACATTGGGAGGCTGTGATTTCTAAAATAGTTGGACAGCATATCAGTAATGTAAGGATCATGGGTAGGGCTAGGTTATAGAATTCAACACTAGTAATACTATTCCTAAATTTTTTTTTATCACTTGTCTACTCATGCTGTAGAAGCATTCCCTTTTATGACACCACTCCTTCTTATCTGCATGACTGTTATAGCTCTGTCAGTCACTCTCAGTACCTCTCAGGAGGACATCAAGGAACCAGCAGTAAAACAGATGCCTTTCTGTTACAGATTTGGAGTTGCTGAAAACTGACCAAATATCGAAGGGAGCTACAGCACAGTCTCTCTAAATTAAGAAATAAATTCTGACCTAGAAGGCTGAGTTGTGTATGTGACATGGATACAGCACTCATCTACTACCCAAGTTAGGTCCTGTTATATCATGTTGTGCTGTGATTTTGTCATATCTTATTAAAATAAGTAGGGCTGTTTCTGGTTAGTACTTAGATTAGACACCTATAAGAAGAAATGAAGTCTTACATCTGACTGCTGATGGAAATGACCCAGTGGAGCATTAGAGACTCTGAACTATTAAATGTGCTCCATTTTGGATGAGAAGTAAAACTGAGATCCTCACACCTTATAGTCAGAGAAGGTCCACTGGTATTTTTTTCAGGGACAGGAATATTAACCCTGGGGTCTTAGCTAAATTCAAGTTTCATGTCATTTAGTTCTGCCTATCAGTGTTGAATAAGATATGGTTCTGTGAACTATGCAGTGTTATAATATACTCTTCAGCACTGCAGTCTGTACTGCATTTGTGGATGCAATGATTTTAGACAAAGAGAGAACAAATTAGATAAAGCACTAGATGGTCAGTATGGACAGTCAGCCAAAGGACTGTCAGTAACTCATACTGCCAATCTGCAAGTAAATCTGATTCCACACTCTAAAGTCACCAGCCCCTCTCAACAAGTCAGGAGATGAGTAGTATAAGCAGAAAGCCATGGTAAAGGTGGGTATTGCAGCAGCCACTGAAGTCAATGGCTATTGACCAAAATCACATGACAGGAGTAGAGATGGTTTAAAAGCCTAACCCAGACATTTTTGGTAGAATCTGTTTCCAAGAACAAATCTAGTCAGTAAATTTATCAAAGTTCTGAAAGAAAACATAAAATCACTGCTACTGAGGTTTGAAGATGATATGGAACAGGCATGGACGAGTCAGTTCTACAGAGCATGCTGATCTATTTGGTCTATGCTGATAATTTGGGGGTGCATTTTGGAAAGTATAGAATCATAGAATAAGAGACATTAGGGCTGGAAGGGACCTTGGAAGATCATTGAGTCCAGCCCCCTGCCCCAGGGGCAGGAAGTCAGCAGGGATCATAGGATCCCAGTAAGATAAATATCCAAATTTCTCTTGAAGGTGTTCAGAGTAGGTGCTTGAACCACCTCCGCTGGCAGACTGTTCCAGACCTTGGGGGCTCGGACAGGAAAGAAGTTCTTCCTTATGTTCAGCCTGAAATGGTCATGGAGGAGTTTGTGACCATTTGACCTTGTCATCCCTGACTGAAAAGGACTTAGGACTTATGGGGAATTAATATGAACCCATAATGCAAAACAGGGGATATGATCCTTGGATGGATAAAAGGAGAGAATATTCAAGAGATAAGGAGATGCTGTTATTACTGTATAGACTGAGTGGTGGGAGGTGGAGCGCAGTGCCAGCTCTGCCCACCTTCCACCACCAAGCTGAGCTCCAGAGCCAATTGGAGTACAGCCCAGCATTGGGAGGCAGGCAGAGCCGGCTGCGCTCCAATCAGCTCCACCAGCCCCATGGAGCTCAGCCCCATGGCGGGAGGTGGGGAGAGCCAGGGCTGCACTCCCCGCCAGGCTGAGCCACATGGGGCTGTGGAGCCACTCAGAGCACAGCCCTGCCTCCCATCACCTGGCTGCTGCTTCGACATTCAAAATATTTCAAAACTTTCAAAACATTTCAACTGGCCTCGTTTCATTTTGAAGCTGTTTCAAAGCCCTTTGTTTCATTTCAATTTTGCTGTTTCGAGCTCGAAATGAGTTGAAACAGCATCAAAACGAAACAGCCAGCAAAGCTTCGCACAGCCCTAATAGTTTCATAGTTGTTAGGGTCGGAAGAGACCTCAATAGATTATCGAGTCTGACCTCCTGCCCAGGTACTTGTCCAGTCTCCTTTTAAAGACCCTCAAGGTAGGGGAGAACACCTTGGAAGCCCATTCCAGATTCTGGCAATCCTTACTGTAGTTGGTTTATCCAAGAAGCTAAGAGGTACTCTGATTATAATCTGCAAGAGATTTCTGATGGCAAGCTCCCTAAGTAAGGGCTCTTTCATTTGGCCAGTGAAGGCCTATCAAACCTAATTGCTGGAAACTGAAGTAAACTAGAAATAAGGCACAGGCACCTTAATGGTGAAGGAAGTTAACCATTGGGACAACTTGTCTAGGCATGTAACAACTGAAGTCTTTAAATCAAGAACTGGGGATCTGGCTAAATAGCTTCAAGCAGCAGTTAATAGCTTATTGCAGGAATCTCGTAGTAAAATTCCATAGCCTATGTATTACGGTCAAAGTGGACAGAGCAGATGATTGTAATGGCTTCTTCAGGGCTTAAAATACAAGATTCCATGAAGATGGAGTGATAAAAGATAGATGGGACAGAACAGAATATGCCCAGGGCCAGGAATTACATTCAGTCTCTGACTAGTTCTCTTGCAGATCACATATTACTTAGTTTACTTCTGTAATAACCTAATAACTTGACAAAAATAGAACAAATGGTGCCAGCTGAGTCCTTCCGAGTGAAACCCAGCACTGAACTGAAGAAGCCATTGCGCTGCTTCCATATTCTCCAAAGTGGCACTGAAGATAAACAGGAGAATAAACCACCCTTCCCCTAAGCCTGCCTACAGTAGGCCCAGAGGTTCTGAGGATCCACAGTGAACTGAAGAAGCATGAGGGAGTCTATAGGCTAACAGACAAAGCATGAGGGGCCAGATTTGAAAACATAGGCCTCTCATGAGATTTTCAGAAACACTCTCAGTACCTAATTCCCATTGGCTTCAAAGAAGTCACTTTATACTTTGAAAACTTGTACTTTCTCTTCCACATGCCAGATGTGACTGAGCCTGATGCTGCAAAACAAGCATAACACATTTGAACTATGTCATCATAGGGAATAACTAAAGCTCAAAATGTTTGGGACATAACAGATAAAGAGGACATAGCAAGGTACTGCGGGAAATGCAAAACAGTGCATGTTTGCAAAGTTAGTGATAAACTGTGATTCCCAAGTGAAAGCAGTAGCAAGCAGTAAAAGCACTGAAGTGCATCTAACTAAAAATACACACTGGGGCATAAGGACAAGGGTAAACAGAATACAAGGGTAAAGAGGCAGGAAAGGCTAGAAGCAATAAATGTGGAGGCGCCCACAATATGACACAAACCAGAGGGCTGCAATGTCATGCTTGCAATTAAAGCAATCCCTCCCAATACCAGTTTCAAAGAAAGAAAAAAAGCTAAGACAACTGCAGGACAAAGATCCCATTAGGCAATACTGAAACATCATCCTAATGCATTTCCAAAACAATGCTCAAGAACAGACTAGTTTGTGAAGTTGGAAATTAATGAACTAGCACTGAATTTCAAACAGATCACAAGAAAACACATGCAAAAAGATTGTTGACATCCTGGTGTTAATAAGCTTGCTTCATATAGTGGGCATAATATAAGCCCATCTAGCAAAATGACAGTAGGTTATCTGATACAGGCAGTTATTATTCAGTAGGTTTTGAAATAGGAAAAGAACAATCCTCTTGTGTTCTGGGTTGGTGAACAATCTATATGTACAAGTGATCAAACGGATACATGTCTACTGAGCAGAAGACGAAAGTTCCAACTTGTAGAATCTATAAGGTGTTTAATGCTCTAACGTACATTAAGAATATAATGCATACATTTGACACAAATCCATGGTGAGATACACATGTAAAGTCCCATAGCACTGAGAAAAAAATTAAAAGTTGACTGGGTAGCAAAATTAGCTCTTACTGAACAAATTTGGGTAAACAAGGTAGCCACTACAATGAAACCTAAGGGAGGTGGTGCTCTCCCCCACCCTGGGGTTCTTCAAGAGGAGGTTGGATGGGCATCTGGCGGGGGTCATCTGACCCCAGCACTCCTTCCTGCCTATGCAGGGGGTCGGACTCGATGATCTATTGAGGTCCCTTCTGACCCTAGCATCTATGAATCTATGAATCTAATACCCAAATTTAACATAAAAGTGCCAAATACTACATCTTCATAAATACACATTTGAGTGACTTGTCTCTGGAATTTCCCAAGGACTTGAAGCATATTTGAAGTTCCCAGGAGGTAAGGGATGATTTGGTGACTTGAATACCATCTGTTTCTGCAAAAAATGTTTGAAAAATACAGAATGACTCAACCTTATACAGATTTAAAACAATAAGTCTGACTTGATAGGCAAAATATGATGCCCAGGTTCTCGTAAATATACAGTAAAAACTTTGTTATCCAGCACCCAGGAGGAATGCGGGGGTGCCGGATAACGGGCATCCTTGCCTGTTCAGGCTGCCACCTCTCCTGCCACATCCAGGGCATCACTGCCCCTCCCGTGGGTCCTGCAGACCCCGAGGCGGGCCCCACACAGGCTGCTATGCTCTGGGTTGTGGGGGCTCGGCAGCGCAGGCTGCTTTGCCCTGGGCTGTGGGGGGCTTGGCGAAACCAGAAGTGCCACAGTGGGCACTTCTGATTTCACTTTTACCTCACAAGCCAGCATGCTGGTTAAAAGAGCATGCTGTCTTGTAAGGTGCTGGATAACACAGCTTTTACTGTAAATACCTGTTGGTATTATAGAAGTAAAATTATTGTAAGGGATAGGATTCTGTCCAAAGGCCAGCATATCATAATGCCACATAACTAGAATAAGGCATCTAAGTATATTCTACAATGCCCTTCTTGGTATGTAAGAACAGAGCACAGTTCTGACTCAGCCTGAATGAAGATAAGGTATCTAAGAACAAAATACGCAGCAAGCAAATACTAGGAAGAAATACAAAACACCCTCCTTGGAATCACTTGAAATTCATCCTTGTTTAGAGTCTTTACATCATAGCTTGGTTCTTTTTTTTAATATTGTATTTACTTTCATATACTACACTCACCTTTCCCCCAAAACTCAGCCCGCTAAAACTGGGGGGAATGTCTTAAGCAGGGAAATTTATTTAAGCTAATTGTTAGACCTGTGCAAAGTGGCTAGCATTCGCTTCAGATTTGGCCGATTCAGGGGACAGTGATTCGATTTAGTGATGTGAATCACTGTCCTGATTCGATTCAGCAGAATCTGATTCAGAAATTCAGCTGCTGCCGAAATCTCTGAATCAGCCAGGCCAGGCCCATCCCTCGTCCCTCTCCCAGCCCAGCAATGGCTGTCCCAGCTCCTGGCACTTGTTAAAAAAAAAGCACTGGATGACTGGGTGCTGTTGGGTGGGGGGTGATCCCTGCTGCCCCCCACTGCCCCCAGCCCCTCCATGGGTGCCCTGCCCAGGCCAGCTCCGGCCCTTTAAGAAAAAAAAAAAGAGAAAACCCAAGGACTCACCACTTCTGCTGGCAGGGGGTGATCTCCGCTGCCCCCTGCTGCCCTGTACCATATGGGGGGCTCTGCATGAGCTTCCAAAGCCCCCAGGCTGCTGCAGGAGTGGTGAGTCCCAGGGCTTTTCTCCATTTTCTTTTTCTTAAAGGGCCAGAGCTGGCCCAGGGGGGCACCGGCTATAGGAGCGAGGGGGGGGTTGGGGGTCTCGTGCAGAGCCCCCCATGCAGCGTGGGACAGTGGGGGGCAGCAGGGGTGCACCCAGTAGCACCCAGTGAGCACTGGGGCTTTTTTTTTAAATGCTGGGAGCTGGGGCAAGCAGGGGAGCTGGGGGAGCAGGCGAGGGTTAGGGGGGCTGGCAGGGGTCCCCCCATGGTCCAAATCAGGCCAGACTGAATCACCACCTGAAGTTTCGCACAGCCCTACTTATTATCACTTACAGTTTAAGGAGGGGTAGAGTGCACCCTTCAGGATCACAGTTAGTCTTAACTCTGTCACAGGCACTGCCAAATTGGCCATAATTTATGGCTAAGAAGCCAAAATAGCTGCTACCAATTCAGAAGCCGCTGTGACAGGGTTAAAATTGTAGGTTTGAAATAGCTGCTACAGACCGAGTGACCCTGGGCACATCTACCCATGCAATTAGTGCAGCTGAATAAATGGCAGCACAGTTCAGGTACAGCCAGCCCAGAGCTGCTCCACCCAAGCTCAATGTGATGCGGAGGGGTTGGTGGAGGCACAGGAGTGCTACAGTGTGTGGCTAGTGGGCAGCCCCTCCATTGTAGCACCCTCATGCTCCTGCCAGCCCTGGTCACTGTCTTCATGTGCATTGTGGCACACCAAATAATTCCGCTGTAGGATAGTACTTGTGTCAGGCAGTACCATCCTACAGGAGAGTTAATTAGTTTACTGCATCCTAATAGCATCAGACATGTAGAAGATGACACTTTACTGCAGGTAAAGTGCACATAGATGCCCCCACAGAGGGGTGGGCTTCACCCTTCCTGCCTCAGACCATCCTTCAGTTATGGTGAGACTGCACTGTGGCACTTCAAGAGTCCAGAAAACTCTTTTTGTCTTCATTCTGCCTTCCCAAAAGAAGGTGTGTGTCTGATTTGGGGGCATGTCGTATGTGAGAATATGTGGTGGTGTGGTCTTGCTCAGTCACAAGATACTGGGTTTGATATTCTTCATACATGGAGCAAATTCAGTGCAATAATTCCACTGTGTGAATTCTTTAGTGAATTCCTAAGGCTGATGTTATACAAAAGATTGGATCATACTAATCTTTTTTTCTTAAATCTACAAATTTATGAAATTTCTCTTCTCCTTTATTTCAGTACTGTCACAGGCCTATTTGAACTAAACAGGAAACATTCCCTTTGACAGGCAGATTGCTATAAAGGTTTTAGTTTCTTTTGTTTTGCTTTTTAAACTGAGTGCTTGCACAACACATTGGGCAACAACGGACTCAAACATTGTGAATCACAGTTTGCGTAGTGTGGTGTTCCAGTTAAAAAAACCCCAAAAACAGCTTCCCTGTCACTGAGCTCTAGCCACTGGGGAGGGCCCTGCTGCCACGGGCCAGCCTGGACATGAAGCTGTTTTGGCTGGGGCAGCAACTGCAGCTCGGTAACGGCTGCCCCCCCGGTCCCCCCGCCGCTGGGCTGGACATCGGGGCAGGGGGGCAGAAAGAGGCGGGTGGGAAGAGCCCCCCTCCAGCACTGCACTGAGCCTCCCTCCCTTCCCTGTGGCAGCAGGGGTGGGGGCAGAGGGAGGAGGGGGAAGAGTCACCCTCCAGGGCCAGGCAGCGCCACACTGAGTCTCCTTCCTTGCCCCTTGAGGAGGCGAGCTGCTCTGCCCTGGCTGCAGTCCCCTGGTGGGAGGTGGGGAAAATTAACCCCCTCCCTGCCCCCTTAGCCTTAATGGGGCTGTGCTGGGATGGCTGCAATCCCTGCTGATGGGAGATGGAAAGTGAGGGGGAATTAAACCCGCCCCCATACTTGTGCCCCATGGGGCACCCTGACAGAGGCTTCTGCTCCTTCTCCCCTTGCTGCTACAGTGGTGGGGACAGGAGTGTGGTCAGACACCATCCCAACATAGTCTCATTAAGGCAAATGGGGCAGGGAGGGGGTTAATTCCTTTCTCCGTCCCTTCTGCCCCCAGGGTCCTCAGTTAGGTCCTCAGTTAGGGTCTGCCAGACAGGCAGACCCCAGCTGCAGTTGGGGGGAGGGGAAGAAGGGAAGAATTAACACCCCCCCTGCCCACTTTGCTTTAACAGAGTCAAGTCAGGCCTATGCCTGGCCATGTCTCTGCTCCTGCTCAAGCTATGAAGCAGAGGAACGGGGCCAGCCCTACTCTTCGGAGCTAAGAGCACAGCCCAGCCCAGCCCAGGGCTACAGAGCTTGCTGGGATGCTGAAGGACTCTGGTTTAACTTAAACCAGGAAGAGGTCTAGGACAGAAGTTTATTAAACCGGTTTGACCCAAACCAGTTCATAGATTTCAAAGACTTCATAGATTTCATAGATATTAGGGGTGGAAGGGACCTTGAAGATCATCAAGTCCAGCTCCCTACCCCAGGGGCAGGAAGTCAGCTGGGGTCAAAGGATCCCAGCAAGATAAGCATCCAAACACTTCTTGAATGAGTCCAGAGTAGGTGCCTGCACCACTTCTGGAGGGAGTCTATTCCAGGTTTTGGGAGCTTGGACAGTAAAGAAAATTTTCCTTATGTTCAGCCTAAAATGGTCTTGGAGGAGGTTATGACCACTGGTCCTTGTTTTTCCTCAGGGCATTCCGGTGAACAGCTGTTCTCCCAGATCCTGATGTATACCCCTTATATACTTATAAGTAGCCACCCAGTCTCCCCTGAGCCTGCGGTTTTCCAGCCTGAAGAGTCCCATGGCTCTCAGCCTCTCTTCATAAGGCCTATTCTCTTGCTATCTGATAATGCACGTGGCTCTCCTCTGGACTATCTCAAACTTCTCGACATCCTTCTTGAATTGCAGACCCAGAATTGGATGCAGTATTCCAGCTGCAGCCTCGCCAAGGCTGAGTTAAGTCTGATATTACATTCAACCAGGTTTATCTTAAACCAGTTTCAGCCATTTTGAAACAGGTTTATGTGCACTGAACTTATGTGCTGTTACAGATTTAAACCAGATTCTGATCTCTTAAACTGGTTTATATGTAACTTCTGTCCCTAGCCTTATTGTTTGGAAAAGACTAGCAATTCTGAACATTTCTGGCACAAATAAATGTCACAGGTTAATGGCTGCATTGTAATGATGTTGTAGCCTGAGACTAACATATTTAAAACACAACAAAATTTAATTCTTCCAAAACAAATGAGCTGAATATGCTTTGCTCACACTTTAAGAAGACAAAACTGTGCTGACATTTGCAATGGTGTAAATGAAACAACTCCAAAAATTAGGATGATTTGGATTTTAAGTCCCTAAAACAAGAACTGTTTGGATCCCAGGTTTTGGTTCTACATGTTGAACTGAGAACAGCAATTCCACTATGGCCTTTTAATAAAGGGCCTGTCTTTGTTTAGCTCTGTAAACAGGTTCCATTTAACTAAAAATGTCTATTTTGATATCTACTGATATGGAATTTTAGGCTGAAGACAATATGGTGAGCCTTGGGCAAAATTATCTCTGGTACAGAGGATGCTTTATTTATTTTAGTAACTTTAGTACATTTAACCCTTTGGAACCTTTCTTTGTTGTCTGATTCTCCTGCGGGATTTTGTAAGGGCAATACAACTTCAAGATCTTTAGCTGTGGTTATCAATTTTATTTGGAGAAAAACTTGTGTTTCCAATAACTGAATGTGAAAACGCAGGGTCAAATTTTATGCAATACTTGATTTTTAATCAAAACAATACAGTATATGAGGTTTTATAATGCCTTGTCACCAGACAGGAGAAAATTTGTTACAAATACCCAAAAAAAAATTATTTAAAAAAATGGTTTTGTGATAGAAATGTATTTGACTTTTTGGGGGAAGGTTGGGGGAAGGGTTCAAGCTAGAACAAAAAATCGTAATATCAAAACAATTCTGAATTGAAGTATTAAGTATTTCATGTTGCTGTATTGACCCAAAATGAAATATCTTGGCTCAGAGTGACATTAATCTTTGCATTCACCAGGTTTGCTACAGAGCCCCATAGAAACTAACTGATGATACCACATGCCCCCATTCTCCCATTTTGGGCCCAGCGCTACAGTTGAACAACAACTCTCAGGTGGTACTTGGGTTTCTTCCTGTAGAGCTGCTGCAGTAATCACTGAACTGCTTAGGTGGTGCAGAAATTAATATCCACACAGGCAGCAAGAAAACTTTTCGATTCGGGTCAACAAACCAAACCCAAACATTTTGTTTAGATTTTCCTGATGGACAATTCTGTCAAAATCAATTGTGTTCTTATGAAACATTTCAGGTTTAGCAAAGCCTATTCTGTGTTTACTTTCATCCCGTAACTCATTATCTCCATAGTTTTCAGTGCTTAAGGATTTTATTTTCAGGTGTAACATGTACTAGTATAAATGTATTGTGGCCACTTTCAACTAAGAATAATTATCAAGTGGATTTTGACTGCTGATGGCCTTGTTGTTTAGAAGAGGGTGGGAATGGTATTGTCACATTTAGAAGCTGCACAAAATCTCAAATGATGGCTAGAAAATGGTATTTAGAGGCTTGCTTTTGGAAACTGGCTTGTAGAGAAAATAGATATGCATTACAGCAATGGTCCGGGGGGGAGGGGGGTGGCAGGGGTGTCACAGGAGCACTGAGGTGCTCTGTGCCTTAAGTAAAGGAAATAAGGAGAGTCACCAATCAATGGGGCAGCTCAGGTGCCGGTTGCCGTGGCAACCAGGTGGGTCACATGGCCAGAAGGGGGCAGGGCTAGGCCTTTATAAACAGCCCGGGCCAGAGCCTAGAGAGCAGTTCCCCTCTGGCAGCTGCAGGAGCTGCAGCTCTGCGGGAGAGCCGAGCAGCAGAGTCAATGGTGGCGGTTTGACTATCTGCAATGATGCGAGGGGAGAGAGAGAGCCCGGACAGACGTATGGGTGAGAGTCAGCATTGTGTGGGGTTTGTATTATAAGCCTGGCACTTATGTTTATGTTGTAGCCGGCTGGCTGACTCTTTGGTTTATTTATCATTACACCGGAGGACCGGGTGAGGCTGTAGGGGTGTGAGGAGGCCTCACAGGAGCCCCCCAGGGGCTTGGAGAGTTCCTGGTGCCCAGCAGGGGCGCGGAGGGCAGTGCCACAGTGAGCACATCGAGACGAGTGCCGGAGGGGTGCTCGGTGTGTGGGGAATTGTAGCCCCAGCTGCGGGAGGCATGGCAGAGACCCCACTGGGGGAGGCAACGGGCGCGGGAGGCGCGGCAGAGGCCCTAGGTGGGCCACGTACTAGATCAAGCCACCCCAAGGCAGGTGGCAGGTTTCATTGACAGGCACCTGAGTCAGGTGCAGGCTAAAGAGTGGTCTGGAGGGTCCCCGTACCAACAGGGGAGCCCTAGGGACCAGAGGGGCCAGGTAAGGCTCCGGCCGCCTGAGCCTTACAGGACACACTTGATGTTAGGGTCATCATTGACAGAACTTTGAAGGGGCCAGGTAGGGCTCCAGCCGCCTGAGCCTACCGAGACACACTTAGTTGGACAACCATCATTGGCAGGGGTCAGCAGGGGCCAGGTAAGGCTTAGGCCGCCTGAGCCCAATCGGACGGTCATCATTGACAGGACTCAGAAGGGGCCAGGTAGGGCTTAGACCGCCTGAGCCCAGTTGATATAGAGAGTTAATCCAGGTAAGGGGACCAAGCCTGGGGGGGGGGAGCCAGAGAGGAGAGGCGCGGATTGCGGGTTAGGCCCAGGGGCGCTGGTTACGGGTTAAGCCCAGAGACGCCAGAGAAGGGGCGCTGGTTGTAGGCCAGCCCAGAGGGGCGCCAGTAGGGCACAGGACCAGACAACGTCCAGGAAGAGCTGCGAGGCTTGGGGCATGCTATAGGAGAGGTAGGAGGCACGCACTGCCCATAAGGCTGGGGTGAGTACACCCCATTTGGAACGGAGGTAATACCAGCGGGGTGTCATAGGTGCAAGTAGGCAGCCTCCCATACTGAACTTAAGATCAAAGACGTGGCAGATGAGTCGAGGGTGCTGGATTGCCTAATTGACACGGCAGGGGGCGCTAGCAAGTACAGGGCCACTTGTAGGTTCCCACTCCGTGACAAAGGGTTAATTGGCTTCAAAAAGCCTATTTGTGACAAAGTTTCCTTCAAGACCCACTGGATCTGAAGCCAGCACATGCACAGGTTGGGAAACTGAAGACGTGTTACCACACTGTTTCATAACATGAACAGTGTACCCAAACAGAAATATGGGACTCTGCGGCATTAGCTCTAGGTTACAGTGCCAAACCACAGGGCCCTTAAGATTTCCAGCTTTGGTGAACAGACCAAATTAAGAGACACCAGAAAAAGCCCAAATTAAGATGTGCCCATGTGATAGGTTTGTGAAACAAATGAATATGCTGACAGGACAGAACGAGGACAAGACAACCACAGAGAGACCAATCAACAGTGCCCAGAGATGAAGAGTTACCAGGGGAGGAAAAGAATACAAAAGGAGGGATTTCAGAACAGCATAGGGTCCCTGAGAGGGGAACTCAAGACAACCATGGACAGAGGGCATACTACCAGCCCATCTCATCCACTCCACTGGGTATGAGCAGAGGCAGGAAGGGGCTTGGCCTCTGACCTCCAGGCTGGTGACATCTGAAATTCAAGAAAGAACCTCAGGGTGAAGCTCACATACTAGCCTTCCTTCTGAGGACAGCTCTAAGACTGGTAGCTATTGAATTGTTTGCATTATTCTTATTTGCTATCACTGTGTATCAATAAAATTTGCCTATTACCAAATGGAGAGATCGTGGGTTTGCCCAGAACAGGGTATCTGGGTCATAAATCCAGTGCCAACTTCCAACACCCAACACCCCATGCTTTCCCCTGGATGCTGGGATACAGGGTTCAGTAATGGAGGCAGTGAGGAAAACAGCTGCAGGCCAAGCAGGGCTGTGCCTTGCTAAACCCCCAAATACCAATGGCCATGCCTAACAGAACCTGATAACCCTGGGGTTCTGTAGTAGGCCCTGCTCCCTACTAGCTCTGCCCCCAAATTGCCAGGCCCACCAGATGTTCCAGACGGAAGAGCTCTGTGGAACATACTCTTGATGCCCCTGCTGTATCCCAAAGTTTCTGCTATGCTCAGGAATCTTCTGGGGCAAAAACTACTTCTCTAAACACAGGCCAATTTTTTTTCCTAAAACCTAAAATTAGGCCCCTAAATTTGTATGTAGGTATCATAATAGAAATCAGCCAATTCACAAAAGTGTTGTGCAAGCATAGTTTCCATTATTGACACCTAAACCCATCATTTTACAAAATAAGCAGTACTTATAATGCTGTTTTTGGTGCATCTCAGGGTCTCAAACTATACTTCTGATTGGAATCTGTTGAGGCCTAATTGCCTGACATCTATCTCAGCTGGTGCATGGCACTAGCTGCACCTTTTGGAGCAGAAATATTGAAAACATTATTAAAGGAAGACCTTGGCTGTCTAGAATAGTAGTGCCTAAATTGAAATGGATGTGTGCAGCATGACTAGGTAACAGGGCTGGTAGCCAGCCCATTAATAATTGCACTTTTTATCTGTGGACCTCAAAGCACTTTAAAAAGGAGGTCAGTAGTATTATTCCCATTTTAAAGATAAGGAACTGAAAGGTGAAGTGGCTTCCTCAAGGTCATGCATCTGGCCAGAGCAAAACCAAAACTGAGGTCCATCTGGGGTTCTGTCCTTTTGACCACAGAGACCTTTGACACATTATTTTTCTCTCTCTTTGAATGTCCCTATTCAGGGCTGTGGCTACAAACTGTAGCAGTTCTTTCATGAGTATTTTTTACTGGCAATTCACATGATTGAACTGAAGACCTAACATGTTTGTCTCCTCTCTTATTTGTGTAAACTCTTAAAGGGCACATCTACACTAGATTCTTTACTGCACAGTAGACTAATCTACTGTGAAGTAAGTGTCATTACTGCTAGGTAAATAGGCTAATGCACAGTAAATCTACTATCTGTATTTACAGGTAGATTTACTGCACATTAGCCAATGGCAGTAGTGCACATGTAGACACTGACTGGGAGCAAATTTGACCCCAGTCAGCCAGACCAGCAGGGGGCAAGCTTCCTGATAGGGACAGAGCAACATGGCTTGGAGCCCCTCCAGCCAGAGTAGAGATGACTTTTTAGCAGTCCCTGGCTGGCCTTTAAACCCGTGGCTTGACCTCTGGGGCTGATGCTTTTCCCTGACCACTGTGTGCTGGTTTGGTGGGCATGTTCTGGTTACAGCAGTGCTGTAGAGTCCTATCCTGACCCACAGGCTTCTTCCAGCTGCTCCCTGGCCCCTGGGCACAATGCCTCTGTGCTATGGGCATGTGCTGGTTCCAGTAGTTCCACAGGCCATTGTGCATGAGCAGGAGAGGGACCAGGAGGACCACACTTTCTGGGACAGGCTCTTTGCCCTTGAGGAGAGGCATATTGCCCTCCTCAAGAGGATGGTGGAGGTGTAGGAGAAGCAAGCCATGGTGGTGGCCTGGACAGTGGAGGCCATGGGAGAGGACTGCTGGGTGCTGGACACCATCCTGGCCCAGGTGGTCACCTTTGTGTCCACCACCCAGTCCCTGTCTCCAAATCCACCTGCCTCCTGGCAGCTGCCCACCACCAGCCCTGGCCCTAGCTCTGGCTCTGACCCTGTCTGCCATGTGGCCCCTGAGCAGAAATGGTCCTTGCTGAGCCCAGCCCCATGGAGGAGGAGGGGTAGTAGGCTGGACAGTGCCCACCCTCGTCTCTGGCTGAGCTCTCAGGCCACCGGCCTCACTGTGGTGGCTCCACCTGCAGTGGTGCTGCCAGAGATTGGGGAGCTGGGCATCTCTTCCCGGGCTCCACACCATAGGTGCCTCTAGCTCACCATTCCCCACTGACACTGCACTAGCTAGACTCTTGTAAACATTTGCACAGGGAAGGGGGTGTTTTATTGGTGGTGGGGTTGGGGTTTGGGGTGAAGGCTGTTGTTGGGGAGGGAATACAGGAGGGAGTGTATAGTGATGTAGGGAAATACAGATTGTTGATTGGAAACTGCCCAGAGTGTGTGTAGTCTTGGGGGTGTGCTGTGGGCCTGGGGTTTGGAAGCAACCACCCAGTGCCCTGCTGTGGGGGCTGGGAGAGGAGGTTGTCCACAAGTGCCTTTAGGACACAGTCCCCTGTCCACCACTACCAGTGGGGAGGCGGGGGAGTGTCCATGGTGTATTCTCCACAGGCTCCCAGGACAGCATTCCTCACCAGGCTGAGCCTGCCTCTCCTGGAAACCCTTGCCAGCTTGAGCCTGTCCCTCTCAAAAGACACACCTGCCAGCCCGAGCCTGCCCCCCTGAGAGCCCTGCCAACCAGAGCCTATCCCCGCTGGAGATCTCTGCCAGGCTGAGTCTGTCCCACCTGGAGACTCCTGCAAGCCTGAGCCTGCCCCCGCCCCCTCCCGGAGACCCCTGCCAGCCTCAAGCTGCCCCTACAAGACTCCTGGCACCCAGGCAGCTACATCAGGAGCCTGCAGCTGCCCCTTGCTGCTTTAGGAGGTTAAAGCAGGGCAGGAGCAGGCCTGGATCTGCTTAATCCTATAAGGATCAAATCTGTTCCCAAGAGAGTACATGTGTAGATGCCTTCCCAGGGCTATTTTACTGTGCAGCAAATAAATGCACAGTAAGTCTAAATAGCATTAATTGTACATGTGGATATACCCAAATTGCTGCCTTCTTACTAGGAAATAACCAAATATGAATAATGTCATGTTATCTCAGCCATTTGACATCTTAATCTGTACCTCAACTGCTCTACTATCATGTTAATTAACAGCTAAGCCATAAGCACTTCTTACATTTTTATGACAGCCCCCAAGGGCTAAAAGCAATTAGTTCAATACAAAGCTACTACAAATATCAAAGAGTAAAAGGAGAGACAGATTAGCTTAAAAATCATAATACCAAGTAAGTTTGATATTTCTTCCTTTCAAGCAGTGTTTGCAAATTGTTTTTATTGTTCTTTGCTCAGATAACGATTTTCCTTAGGAAAGGCTATTCATGTTCTGCTCAGGCAGGGCACTGGGACTAACATTTTCAAAATTAGGTCCCTCAGGTTAGACTCTTAATTTTCCCTTTATGACTGTCAGTAAATCTGCAATTAGATTTTCAGAAGCTCTGAGCACTAAGCGCTCCAACTGAAATTAGAGGAAGAGTCTAAGTGTTTGGCACTTTCGCAAATCAAGTCACTTATTTACTGAGAAGATCAAGATCTAAGAACCTAACCTTAAACTCCTTTTTTCTGTTTTGTTTTGTTTTTTCCAGAAATTGTGGTTAATTATTGAGCTGCAAAGACCCTTGGGGCTAACTGTGTGTAAATTCTCTCTTTAATTTTTAAAAGCTCCTCAAAATCACACACACAAGGAAAGCTTCTATGAAATAACTTCCTGAAATAACAGTATATTACAAAACTCCAACAACTTTTCTCATGCTATATTCAGTAGAGGCTCTGGTTCAATACTCTATAGTATCATAGTTTTCCTGGGTATTCAGACTTAGAAAACTTGGCTATTTAAATAAAGGGAATCTCAGAGTTCTAAGAAAACCTAGGGTGAAATATCTTTGCTTCCCTGTTTGCATTCCAGGAGGGTCATCCTAGCTCTTCATGCTTTCATGGTAGTCATTACTTTTTAGGGTCCTCACATAAAACCTTAGAAATACAAGCTCGGTGATACAAGATGCTGAGGTGCTTTTTGCAGGGACAAGGATTTGGCCTTTCATCCTGGCTTGAGCTTCCCCTCTATGCTCACTGTCAAGTGAGCTCAGCAGCTTTTGGCTGTGGCTCCCTGCTTCCCTGTATTTCTTTTGCATCCCTATCTTCTGGACGACTGCCAAAGAGTCTGTGATTCCCTCTTCTCCCTGTCCCTCACAGTTCATATATTCCCTTGCTCCTCACCTATTTTTCTTTCATGTGCTGCAGCAGCTCCAGTGGCAGTTGGTGGGAGGAGGTATATCGACTAAGCCTAAGGGGTTATAAAATCCTGTGTGAGCAAATGTTATGCCTTGGTATCCACAGAGACCAAGTGCTCACAGAACCACAACTACTATCCTCAGAGGCAGAAATCAACCTGCATCTAGCAGCATGGGGTGAGTTGGCCTAGAGCTTAGCCACCTCCATCTACAACATGTTTCTCACTAGATAAACACCCCTCCCTTTACCCAGGACTGAATCACAGATATGTTGAAGGAAAAATATCAATCAAAGGCAATGTGATAATCTACTTGACTAAAGAGGTCATTAAAGAGCCAAAAATCTGCCTAGCTGTCTTTTGTCAAGGGATCAGCTTCATACACAACAATTTTTCATGAAGGGGATTTGATTATATGCCAGACTGAGACAATGAATAAGAATTTTCTTTGGTGGCAGTAGGAAACCACAGCTGTGTAGCGGCACAGCTGGGCATCCAGGGCACAGATACAGTAATAACTTCCAGTAACTGAGATGCCACCTGCACAGTTGTGATCATGCAGCTGCTAGCGGCAGCAAGGTTTTTTGTCCCACCACAAGTTTTGTCTCCCCACAAGTTGTTGAACAGAGCAGTTGCCCCAGCCACACCCCTAGTTATACTCTTGGAAAACCACCATGCTTCAGTCTGAGACAGGCCTTTTTCCATTGGGTAGAGGAAAATGGTATGCTGAGGCCTGAGAGAGGGAGTGGGGAGAGAGGGCCGTTGTGATGCAAACTGAGTTAGCAAAGACTTTTCATTACTGTAAATGAGAAACAACAGAGGCCAAGTGTTAAGAATTGATACCCAACATCACTTTGCTCTGGAATGGATTAAGCTGAAACCTGTTGTCATTCATCCCTTTAACAGGTACTGAGAGGTTCAGGAAACTGCAGAATCTAGTCTGCAAAAAAAAAAAAGGAAAAGGAGAGATGAGTACCTGCAGCATCCTTAAAATTAATCCATCCAAAATAATCTCACCATTTCCTCTAGCAGCCAAATATTAAACAGTAGATGACAGGATGACAGGATGCTGGATGTGTAGAACGGCAGGGGGAAATGATGAAAATTTCTTCAATACAATTACCAGGCCATCTTAAAAATAAAGAATGGAGCCACAGTAAAGCAAATCTATACCAAGTCCAGAGGATGAGATGCAATTCTGTGCCAAGTCCAGAGGATGAAATGCAGTACCACATTGTCATCTATTTTAAAGATCCACGGAAACTCTCAGCACAACAGCATCTCACCTGGCCATGGTCCACTGACATAAAAATATATCTAGTTCCTAATCATGTATAGCTTTAAAACCAGACTAGCCAGGGCCCCGTGAATTAGAGCAATGCAGGTGTCACTGGAAATGGACCCCCTGGAGCAAGAGAGCTTGAGACAGCATAAAAATGTATAGGAATAATAAAGGAAAGAGGTGACATCTTAGACAACATTTTATCCCAAAAGGGGTTATGAATTACTAGGTAATTGCCCGTCAAGAATGATTGATTTCAGGGAGTGCTTACATGGCGCCCCCTCATCCCTGCTCACTCTTCAGGGTCAGCTATGTAAAGACTCCCTCTGCCACTGCCACCTCCTCCTCCAGCCTCTGGCATGGGGGCTCCCTCCCCCTGCCCACCTCTGCCTCGCAGCAGGCCTTCCCCCCATCATGAATAGATCAAGCTGCCTCCACTAGCTCTTCCTATTTGTAATTCGAAGAAGTCCTAATGGTTGCTAAAGTTAATGCAGCCAGAGCATCCATTAGTGAGACTGAATGAAATCCAGCCAGAGAAGAGATAATGACCTGTCCTGTTTTGCCACTGCCTGCAGTGCTACAGATTGCCCTAGATCTGGACAACCCTCCCTGCAGACCAGAAGGAAAACATTTCACAGCGAGAAGTACTGGATTGTATAGATCCACCGGGCTACTCCAGTACCTAGAACAGTGTCTACTCAATGCTGATACTAGGGAAGAGGAATAGTTGGGCATTATCACTTACAGATGAGAGAATTGCAATGGAGTCTGTTTTAAGCACTTGAAAGCTTTAGTTAATGCAAAACTTGACTGACTGTAAAGCAGTTAAGCTAAAAATGTAATATTTCTGCTCTGCTGTGTTCTGATTTCCATCTGTCTCCAAGTGCAATGAAAGACATAAGGATTATCTAGACAATTATAGATGGCTTGGGAGCTGGCTCCCCCCAAGACTGCCTCATTGCTTCCTTTTCCAGTTTACTGCCCAGGGCAGAGCTTATGGACAGGCAGCAGAGCAATCTTTGTGGAAGCTCCTGAAAACATAATCATCATCTGTCAAAGCCCACATCTGATCATCTTTACCACTTGGAGGACACAACACAGCATTATATAACCTGATTTTTGCTCACATTAGGTGAGGAGCAAGGAAGCTTCCATTATAAACAACGTGCTGTATTTATCCAAGGGCAAATCTAAGTCTATCTGACATGTTCTTTACTGATATAAAACAATTTTTAATTGGGACAAGAAATTATGGTTTGGTCTATGCAAGAAAGTTTTGCATTCAAAGCCCTTCTATGACGGTAAAACCCTCCATGCTGCTGGCAGTTACTCCACTTCAGCAGATCAAAATTCAGACCTCTATCCATTATAGCTATGGGGTCACAATTTTGTAATGTAGACTAACACTAATATGTGCTGGAACATATCCTCAATTGGTGGAAATTGGCATAAATCCAATGGCTTCTATAATGCTTAATTAGTTTTTGACAGTCAAAGAACTAACCTGTTATTCTTTGTGAGGTGTACACAAGAACAGCACTACTGAAAAAGAAACTGGTCAATTCAATCTAAATGAATTGCTTACTGATACTTCCTCATATCCTACATGAAGCATTAGTTTGGCTAGTGCTTCAAACCCTACATGAAGCATTAACTGACTCAGTTACATTTGGTCACACACTTTCTACTGTTAGCAGGTTGAGTAGGTCAGACTCCTTTCCAGAGACTACATTCATGGTGGGAATGTGTTCCTAAAAATGTCACTTTCTCTTGTGAAGAGCCAACATCACAGCATCACACAGCTCACAGCTACTTGCTAGTTTTTAGTCTTATTCAAACAACAGGGCTTCCCACAAGACCTTCCTTGCCACAACACCCTTGCAGTCCAGCTGCCTTGGCACTATGCCACACCTTTTCTGGTTGGTTGCATGGCTGAATGAAACAGATTAGGAAACACACTTTGGAATCACATACTGATCTAGCTGTTACATCCTGGGCATGTCTACACATGCGCTTTAAGGTGGAGTAGTCTTTTTTTACTGCGCATTAAAGCACTGCATAAAAACCTGCAAGTATGCTAATACACAGTAAAATAGATTACTGCACATTAAGTGTCACTTAAAAACCATTCATATTTGTTATTGTGCATTAAGCAGCCTAATGTGCATTTCTTCAATACCTCACACTGGAGGTACTAAATTTAATGTGCATTAGAAAAAGCATCTTAATGCATGTGTAGATGTGTCCCCTGAGTGCTTTATCATGAGCTGATTCTCCAACCATTACTCATGTGATTAAGGGCTGCAGTTTTGAATCGGTACTTTGTATAACCATTTATTTTCATCCTTCTTTCCCTGCTTGGCAGGAATAGCTGCACTGGTATTTTCCCCATCCCTGTAAGACCCTCTCCAAGACTCATCAGCATTAAAAGCATGAAGAATGTTTGGGAAAATTTAGCTAATGCTGAAGTCAGACAGCATATGCCAAAGACTGCTCTTATGGATCAAGTCTGTTGTATTATTTCATGCACATTTTAGATTTATTTTTGGATTTTCAAATACCTACTGCCAGTATTTATTTTGTTAGACTTGTCAATGCAAAGAACCTTGGAATATTGTGCTATTTGTTTTGGGAGTGTCTGCATGTGTGCTTTAATGTGCATTAACCTATTTTAATGTGCATTAAAGCATCATTTAAAAAATCATGTGCTCTTGGTAATGTGCCATAAATAAGCCAATGCACATTAAGCATCACATAAAAACCATGGGCACTTATACATGAGCACAAATGCTGCTCCAACATGCTGAAATTCCAGCGTGTCAGACCAGATTCGATTAGACAAGTCTGCTGGAGCAGGGCAACTGACATATTCATTAAAAGGTATTGAACATGGTGGATACAGGTTCAGCCTCCGATTCAAAATTTCCTATACTTCTAAATGCTAGAAGCTGGGAGAGGAACAGGGCATGGAAAATTCTGGGCATGCCCTACTCATCCTCCCCCTCAACATGCATTCTCTGCAACTGTGAGAGACACGACACTGGACCAGATGTACTTCCAGTCTGACCTAGAATATGGCATTTCTGATGTTCTTATAAAATGTAAGGAGGAGGTTTCACAATGAAGAATAACTTAATAGGCCAATAAATACCCTTGTTTCACATTTATGATTTTCAAAATTTTCTTTGTCCTTTGTATTTTAAAAATATCACCCTCTAGCCCATAACAACATCTATTACCATAGGCATGACTAAGCCTGGGGTGTTCCAAATGAAGAATTTGACTTCACTGTAATGATACAGGAGAAATATCAGATGAGGGGATAAGAAAAGTCACATAGAAATAGGCGTCTATACATTAGAAATATATCTTTCTTTTGTGTGTACATACATCCAAATGAAAAATTGTCAACTGCTTGACCAGATAAGGAACAGCTGTCCTCCAAGGGGTGCAGATGACTCTAAGCTTTCAGTGAGCTCCCTGGGGATTAATGGTGTTCAGTCTCTCCCTGGAAATGCTCTGCATCTTGCAGTACTGAGCCCTAGGACCAGAGCTAAAGATCTGTTCTACAAGGCATCTGATTTGCATACCATGTCAATTATCATATGCACCAATCTACCCGTTCATACTCTCTCTTTCAGAAACAGGACGCTTTTTTACTAACGTTGTTTAAAACTGTGAATAATTTCTTGATGCAGTAACTCAACTCTCCCTCTTTAAAGGGTTTAATATTGATCAAGGCAATTTTTTTTTTCACTCACACTCTGGGTGTCCGTTTCCCTTCCCTTTTCTTTCTGTTTACCCATACATGCTTGCTTCAGAAAATAAGGCCCTCTAGACTTCTTATTCTGGTTAGAATACATTTTGAGCCATATGAAGCAACCCTTACTCAAGCAAAATTCCTCTCAGCACCAATAGAAGACTTATAGTATTTGGAGAAAGTGAAAAACAATAAAATCGATAAGAATGAAAACATACTATCAGCTCCCCTACATAATTGAGCAGCTAATCTCTCAGTGATGACTCATTGGTCATATTGAACTCTAAGCCCCCCCCATAATATATCACTGAAATTCATATGCTTTCATCATACAGAATTGTGAATTGAACTGAATTCCAAGTACATTCATTCTTAAGGAGTGCAGTTGGTGACAAAAAAAACTTATTTCCCCAGAAAGCAAACGGAGAGTTGGAAATATAGTTCTCTGTGACACTGGTTGCATCAACATGAGCGGTTAACTGTGCAGTTGCTACTGCACAGTCATTTAGTATTTGCTTAACCAAGTACTAAATGACTGTGTAGTAACCATCATTACTGTGCAGTCCTGTCGCCACAGTTATTTTTAGATGCTATCAAGCTGGATGCTAGGAAACCAATTCTATTAGCTCCCAAATTTAAGTGATCTGGTTATATTATGAATGTCCCCAAGGAGATACATGTCTGTCAGTCTCAAATTCAAAGCAGCTCATGTATGTGACTGCAGTGAACAAGATGTTAACATTTAGGCCTTCTCCAAGCAACCTGCTTCACAGGCTTCTCAAAATGGGCAGCTTTTGCCATGTTACTAAGATTACAGGATGTTTTCCAACATAGCTCATTGGGTGACACTGACATTGCTAGCTGTCCCAGGTCAGGGCATGACAGCATGAGATGCATATCTAGGAATAGCTCTGCAAGTGGGCAGGTGCTTCTGGGGCTTCTGGGAGAAGCCCCTGCAGGAGAATTCCTGAGGTGCAGAGGATTGGGGCCCTGAAGCCCCAGGAGTGCCTGCCTGAGGTTACTGGAGAGCATGAGCAGCCCAACATTTTTACCACCTATTGTCACGGCCACAATTTTGGGCATTTGTGGTGTGACAAAGGGCATGGGCATGTGTTTGGCCTTTGTGCCACCATAAAAATTCTTACGGTAGCCTAACAGTGATGGTGTTTGCAACTTAAGTAAACAGGATTTAACACTCCATCAGGTATTGCCAGGCTTGGAGGTACACAGGAGTTGCCTGCTGATACATTTCAAAATGGCATATTAACAGGACCTATGACAAATAATTTCATAGGGATCACAGAGCAACTCAGAAGTGTCCCTGATTTAATTGTGTACATGGCCTGTACTGTCTTCTGAGGAACTTAGAGAACAATAACGAGCACAAGTGGCGTGATGGTCCAGTGAGAACATTTCATATCCTTTTGATTTGAATTTGGATAGCTGCCAGAGCAGAACAGGTCAAAATGGAGGAGAATTCTGTCTTGTATCATAAAAAGGTGCTAGGTCAATAGTTATCATCCTGTTGAAATAACAATCCTCTTTGAATGTTACCTTGTTGATATTATGGTCTACTTATCCAGTAGTTGCATGAGAAGAATTAAATGGATGCATTTCAGTGTACAAGATGAAAATCATACTGTATTCTTCCTATTAGAAAAAAACTTGTATTATTATACAATTTATTAAGGGAACATGAAGAATCCTGGAACAACAGTACAACAGCCATTTTAATCAGTCACTCCAAAAGCAAATATCTTAAAATTAGTTATAGTGAAAGCAAGTCATTTGTTTAAAAAGTCAACGTGTTTCTTGTAGGCAAAGTGTCCTGAAGTAGGTTGAAATCTGTTAGCATTCTTATTTTGTAATAACATTTTAAAACGACTGAAAGCACAGAGAATTCTTTAAACAGCTCTTCACCCAAGGCAGTCAGGAGACAAGTTCCCAAGAAAACAAGAATTCCCGGGGCCATAATAACATAGGAGTGTCATGTCTCAACCATACTACAACCTGGCAGTGAGCTGTGCATTCCTATTTCGATGCGTCTTGTTTAACTATTTAGCACAGAGTTGTGGGTCATATATTGTAGGCTGCATCCCTTTGTTGTTTGGTATCACACAGCCATTGTAAATGCATCTTGACAAGTTTCCTTCAGCTCAGAGGATATATTTAGCTCTCTCATGTATTTCTGGAAACTGCCATTTATACTAGTACAGAAATAGGCACCAATCCTATACTATATAAAGGCACAAGCCTTCAAGGTCAGCAAAGAACTCAGGGAAATTACTGTTTACAGCACTGAGGGGTTAGGATGGTCTTATGAGACTGTTTTAGGCAAAACAGGGGATACATCAATCAGTAAGCACAGCATTTGGAGGATACGCACAAGGCAGAGAATATGAACCATATTCTGCAGTTACAACCATGCAGTCCTATTGACATCTCTGGCTATACACATACTCGGGGGGGGGGGCAGGTGCATTCTTTGAAAGCAGTTCCTGGATAGCCACTCTAATTAAAATGGCTCACCGTTATGCTTTAACTAAAGCTCACTGGCAAGGTTTAGTTAAAATGCCCCTGCAGCTATTTTGAAATGTGGGGGGGCAGGCTTAAATCATGTGACAGTGAGGCTACACTGGAGCATTCTAATTAGAATGCAGAGAAGACTTAATTAGTCTAGTCAGAATGCATCTAATCTAATTAGAACACATTGAGGCATGTCTATAAGCACTGACTAGGATTATCTGAATACAATAGGGACCAGATTTTGGTCTCTGTTTTTCTCTACTAACAGCCATTTGATTGATCCATTTCTGCTCATCTCAAATGCAGATATGGCTTATTACAGAAAGCATCACTAGGACGATGAGTGCTTTGGGATAGAGAAAACTATTAGGTTCTAATAAGAATCATGGTGAAGAACAAAATATTTGCCTCAAGGAAACTGATTGCCTCATTCTGCAGTTCTCCCACCCAAAAGCAGTTCTTACATAGGCTAGCAGTCCCATGGACTACTTTTCTTGACTCCCCCCTGTCATACCATGACAGCACTTACACACTACATAGGGACTCCAGATCTGCTAAACTGCCTGGCCGTAGGCTCTCATTCCTGTGGCAACTCCGCCCTGGTGGGGCAGGAAGCAGAAGCTTGGCCATTAAGGTCTTCAGCCCCACATCCAAATCATTGATAAAAATGTTGAACAGTACTGGACCAAGCACCGACCCCTGAGGGACATCACTGGCCACTTCTCACCAAGATGACACAGATCCATTTATTAGAACTCTCTGGGTCCTACCCCACAACCAGCTCCCTACCCACCTAACTGCCTCATGGTTAAGCCCACAGTCCTCCAATTTTCTCATGAGAACATCATGGGATACAAGATCCAAAGGCCTTTTGGAAGTCAAGGTATGCAATGTTAGCCTCCTCTCCCTTATCAAGGGGGCATATTGCCTGATCGTAAAAAGAGATGAGCTGGGTAAGACAAGACCGGCCTGTAATGAAGCCATGCTGGCTGTCATTCAGAATCCTACCTTCTGCAAGCCCGTGGCATATAGACTCCTTGATGAATTTTTCCAGGATTTTCCCTGGAATAGAAGTTAGGCTGACTGGCCTATAGTTACCCAGGTCCTCCCTCCTCCCTTTCTTGAAGATGGGCACAACACTGGCCCTCTTCCAGATCTCAGGGACCTCCCTGGAGCACCACAAGTTTTGGAAAAGTTTTGCCAGAGGTCCTGTGATGACTTCAGCAGGCTTCTTCAGCACCCTCAGATGAAGTTCGTCTGGTCCTGCTGAATTATATAAATCTAATTTTTTCAAAGGTTCACATACCAGTTTTATGGTAATAGTAGGAAGGCAGTCATTCCTACCCTGCTCTCCATCTGTACCCAATCCAGCATGATTTTGCCCTTGTCCCAGTGAAAGACTGAAGCAAAGTAGTCATTCAGGAGATCAGTTTTCTCCTGAGTGCTGCTAACCAGCTGTCCTGAGTTGTTGAGTTGTGGCCCCACACTCCCATTTGTTTTTCTCCACTCCCCTACCTACCTAAAGAAGGGCTTCTTGTTATCCTTGACTCCCATTTCTAATTTAATTTAGTTGCCGCTTTAGCCCTTCGAATCTGTTCCCTACAAGCGTGGGCCATTGTTGTATAGTCCTCCTTTGTGCATGCCCCAAGCTTTTATTGTTTTTCTTCTTTCTTAAGAGGACTAGGATATCCTTGTTTAGCTAAGAGAGCTTTCCAGCCCTTTTGTTACCTTTCCCCTGTGTGGGAATGGATTTCCGATGTGCTCTGAGCATCGCGTCCTTAAGGAACTACCACTCTTCATGCACTCCTTTCACTTTCAGCCCCTGGTCCCACAGCACTTTCCTTATTAGTAACCTGATTTTGTTGAAATCTGCATTTTTGAAGTCCCGAACTTCAGTCCTGCTATCTAATTTGTTTGCCATGTTATGGACAGTGAACATGATGATTTAACGGTCACTGTCACCCAAGCTACCTCCTATTTTTAAGCTGATCACCAGGTCGTCCCCCTTGGCTAGGACCAAGTCTAGAATAATGTTACCTCTGATTGGCTCATTATGCTGCAGGGAGCCCACTGCCTGGCATGGTAGAGAGTGTCCACCATGCAGCATAGTACAGTGTGTTGTGTAGCCTGCACAGCATGCTAGGGGTGTGCAGCCTGTGTGGCATGTGGCCCCCAACCACTCATAGTACACAGGAAGAAGCTTACTTCTGCTTATTTATTTACTCTACTGCTTAATAGTATGCAGGAAGAGGCTTAATGTGGTGCTGTGACTGTTCCACTTACCAGCTTGGACCATAAGAAGTGAATTAAAATTAAGTTCAGGTTTTTAGGGCAATCTGCATGAGGATACTTATTTCAGAGTGTAAGCAGCTCAATCAGTTAAACTGATCTTGGCTAAATCAACTTCACCCTGTTTTGCACAAGTGTTCTTACATACACATTCCTTCCCACTAGCTGAATCTTTTTAAGAAAACAGTGTCAGTTAAATTAGCATGTGTATGTGTTGGGCAGAAAAAAAGGGAAATATATGCAATGCCTATTTCCCCCCTCCATGTTAATAGCAAAAAGCTTCTTAAAACTCTTAAAATGAGTTCAGGCTATTTGTGGTAAGCATTGTGACCACCAAAGCACCCCATTTTGCTGAGATGGCTACAGTATGGTATGCCATGGGTGCCAAGTGGCATGGGTATGCCAAGTGGCATGGGTAGCCCCTGCACATGGCATGCGGCAGGACAGACTGGGGAGGCAACAGGCAGCACAGCAGCAGAAGACAGGGCAGACAGGCAGCACGGCAATAGCAGATAGGGCATGAAGCAAAGCAGAGCAGCGGATCAGACAGGGAGCACAGGATAGGAAGTGCAAAGTAGAACAGCAGATCCCTCAGGGTACAGAAAGCAGATCAGAAAGGGAAAAGGGATTAGAGTGGCACTCTGATAGGGTGTGGGACTGATTTGTGGTATACCTGCCAGAAAGGTTGGCCCCAGTTGCTCTATACAGAGGTCCAAAATATCTGCTGACATAACTCCATTTGCTTCAGTAGAGTTAAGCCAGCAGTAAATTTGACCCAAAATATCTTATGTAGGCATATGACATTTAAATAAAAAGTTTGCAGATCAATTTCTGATACTATATTTTGCAATTGCTGCTAGGCATTGAAAAACAAAGAAAAATCTCAAAATATGTTTTGGCATGATTGGAAATTCAGTTAAAATTTTTAAAATTCCCTTTATGAAAACAATTATTAATTTTTTAAAAAACACTATTTGAGTCTATTAATATTGAGTGAATCTAGATTGTGTGTTCTGTTTGAGGACTTGATCCTGCAAATACTTCCACATTATTCACACAAATGACCTCATTGGCATTTGGTGGTTCACTGCATGAAAAAGTTTGACCCCATTCATTCTGCATGTGGGCTGTGATCCCCACTAGTACTCTATGGGCACATCTACACATGTAATTAATGAGCAACAATAAACTCCAGTACATATTGCACTGGAATTTATTGCTCCCAGGCACCATGTTTACACATGTGCCCAGGATCACAGCACACTGAGCCAGGTCAAAGCACTCCTTGCTAGCAGAGGGCCTGCGGGGGTCAGCCTGCCAATCCGGAGCTGCTCCAACCCAGCTCAATGTGCTGCAGCAGGCAGCCCCACACTGAAGCACCCTTGTGCCCCAGCCAGCCCCATCAGTGTCTACACATGCTTTGCTGTGGAGTAAAAAACCTCCACTGTAGGATAGTACTTGTGTTTACATGTACTAACCTAAGGTGGAGTTAATTAGTTTACTCTGTCCTAATAGCACTGCACGTGCAGATGCTGAGACATTTACTGCAGAGCTAATTAGACAACTCCACAGTAAAAATCTTGTGTACATGTGCCTTGTTTGTTTCAGAAAGTATATTTGGTAGGGCTGTGCAAAACAGAGAGTATTCGATTTGGATTTGGATTCAGCCCAAATCAGAGACAATGATTCAATTCATTGATTCAGATCACTGTCCCTGATTTGATGCTGATTCAGAGAATCAGCGGTTCGGCCATAGACACAGCTTTAAATGTTTTTTCTACATACCTCGAGGTACCAGGCATGGCTCATGAACGCTGCAACGCTGGGGCAGATGGAGCATCACACAAGAGCACTGCGGGGCCCCCGTGTGCTCAGTGGGAAACCCGAAAGTGGACTGGAAGTACTTCTGGCCACTTCCAGGTGCACCAGGGAGTGCATGGGGGGCTCCCCCATGCCCCCCTGACTCAGTGATCAGCCATGGGAGGACCCCGGGTGCACCCCCAGACCTAGGAGGCACCAGTCACCAACCCAGGGTGGGGATGGGGGAGCCCCCTAGCACACTTCCCAGTGGACCAGAAGTGCTTCTGGTCCATTTCTGAGTCTGCTGCTGAGTGCACTGGGGAGCCCCCCCACGCTCCTGTGGAATGCTCCATCTGCCCCACCAGCTCAGCATTCACGAGCCGCTTGCTACTTGAGGTATGTAGAAAAAATATTTAAAGCTGTGTCTATGTCCAAATTTCCAAATCTTTCTGAATCTCTCTGAATCAATTCAGAGGGTTCTGATTCAATTCAGCGAGATTAAAGGGTCTCGTGATTCAATTCCGATTCAGAGATTCAGCCGCTGAATCAGGCCAAATCTCCACTGAATCAAATCAGGGACCGGAGCTTCGCACAGCCCTAATATATAGATGTTTGGTTCAGATCTGGCATTTTGACAAAATGCTAAGTTCTGTTTTTCCTGCCATCACTCATATCTACAAAGCAAATTCTGTGTGTCAAGTCATACCACCCTCAAACATACCCACACTACTTTGTTTGGGCTTCCTCAAAACATAAAAGAAAACAGCTACTTTCATGAACAACTGGTACCTCCCAAGACTGGGGGGGCACCATGGTGGCAAGTGGGGACCACACACAGACGCCTGCATCAGTGTCAGCAGCAGCAAGCAGCAAGCGCCTGCAGACACCGGCAGCAGCTTGGGCAGGGGGGAGCGGGGTGGTGAGCTGCAACTGACCACAAAAGCTGGAAGTGACTTTGGTGGTGGCCACTCTTGGGGGGCTAATCTTGTCCCCTTCTGCATAGGGTGGACATGAAGGGCCAATCTTGCTCTCCCTGTGTCCCCCCTACGCATTGCCTATGGCTACTCTCATAAAATGCTACAAGTAAAGCATTCATGAACCACCTGAATTAGCACTTTCATTCAATGGCACAACAACTGTGTTTACTTAGCACCTCATCTTTATCTTGAGAAGTGGAAGATATGGGTTTGAATCCCTCCAGAGTAAAGAGAGAATAGAACCCATTTCATAGATAAGCCCTTTAATCACTAACATTATAAAAAAGCACATCCCTAGTGAAGCCTCTGACAACTTTCAGAATAGTGTCAGGGCTGCCTAACCCAGATGGAAAGGCATGGAGTGGCAGATTTAACACATGCCCTTTTCTTCAGCATTGTTTGGCTATAGGCAGCTGAAAACAGAGCACTGACTTTGATTCACCACTTGGTGGGCTAGTGGTTTTCAACCCCAATTTAATAGCAGAAGCACTCATGTTGCAGTTCCGTCATATTCTAACGAACCTGCAAATTCTGCTAAATACCTGTCATCAACAATCTCAGACAGGACACAAGAAGAAACCCCAGTTTAATGTCCCTACTATGGCTACTATGTAGGGGATCAAGGTATCTAACATTAGGGCTCTAGTGCCAGGTACATAGCAAGTAAGCACTGTGGCACCTGTTAGTTGTCCAAATACTTGCCTATGTCTGACCCTAAGTCAAGACCACTATGTATAATAAATGGATCAGCTGGATCCATCTTCAGTGCCAATGTGGCAAACAAAATATCATCTATAGTAGGAAATCTGTTAGAAACAAATCTGTATTTCTTTGATCTGAGCCATTTATCTCACTGTGTAAAAGCTGAAAAGTGACTCTTCTATTGTTAGTCAAGGTTCTTTGAGTAGATGTGATATCTTCTACTACATCAAGTTGGTCTAATAAAAGATACCACATCTGCTCAAAGAACTCTGCCTGCTTATGTCCTTAGACCAAGATGGTGACAACCAAAAACCCAGCAACATGGAAGATACCTTTTATTGTTAGGCACACAGCTAAATTAAATGTCATATTCTATTACTTTGCTATAACTTACATACAGTTTTAAAATCTCCCACTGCTCCTCAGCCCTTATTATATCTTTCCATGAGAAACCTGTGCACAGTACAAGGGTCTGAAAAGAATAATGCTAATACTTTATTCTGTGGTAAAATGATTTAACTTTTGGTTCAGCTCAGCAAAGAGAAGTATGAAAAGTGCCTTGAGTTTGTATTAGCAACATTCATTATGAAGCTCACTTTCATTACCTTCTAACTAAAGAAGAAGGTAAAGTGACAGGAAGACCCAGAGAATGAGAATACAGAAAATGTAATATCTGACTTTTTTTTCTAATGGCACCGTGTCACTGTGAATCTGCTCATTTAATTGCATGGAGACTTCAACAAGTTAGTAGCTTTGCATATTATGTTTTATTCTCTTTCTAGATATTTCCCATAGATCACAGCAGCAGGAAGAAATAAAGAAAGTGCTTCTGTTTAGGGGCATGTTTAAAATGCTCTTTTGTACTTTTGCGTTATTTGAAAGATACCTCATACTGTAGGTTTCAGTGAAGGGAGGAGGGGGTTGGTAAAAAACCCAAAGTAGAATTATTTGAAATTTTAAGGAAACTTTTGTTTATGACAAGAGGAAAAGGTAACCCTTTTGAAAGCACTACACATGTTAACAGTAATAATCCCAAGTGATTATAGGGAAATTTAGTAGAGTTCGATCAGTGGTTTTCAACCTTTTCAGATTCATGGCACCCCTCTATAACTTTTCTGAATTTGGCAGCAGTGCAGGTTGAGAACCAATTATGTACTGCCCCAGTTGACTTCAGTAGCTCTCATCGGGGTGCTGCTGCTGCTACTTGGGCCAAAGTAAAAGTTGCCCCATGTACCTCATGCTTAGCCAGACTGGGAAGGGCTGCAGCACAAGTGCACCCTCTTCCTGAATTACTGTTCTTGTTGCTAGCCATGATAGCCTTCCCTCTTTCATTTTCTCTTTTTTTTTTCAAAGAAAAATGCTTTGGGACAAAGGAATAAGTTTGGAGCAACCCCTAAAGAATCACCTCACAGAATCTCAATGACAGGCCTTGGAAATCCACATTCTGGCTTCTGCATTTGAAACTATGAGATGTACTGGTCCAGTTTTTAGTTTTCACACAGATTGTACTGTCCATATTTTCTGTCAATAGCTATGGATTTACAGAGGGGCAATTAAAAAAAACACAAATGAAAAACAGGAGTAGGGAAGATTTAAAAAAAACCCATATCACATCACAGGGAGCATGTTGAAAGCTTTGACATTCAAGAAAAGTCAGCCCGTACTGCCTACCTATCATTTCTACCACAGTTGCCATGACATTTAAAGGCAAGATCAAAGATCCCATGTTTAGCATCCTACAGTGTTAGCCAGTTTCTGTAGCCAACAGCACACAAGGGAGTGATGTGGCTAAAATAACACCCAGATGGCTTCTTTCATAAGCCCTAATGGCCATGTTACCAATTTACAAGTCTAGAGTACGGTCTCTGGGCACATGCCATAATAAATCATTTATTATGGCCCATGCCATAATACATCATATTTAGTTTCATAGTTTCTAGGGTCAGAAGGGACCTGAGCAGATCATCTAGTCCGACCCCCTGCCATGGCAGGAAAGAGTACTGGGGTCAGATGACCCCAGCAAGATGTTCATCTAACCTCC
>NW_017728931.1:118274102-118297203 GCF_001723895.1 Crocodylus porosus | reverse complement strand
TCACCCGTGCCCAGCACTGGTTCCAACAAGGCATCCCCCCTGGTGGGGCTGTGCACCTCCTGGGTTAGATGGAGGTCCTGCACTCTGTCCAAGAACCTACGTGAGCATTCAGACCTGGCTGACTGTTCTTCCCAGCAGATGTCCTGGAAGTTCAGGTCCCCCATGACTACCACATCCTTAGCCTTCACTACCTTTAAATACCTATAAAGAATCCAAGCACATTTATATCTATGAAGTCAAATCTTCCATTTTTTACTACATGCTTACTGATACAAAACTCACATTAAAGTCAGTGGAAATTTAATTTCTTTTACTACTGAGTGAAGACTGAGGGTTCTGGGGTATAATTGACTAATATATTGCAAATCCAAGGACATTTTTAAAAGTAAATGATTTCATACAAAATAGAAACTTTATCATACCACACATTATTTTTTCTTCTCTAGGACTTGATTTTCAGCCAACCCTTAGCTTGGCCTCTGATTTTGTAGGCACAGTGTAGCACTCAGAAATCACTGAAGTACAAATGTATCCATAAATCACACAGTTAGAAATCTAAGTAGATTTCATAGACATTAGAGCTGGAAGTGACCTCAGGAGATGATCGAGTCCAGCCCCCGGCCCCAAGGGCAGGAAGTCAGCTAGGATCAAAGCATCCCAGCAAGATAAGCATCCAAACGCTTCTTAAAGGAGTCCAGAGTAGGTGCTATTCCAGGCCTTGGGGGCTCAGACAGTAAAGAAGTTTTTCCTTATGTCCAGCCTAAAATGGTCTTGGAGGAGTTTGTGACTGTTGGTCCTTGTCATCCTTTGAGGCACTCTGGTGAACAGGCATTCCCCCAGATCCTAATGCACACCCCTGATGTACTTATAGGCTGCCACCAGGTCATTCCTGAGCCTGCGCTTTCCCAGGCTGAACAGTCCCATAGCTCACAGCCTCTCTTCATAAGGCCTGTTGTCCTGCCCTCTGATCATATGTGTGGCTCTCCTCTGGACTCTCTATAGCTTCTCCACATCCTTCCTGAATTGTGGAGCCCAGAATTGGATGCAGTACTCCAGCTGCGATCTCACCAAGGCCAAGTACAGTGGGAGGATGACATCCTGAGATTTACTCGAGAAGCATCTACGGATGCAAGCGAGAGTTGGTTTGCTTTATCAGCTGTGATGTTGCGTTGGTCGCTCATGTTCATCTTGTGGTCAGTCATGACCCCCAGGTCCCTTTCAGCCTTGGTGCCAGTGAGTGTAGCATTGCCGACCCTATAAGCATGCTGCGGGGCTTTTCCCCCCCGGTGGAGTACCTTACATTTGTCAGTATTGAAAATCATCAGGTTTGTATCTACCCACTTTTTCAGCCTATCCAAGTCAGCCTGGATCACCAGCCTATCCTCTGGTGAGGAGTACTGTGACGTGTGCCCATAGTTCAGTGCAGGTACAGAACTGCCTGAGCTGTTACTGGCACATATGATAGGGGGAAAAAGTGAACAACTAATGCTAAAGACTGGGAAAGAGAACATAAGCTTACTTGATTAATATGTATGCTAAGGTTCTATTATTGTATTTCTCATATACCAATTATATCACTATCAAAAAACTATTTGGCATTTTATCTGCTTTCAGCATTAAACAATTATAACACAATTTAGTCATTAAGGTAGTAACACTCATGATCCCTTATAAAAGTATTTTAGATCTGCAGATAAAAAACATTAGTCAGAGTTAAATATATTTTGTTATTATTCCTTTAGGGGTTGGCAACTTTTTGCTACCACAGGCTGCTGCTTGCAATCCAGTCCCTTCTGTGGGCTGTATCCCTGCATCTCCCCAGAGATCAGCAGATGCTTGAAGGGAATAGATAGAAAAGGGCAGTTTCCTGCAGTTGCCTCCTTGGCTGCAGCACAGAGCATAAACTGAAGATGGCAGGCAACAGGAGCCTGGGGATGCCTCTGCTACTGTGGCTGGAACCAGGCACAGATTCCCTAGCTGCCAGTCCAGGCTCTTCACAAGCCAGTGGGGCCCACAGACTGCAGGCTGACAACCCCTACTTTAGTGAACCCCTACTTTTGATGAAACTTAGAAAAAAGAATATTTGAAAACTCTCACCTCACACCCCCATGACTTTTTTGTATGGCCTAGATCCTTGCTATGGCTTCCCATGCATTTCTAGACAGAGTCATTACTGGTGCTGACATTTGCTGTCCTTTCATCCATTTCCACTGTATTATTAATGTCAAAGAGTCTGTAATACACTGTTGATCTTCAACCTCATTTTGATTAATTTCATTTTCCCAGGGATCAGTATTCTCCTTTTGGAGAACTTCAGCCCTTGTTCTTTCTGAGTCATTCAGTAAAGAAATCTTTTCATTACTAAAGTCATCTTTCAAATCACATTGTGATGGTCTTTTCTCTGCACCTTGTTTGCTCCTCTGTCTCTAATTATTTCCTGGAATAGATGTGTCTGGGGTATGGTATTTGATTGCTTGTCACTTACATAATTAAAAAATTTTTATATTTTGGGAACAGAAGGGAGACCTAAATAGAATTGAGTTATAGGCATGAATATTTATCTTTAAAGTTTAGAAACTATATTCGCCTGGCTTAGGTGTGATCTTACTTTCACTGAAGTAAGCAGAGAATTTGTCACCATCACCAATCTTCACAGTGCCATTTGAAGGTTGGTCTGTTTTACTTTGTTTTGCCTCATTCCTTTAAAACAACACTGCTTCAATTGCTCTCATCCTGTTCACTTTCAGATCATACACTGCATTTACCACCAAAGTGTTCAAGTAAGGCTGGCCACATGCCCAGAACTACAGAATTGGAGAGGTTTCTGATTAGTGATCAGTGGTTTCTGATTGGTCAGTACAGTTAACTGTGTGAAGAGAGGAGAGAAATAGTAAAACTGATTTTGCCCAAGGCAGCCCTGTATCGGGTCTTTCCATTGGATTTCTTCACTGTCATCAACTTGCATTATGTCATTTCATTTGACACTGAGTGAAATGCTGCTCTGAGCCCCCCCCATTGTAAATCTGTAGTAAATCCATTGTCACAATTGATTTTAGTCCAGCTTTTCCAGCTTTACACAGCTGTCAAGTTGCTGCCCTTGTAACTTTACCTCTGCTGCATAATACATATACATTGCATACTACTGCTGCTGCATAATACTTTTTTCAGCAGAAACCCTGCTACATTTAGGGCACAGGGAGAATAGAGCATTTTTATCCCCATTGTTCAATAACAAGTTTTTTGCATCAGACCGTACAAATGATCTAAACCAGGGATGCTCGAGCCCCAACCCATGAACCAAATCCAGCCCATGGAGCTAGGGCACCCAGCTGACTCCTCAGGTGTCAGGAAATTTGGCAGCAGGGGGTAGCAGCAATCAATACTACCCCCCCCCATGCAAAATTCCCAAGCCCCACACAGCTAAGTCAGGGGCTAGGCCATGGCCTCTTCCCCCCAGTAAAGCCAGATCAGGGCTGGGTCATGCCCCTTTCTCCTGCACAGCAGGATCAGAGCTGGGCCATGCTCCCTTTTCCCCATGTGACTTTTCCCCCCTTCCACACTGCCAGATTGGGCCCACTAGCCCAATACAGCCCATAAAGGGACCAGACACCTCTCTTCCAGCCCACGAGGCAAAAAGATTGAGCACCACTGATCTAAACTGCGTGCCAAATGCAGCAAAGTCTTTTGGTTCCTTGCCTGTGTTAATATCAAATTTAGCTAAGATTTAAACTACAAGCAGAACTTGAACTCAGCCATATTCTCTATGTATGCCTCTTTAAGTCATTATACTTCATCCAAACTGCACAGCTGAGGCCTGACACTGCACCTATTTAGTTGAATAGCTAAATACTCATTGCTTTCTGTGGAGAGGGAGTAAATTCTGAACAAGGTCGTGGGAAATATGGCTTGTGATCACACAAAAAGATAATACTGTAAGAAGTAGACACAGGCTCAGAACTTCAGTGGCACACGCTATACTAATTTGGGACAAGTTTTGGTTTAGGGTTTTTGTTTTTTTGGAGGAGGGGACAGTTGAATTTGTTTTTTTGTTTCTAATACAAAGACAAAATGATAAAAGAAAGGCTCCAGCATGTGGGACAGTTTGCTTGGGCAGCAATAAAATGTCTTCTACATGAGATGCACACCCAGTGAAGTAGCGTTCCGTCTTACCAATTTTGTAAAGCACTTAGAGATGTATGGGTCCATGTGTTATTCATTTATTAAATTATCAATAAGGGCAGAGCCTTTGCTATCAGCTGTGTACTTCTGTACATGGAATGAAAAAGGTCTCCTCTGGGGATAGGTCTTTGTCAGTGTCAGTGATTCTCACTGTGATCAGATCCAGCATAGCCATTCTGTTGTCACTCACAACTCCTCCCAGCTGGATGACTTATGGGTTCAGCTCCTCTTTAGGCCAACAGAAAGTTCAGTCAAGCTCTAAAGACTAGAGGGCCACATGCCCAAACTCTGACCTCACTCCAGTTTAGACCTCACTAATACTTGGCCTCTACATGGCCAGAGCCTTTACTTACTCTTCTGCAAGGGGGAAGTACAGGAAGCCAGGCCCACTTTCTCGTTTTCAATCCAGTCCAGGGACCCTGTGCAGAACAGCAGAGAACTACTTCCTCCTATCCCTTGGCACCTCCTTGAACTGTTTCTGAATGTCACTGCATGAATGCCCACTACTTACCTGTCTTCTGTTCCACTGTGCTCTTTCCTTAACTTCTTTCAGGGTATCTCTCTCAAACTCTCCAGAAAACTCTGCAACCTCTCTACACTACTGCTGCTGTTTTGCCTGGGCTGCAGTCTCTACAGCAGTTGTTTTCTGATTGGCAGATTAGTCCCAGATGTGGGAGGTAATGAAGCCCTCTTTAACATTTTCCTGGCCTTGGAGGTATACACCCCATCACAGGCACACAGTAGCAGAGCATAAAGAATTGCTCACTCTCCATGTTTACATGCATTTTTAAACCTCACATGAAATGAAGTTCCATACATACTGGGAGGCTGTTAAACGATTCCTAAAGTAAATGTTTTTATTTATGATAATCAAAGATCACCAGGCTTGTTCAGACACCATCCTTCCTTTCCTTCACTTTTTTTCTTTTTTAATCATTTCAGGTAAACATACGGTGTACAAACTTACAATACAGACAGTGTTTAAAAAGTACCTGACAGGCTATATCAAGCCACACACATCATTGTCACAGAAAATTGCCATGATTACTTACTTCCACTGGTCATACAATATGCTTCTTTGGCTTATTAGCCACAACCTTAAGACAGATTCTCTGATATAAAAGGATGCACTTAATTTCATTTATTATTACTAGGAACCCAAGTCATTGTGCTATCAGCTGTACAAACACAGACCCGTAAAACTCTCCCTGCCCCAAGAGCTAGGATTCCAATGGGAGTTCTGCCCCATTATACTAGCAGGAAGTGTAGCCCATAGGTCTGTGGTCTGAAAAACTCGGAGTCTTACAGCTTGTTTCATATCAATACTTCCCTCAGGATCTGAATAATACAGCTTTGAAGTTTAGTGAGAAAAAGAGAGACTTTATCCAAGGAGATCTGTTAGATTAAATACAGGGAGAGATTATGATAAAGAAAAGGAGAACATCTGGGAAAAATGAGTTATGACAGTAAACAATCATGAGATGAGCTTGATGTTAACATACAAGTTGTGCTAATTCCTCTCTGGATTTTTGTTTTCTAAATTAACTTAAGTTTCAAGAGTTTGGAGCCATTGATGGACTTTTAAAAAATCTTTGTATAGGAGTCAGCAAGACAAGGATCATCCAAAGGTAGTAGAAGAATGGGCATTGCAAGCATAGGTACACTAAGGAATTAAACCTCTGAAGTTAGGTAAGGATTCTTATCCTTGTAGAAACAAGCTCTCTGGGATACGACTTACCATTTTTCTCAAAGTCAGTGACAGAGCCAGAAGTAGTGTTGAGGGAGCCCAGGCAGCCCTCTGTTCTGCCCATCAGACTGTGTTCTCTATGTATACTTAATGTCTTTTTATTGCTGCTTTTATGACCGCTATATGCCTGAATTCTCTTATGTAGTATGTGCCTTTCATCAGTAAGATGCATCTAAATGCTTACACAGTTAACACTAGATAAAGATGCACTTGTGTTATTTGAATATTACATATATACTGTTATTTTTAAGAGGAGTCCTATTTTTAAAAGATTACTTGATCCAGCCTGCCAGAAGTATAATGAGCTGAGATAGCTCTAGGCATGGTAAATGTCCAGCTGAGCCATTAAATGTATCAAGACTTTCTGACACAGCACTGAAACAAAAGCTCTGATTTTTTGAAATGTGCAACTGCATAAGCAGAATTGAAGTGATTAATCATATGGTTTCAACAGTACTCAACAGATGTAGCCCATAGGGAGGAACCAGCATCAGCCAAAATCTTCAGAATAAGATCTAAGTAGGATTTGTTTTTCAGTAACCACAAAAGATTACCATGTCATATGCCAGTTTATTGTCAAAATAGCTTAGGCAAGTATACCAAGCCCTGGGATATGCAGCTGAGAAAAGCAGCCAATTCTAAAATTGCCAGCTGCTGGAAAGTGGGGTGAATGAAACTGCATAACTGTTAGGCTTCTCCATGCTGCTTCTCTGACATCTTGTTAGCAAAGCTGATGAGGCATACTGTAAGGGAGATGTGTTTTGATCTCTCCTGAAGACTTTATTTTTGTTCTTTCTTGTTTTACTCTGTGCCTAAGAAATTAGTTGGATCGAATATTTTTGGCTCTGTTCGGAAACTATAGTAGACACATAGGTTAAAAATGAAAGGGAAGTTGCTATGATCTCATAAGTTCTAGTACTCTGTACATACCACAGCTGAACTACCCTACCTAATGTAACCATTGGACATTAGATCATATTATTAAAAGTATTAGATTGTCAGTGAGACAGAAAAGAGCAGTGGTCCTTGGGTGATTAGAAAATGAACTCAGAGGCTGCACATAACTGCAAGTGTCAGACCAGTGTCAATGGGGCTAATATATGAGGCAGAAGAAATAGTATGTCGAAGTGTGGTAACAACTATCTGTCCCATGCTGCGAATGGAATCAAATGGCTACAAGGAGGGACAGAAGGCTATTAAACATTAGAGGGCTACTGCAGCGAGTACACAGATACCAGGGGGAAACTAATAAATATATTTTGCTTTTCAAACCCACCAATCTGGCTGTCCCTCAGGAAGTCACTTTCTGTGAAATGATGGAGCACACGTCATTTCAGTTGCAGAAATAACTCACCAGTCCTAACTGGTTAGCATATCAGAGATTACAGTGGCTGTGTATTATCTGAACTTTTGATCATACAACTAGTGTTTTATTCTTTCATGTTTAGTCCTGGTCAAAGTATCTCTTATTAAGATACATTGGTTCTTGGTTATTTTTCCTTTACAGTGAATTTGGATTTGTAAATGACACATCTCATTTACATAAATATATCAATCTCTGACCTTCTTTGGGTAAATGTGCTATATTGTGTTAGACCAATTAAATAGTTGGAAAAATTGTTCTTTGCAAGCTTTTGGACACAAACACCCTTCTTCAGGCATAGGGAGAGTCTGCTGGTGTTTTGTGTGCTTTCCTGGGTGGAATAGAAGCCAATAAGCAAAATGCAGGTCTGTGAAAATGCAAATGTGTGGCAGTGAGGATCAGAGGCCATGGGAGACACTAGGTGTGAGACAGGTAGGTATGGAGGGGAGGAGGGAATGTTCAACTAGTGATAGACTGTAGCTGGTAAATTGTAGAGAGGTTACCTGGGGTTACTGGATGACAGGCAAGTTATAATGTGCCACACATCCAATGTCTATCTTTAGTCCATGATTTTTGGTATCTAGTAGATTTATGAAGTGAATGTCCTGATGGAAAACATATAGGAGAAGCCAAACAATATGTAGGAGAAACAAACAACAACTGTGTACCAGAATCAAAAATCTATCAAAGACAAAAATACCCAATCACCTGTGGATGCCCATTTCTCACATGACAACCACTCTCTCTCCAATCTCTCAGTTCTAATCCTCAAAGGGAATTTACAAAACAGCTTCTGTAGATAAGCCTATGAACTTCACTTCATAAATCTAGTAAATACAAAAAAATCATGGCATCTCCCTATGCCTGAAGGAGGGTGTTTGCACACAAAAGCTTGCAAAGAACAAATTTTCCAAATATTTAGTTGATCTAATAAAAGATATCACATTTACCCAAAGAATCTTGTCTGCCTATATCTTTAGACCAACATGGTGACAATCAACACCCTCTAACCCTGAGGGTGAGTTTCCAGGCTGCACCTCCAGGATTCTCTGCACAAAGCCTGCTGGGTAGGAAGCAGAGTGGGAATTACGGTAGCCAATTGTAAACTGCTTCTAGAGCTAATTTACCTTGAGTGCAAATTAAAAGTACCCTGAGTTATGACAACCTGTCCTGGGCTACTGACAGACAGCTCTGCCCAGAATCTCCACAGCAATGTGTTACAACCTCAGTCTCAACATACACCCCATTGCCCCATCAGATGGTAGGCAGGCCATAAATCCAAAGCCTATATTTAGTCCATGATTTTTTGTATCTCATAGATTTATGAAGCGAATTCCCTGATGGAAAATATGTAGGAGAAACAAAACAATATGTAAGAGAAACCAAACAACAACTGCATACCAGAATGAATGCATACTGAAAATCTATCAAAGACAAAAATACCCAATTGCCTGTGGGTGCACACTTCTCACAAGTCAACCACACTTCTCCCCTGAACAGATCCTGTTTAAATATATTCTTCATTTCTTGCTACACAAGAATTCTCCCCCGCCGGATTTATGGTCACTTCCAGCCCTTAATATCTATGATTCTATGAAGGCAATGAAAATGTTGCCTGAATGAGGAACTGCCACATTTATGTCTAACCTTAATTAGCTGAGATAAAGCCTGACTGCATTTATCTGAGCAAAGATTTAGAGCCATGTCATCAATAAAGATTTATTTGGCTTGGCTAAATGTCTCTCTTGAAACTGGTTTCCATTCAAAATTTTGGTTTTTCAGCAAGAATTAATTTCACTGATTAGATGAGAGCATTTGGTTTCAGTGAGCCCAGCTTGCTGTTTACTATTTTCTTTTATAGTCACTTATTCTTGGTAAATATTTCTGTTTTTATCTTTTTGTTGCTGTAATTTCCTCCTTCCTACTCACATTTATTCACAGGTAATAGTGTTAACATTTAAGATTAATGTACCACATGTACTGGATTCTCATTTCAAATGATGTGTTCACAGACATTAGATATTAATCATCTTAAACTGAATAGGTATCCATTTACCTTATACCTAGCCAGAAAAGAAAACAATATAATATGGATCAGGATTCATAGATTCATAGATGCTAGGGTCAGAAGGTATCTCAACAGATCGAGTCTGACCCCCTGCCATGGACAGGAAAGAGTGCTGGGGTCAGATGACCCCAGCCAGGTGCCTATCCAGCCTTCTCTTAAAGACCCCCAAGGTAAGGGAGAGCACCACCTCCCTTGGAAGCCCATTCCAAATTCTGGCCACCCTTACCGTAAAGAATTTCTTTCTAATGTCCAACCTAAATCTGTCCTCTGTCAGTCTGTGACCATTGCTCCTTGTTATGCCAAGAGGTGCCCTGGTGAACAGAGCATCTCTGGTTCCTTGCTGTGCCCCCGTAATGAATTTGTAGGCAGCCACAAGATCACCTCTCAACCTTCTCTTGTAGAGGCTGAAGAGGTCCAGGTCCCTTAGTCTCTCCTCATGGGGCTTGGCTTGCAAACCCTTAACCATACGAGTGGCCCTCCTCTGGGCACTCTCCAGGTTATCCACATCCTTCTTAAAGTGTAGCATCCAAAATCGGTGCAGTACTCCAACTGCGATCTGACCAATGCCGTATAGAGGGGAAGTGTCACCTCCCTGGACCTGTTCGTTGTGCATGTGCTAATTCATGATTAAGCGTGGGTAGCTTTACTGACCACTTTGTCACACTGATGACTCATGTTTATCTTGGTGTCAAACAATGACTCCGAGATCCCTTTCCACAGCTGTGCTGCTGAGAAGGTGCGTTGTAAGTGTGCTGGTGATTCTTTCTTCCTAGGTGCAGCACTTTGCACTTGTCCTTGTTAAACTGCATCCTATTCTGCTCTGCCCACTTTTCCAACCTGTCCAGATTCACCTGGATTCATTCCCTACCCTCTAGCATGTTAACTTTACCCTATAATTTGGTATCATCTGTGAGTTTGGACAGAGTGCTTTCCACACCCTCATCCAAGTCACTGATGAAGACATTGACTAGCACTGGTGCAAGGACCAAGCCTTGCAGGACTCCACTGCCCACATCTTTCCAGGTTGATATCAACCCAACCACCACCACACTCTGGGTGCAACCCCTAAGCCAATTTCCCACACACCTTACCGTGTAATCATCTACCTCACAGCCTGTCAGTTTATTTATAAGAACAGAATGCAATACCGTATCAAAGGCCTTCTTAAAGTGTAGGTAGATGACGTTTACCTCGACTTCTGCATCGAAGTATTTTGTGACCTGGTCATAAAAAGAAACAAGGTTAGTCAGGCAGGATCTACCTGCAATGAACCTGTGCTGATTTCCTTTCATCATTATTTCTCCTGCTGGGCTCCCACAAATGTGTTCCTTAATGATTTTTTCCAGTTTTCCCAAGGATAGAGGTGAGACTAACTGGCCTATAGTTTCCCAGTTCTTCCCTCCTCTCCTTCTTGAAAATAGGGACCACACTGCCCCTATTCCAGTCCTCTGGGATCTGACCTGAGCACCATGAGTGCTTGAACAGCCATGCTAGCAGCTCTGCTATGACACTGGCCAATTCCTTCAGCATCCTTGGATGAAGTTTATTTGGGCCCACTGATTTGAACACATCCAGCCCCTCCAAGTGCCCCTTCATTAAGTCTGCACTAACAGTTGGTGGTCTGGTGTCACTCCTGTGTCTATGAATGATCCAATTGGGAGATATGTCTTGGTCTGTGTCTAGGAATACAGTTGCAAAGAATTCACTGAAGAGCTCAGCTTTGTCCCCGCTCTTTGTCACCAATTGCCCTAGTTTGTCCTGTAGGTGCCCTGTGCTACCCCATGCCTTCCTTTTGCTCCTATACCTGAATGCCTTCCTATTGCTTATATACCTGAAGGACTTTTTGTTGTCCTTAACTTTTGTCACCAGCCTAAGTTCTAATCCTGGAAGGAAGATCAGTGTTATATCCAAGCTTCTATAATGCAAGCTTCCTAATGCAGGAGGTATACAGTCCCACTAAGGGGAATGCCTTACTGGACTTGGTGTTGGCTACAGGGGAGGACCTGGTGGGGGAGCTGCAGCTTCGTGGTCAGGCCATAATTGGAATACTGCGTCCAGTTTTGGGTGCCGCACTTCAAGGGGGATGCGGAGGATCTTGAGAGGGTTCAGAGGAGGGCCACCTGTATGGTGAGAGGCCTGCAGGCAAGGCCCTATGAGGAGAGACTGAGGGACCCAAATCTCTTCAGCATTCACAAGAGAAGGCTGGGAGGTGATCTTGTTGCTGCCTACAAATTCATCAGGGGAGGGCAGCGGGGAATAGAAGATGCTGTATGTACTAGGACACCCTTGGAGTAACTAGAAACAATAGCCACAAGTTGACAGAGAGCAGATTTAGGTTGGACATTAGAAAGGAAGGGCTTCTTCACAGTTAGGGTTGCCAGAATCTGCAACAGGCTTCCAAGTGAGGTGGTGCTCACCCCTACCTTGGTGGTCTTCAAAAATAGACTAGACAAGCACCTAGCTCAGGTCATCTGACCCCAACGCTCTTTCCTGTGCAGGGGGTCGGACTCAATGATCTACTGAGGTCCCTTCCAACCTTAACATCTATGAATCTACAATGATAAAATTTCACTTCTTTTGAAGTGATGCTGTTTTGGAGTTCTTGAATCTGAATCCATTTGTTATATGATTATACACTTCAGAGTTATTATTTAAGCTACAGCTGAGTTTAAAGAGCACTTAAGGGACGTATGATTTTCTGTTAAATTCTTAAGAGCTTTAGAGAAAATGGTAAAGAAGACTTATTAGACTGTGAATACCCATCAGTGACTGAGTTTAAGCAGGTACATCTGATATTACTTATGCTGGAAACTAGAGAGGGGTAGGAGTGCTAAATGATTAAAAAACTTTGGTTATTTATTTGTCTCCCATTTTGATCTAGGTTTTATTTTCTCTCCTTTTTAAAAATGTAAGTTTTGTGGTGAGAAATTATATCTAAAGTAGAGGGAACTAAAACAAGAAGCAATGCTTTGTGACTAAAACAAGAAACTATGCTGTCTGAATGAAGCTCCTGTTGGATCAACATGTGATTCCTACATGCATGTGCTGATCACTTTCATAATGATTCTGCCACATTATGAAAGTGTAAGAAAGGAGATATTCAAAAATACAAGGAAAGGTAGGTGTTTTCTGGTAGAATAGAAAATAATAGACGGAAACTAGGTTGCTATGCACAGAACAGAAAATGACAGGCAAAGCAACACACAGCAGGAGGGTCAGACAAACAGCTGCTGTTTTATTTAACGAATGGTATAATTGTGCTCCGAGATAAACACAGCATAGCAGTCTGGTCCCTGCCTCAAGGGACTTACAATCGGAATCAGTGGTGCTTAACCTCCAGCCCATGGGGCAGATCCAGCTGCAACCCCATGTCATCTGGCCCCTAGGGTTCTCCACATGTCCAAAAATTTGGTTGAGGGGAATGAGAGACACACACTGTTCCCCTGCTGTCAAATTTCTGGATCTGTGGGGAGCCCAGGGCCCAACAGCTGGATTGGGTGCCTGATCTCAGCATGCAGGAATAGGAGGGCCAGCACCAGGTCCAACAAGGCGTCTCCCCTGGTGGGGCTGTGCACCTCCTGGGTTAGCTGGAGGTCCTGCATTCTGGCTAGGAACCTACGTGAGCGTTCAGACCTGGCTGACTGCTCTTCCCAGCAGATGTCCGGAAAGTTCAGGTCCCCCATGACAACCACATCCTTTGACTTCACTACCTCCGTGAGCTGACTTAAGAATTCCTGGTCTAGCTCTTCCCCTTGGTTGGGAGGTCTGTAGTACACCCCCACCGTTACGTCTCTTTCCCCTCGACTGCCTTGTATTCTATTCTATTATTCACACAACTCTTCATCTAATTCCTGCTGATGACTTTAATGCAGTATTTTCTGTTGCCTGCCAAAGGAAAGCATCCCATACAAATCAAATTCTACATTCGAATTCTATCCATACAGATCTTATTTCTACACTCTATGCTGACTCATACCAACAATTTGAAATTTGAAATTCCAGGGACACACATGATTTTAATCATCCTTTTTCTTTCCATTCTCCATCTTCTTAAACTAATGCCATGTACTCTTACTTGTAGTCAGTTACTGGGTAAGCCTCAGTTTCCAAAACATTTGCTTTCTTGCCTATTCTTATACAAGTTTCTTTTGTATTGAGTGAATAGTCTTTTCAAGTGAAATACAAGTTATTCTTTTAGAAATGTGTTTGTTTGCCTTAAAACATTGTTCCACCTGGCTATGTAATATGTCATTTTGTCACTTTGCTGTCCTTTTAGTTTCACTGTGTTAGAAAGCTGCTCAATAAATAGGTCTGTGGGGGCTGTATATCAAATGATACATGTAATTAAGATGTCAGATAGGTTTAAATGTATAGCTTAGTTGGTTTTGAATGTGCATTGAATTAGATTTATTGGGAATTAGTTACTTTACAGGGCAATCATGTTGTACTTCACATCTAAAAATGCCAGCACAAGAGAAGCCAAGTACTATAACTAACTAAGCATCTGTGCAATGGAAAATATTTGTGTTTGTACCATCACAAAGGAGACACTGATAATTACTATGCTGGCAAGGCAATAGGCCACACATTTATCTGTGTTAAACTGAAGCTCAGTAATTGACGTAATGTACTTTCTTCTAGTACCAGGACAGTGCAGATGCTTTGTGCCTCATTGCCAATAGATAATGGCCATGTAGACAACATCACTAGCTTGAGGAGGATGAGTGCAACAGAAATCCTCTGGTGGCATAGAGCTGGTAGTGATACTTGCCTCATTGCACCTCCTTGCTGCTCCTTGGGAAGAGGGTGTTCATGGGTAGGATGTTCTTGGGGCCTTGCTCTGCCCCAGATGCATTTTAAGCTGTTTATATTCATTTGCTGCCAGTGTAAGATGAAGAAGCTCTAGAGTTGCATTGCAACCCCATAAGGAGAGCAGCCCCACAGAGGTTTACACCACCTCTGTACACACACTGATCTGAACTCCATGCAGATCATGTGCCTTCTAGGGTTTAGCCCAGGGGTCACTTGGTAGTTATATAGGAGAATTGGTGCCACTAGGACATGGTACCAAAGGGAGAGTCTCTCTGGCTAAAAATAGACTTAGGCTTTAAAGCAGAATCAAGTGTGCCGGGATGTGTCCCAGCACCACTGATCCACTTTATTCACATCTACAGACATCCCCAAAGCCCTTGTCTCTCAAGGTTGGGCCCCTGCAAATCCCAGCGCTTCAGGACCCAAACCTGCAGGACAAACTGGCCCCAGTTTCTTCACCCCAAATTGGAGAAGCAGCAGCCTGATACACGTGCTGCAGGAATTCTCTGCACGGGAGTCTTGGAATTCTCCTCCATGGGAATTCCCATGGTTTGCAATAAGCATATGTCCTTCCATGTATGGTGTCACAAACCATGACTACCTTTGGTCATGGCAATGTTTTTTGGCACGTGTAGCACAGCACAGGGCTAGGATGTTTGTTTGCTCACAACTTTTGCCACCACAAGAAGAGTGACATCTGTTTGCACCTTGTATGTTCTAGCCTAATACAATCCAAACATATCACAGCTCTCTTTTCCACATATTACAGCTCTCTTTGGCAAGAAGAGTTCTCAGTAGTAAAAAGCTGTTTTTATAGCTCATGTTATGGAGTTTTATCTGCATCTCCCAAGTGAATCCTGCTTAGAATGTTTAACTGCAATGTAATGTAAGGCTGACAGTTCTCTGTCGTTCAGTGGTGAGTAGTTTGACAGGAGTGCTAGAGCCTATGAGACCTGGACAGCTGAAACAACTGGCTGAACAAATGGTCCACAATTCATGGACCAGAACTGTGAGGGACAATGGACTAAACCTGAGTTATTTCAGCTGGTCAAAATCTATTACCCCCATCTTGTGTCTGGGGGAAACAACTAACTTGTTAATGCACAAGTTGCTTTATTCCAAATGGTCTGAAGAAGCTACAGGAATAGGATGCTGATTCCACTGTCACTTGCATCCCTGAAACTAATACAGCTTTTACTAGAGGAATGACAAGGTGTCCCATGCTTTCCACCCTACTCCCATCCTGCCCATTCTGTCTTTCCCTTTAAGTCACAAAGATCTTTTTCAGAGGGACAAAGGTGACTGCAGAGAAGAAGAGAATCTTTGGGGTAAATCATGCCTACATTACAGTCACCACTGTGACTTCATCTCGTGCAGGCATGTGCACACTGGTTTGAAACTTGCTACCTTGGGTACCAATAACAATAATGTCATGGTAGCATGAAGCTCAGGTATTAACCAAGTATTTACAGCCTACCCTTAGCTCCATGCTGCAGTGATTACACTGCTAGCAGTACCTAAGTTTGCTAGTTTAAAGTTAGCTCGTGTAAGTCTACATAATTTGCAATCACAGCAGTGACAAAGTCCATAGTTATCTTTCTCTTCTACATGTTTCTTTATCAACTTGTTCCTGATGCCCACCACATTGCTCGCTGAGGGCTTTATAGAAATCTTTACATGTAGAAACTTCTGCATGCAGTGACAAACTGATGTAAGCTTTCCAACATGTATTGACTTTTTTTATTTGAAAAAGGATTTAAATTATGTAAATGTTGGTTTTATACTTAAACATCATGAAATCAGAAGAAGAAATTGTCATTTGTACTGATTTGTTCAGATGACTCAAAGCCCCTCTCTTTATGTGTTGTGCTGCTATGAGACATGTTTTCACCCTTGAACTTCAAGACTTATTGTAAAACTGGATCACTTCTCCAGATACTGAAGGTGGCCAAAACTTGGCATGAATATCTGCAGTACTGAAAAATCTCAAGCATCTCAACTTCCATCAAAATCAGTGAGAGCATAGAGTGCTCAGTGGGCATTATGGGGACTCGGCAACCCAGATGATACACTCTGTCTTTCAGGGTCAAGCTCTTTGGTCCCTGTCTCCCCCTTAGTGCTATTTATACCTCAGGGGCTGTTAGTGGCATTCTGATTTGTGCAGCAGTTTCCTTGTCTGGCTGATGATGAAGTCAAATGATGGCAGCAGGCTTAGTAGATTCACCTCATGAAAATGGTCTCATCTAAGATTATTTAACATCCTGGCAAGTCTTTTCATTTTAGATGCTTTTTCTTCTATTGGGAATGGGAAGTGGGCAAGAGAGTTCAAAATGCTGTTAACAAAGTACAGTACACCTGGCTGGAAAGGAACAGCTCTGTGAAAGCCTTGTAAATTAGCCAACACTTTGCAGCCAAGTTCCTTACAGATACAAATGCCCTTGGCATTAGGAGTCCCACTACACATTTATCTGACCTTGTGTAAAGCCCAACATAAAAATAAAATCATACATCATCACTGATGAAATTAGTGTCTTTATAAAACATTAATATGCTTTCAGAAAATTAGCCACTTTCAGTAGACGTTCCTTTTAATATTTGATCAAAAGCCTCCTGCTGCATTGGCCACACCACAGATCTTTTTTCACTTATAAGTACAACACTTTAGTTTAATTGCAGCAGTTATAAGGCAATGCAAGTTCTCAGCTGAGTTTAATATTCTTGTATTGCTCTGAAACTAGTTACCACCTCTACTATCTTCCTACTTAGAACTTTGTATAAAATGTGCTTCATTGTGTTTTGAAATAAAATAACTTTTCCAAATTATGTATAAGTTGTCAAAACAAGAAACTGTGGGAACAGCACAGGGATGATTAACTGCAGCTGCTCATTGTATAATGTCATTATTGAGGCTCGTCAGGTAATAATTCAGTTTGCAGCATAGACTGTATGTAGGAGAACATAATTTCTCGCTGCTGTGTTCTGTAATGATCAGTAGCCGTGATTTAAAGTCAGGATAAGTTTTATGCTACCACTCAGCATAAGAAGCATGAAGTTATCACTATGGGAGTATTGTAATTGTTATTTGTTAAGCACTAAGTATTTTCTTGGTTCTGTGCAAGTCATTATATACAAACAATCCCACTCATAAACTGTTTGCAATCTAGGCAAATACATAAATGCAGAAGAGGCAGCGCATTACATCTCAATATGGTCAATGTGAACAAGGTGCTTTCAGAAGCCTGAGGAGACTAACAATGGCCAAGCTATTCAGAAATTTTCAGATGAAATACTGTTTTATTGAAATCAAAACTGTTCATGGCAATATACTAGTTTCCACAAAAGTTTTGGGGGGAAAGGTTTCTTAGCTCAGAGACAGAATTTCTGATCAGAACCAGAGAATAGCCCTATAGGACAAGCTACTGGCTCTGCTGAGGAAGGTTAAACTGATTCTTGCATGTGTGATCTGTTCCACTCAATTCAACAGTTATTGAGACAGCCAAAGATTATACCCCTGTGCACAAGGTCTTTACATGTGTAACCCTGGTAGACCCAAGGGTGTGCCCTATTCTCAGTTGGATGGGATGGGGTGCTGTGAGAGGGATGCCAGAATTTCAAGTGGATCTCTCTTTCCTCTATAGAGTTAGCCCAAGCCCAAAATTCTTAACTATATACAATGTATTGAGTTATAATATACATAAACATAAAACTAAATAACATCTATATATATTATATGTGTGTGTGTATATATATATACACACACATATATATATTTACACAGTGAACATTAACCAATAACCAAGATCAAACCCTAAATAATACTGTGGGCAAATCACTCCCAACCACAACCCCCAGAGAAAATATATCCACAAAAAAACCCACAGCTTCCCCACCCCACAGTGGGGAACTGTACTCAATTAAAGGGTCATGCAAAGTATAAAAATAGAAATATGATTTTACCCCTACAAAGGAACAGTTCCCTCTTTATTTAATGCAGAAAAATAGGCATCAAATGGACCCCTACCCAGTTAGGGGGCCTAGCATTGCAAGAAACCAACAGGGTGCTTTTCAAAAATTACTCTGTCCTAAGATAATGCTATTTACCCCTCACAATAAAACAATTTCAGCAGCATCAACACAAGCAGCAACTTCACAATACAGTATTTCAATTACAAAATACAAGGCACAAACATGAACAAATTTAATATCTATTTCCTTAATATAGTCCCTGACCCATGGCAAGAGATAGTCCTCCTTCCCCAGAAGATGGGGCCTGAGCTGCCTCACTGCAGCTCCCAAGGCCCTTGCCCTTTGCCACACACTGTGTGGCCTGCTGGCCCTGCCAGAGTTGCAGGCTCAAGCCACTGCTTGCAGCTCCCAAAATCTGGGCTCCGTGCACCAAACTGTGCACTGTGATGGGCCTGAGCAGTCTCACACCACTCCCAGGGCCAGGTCTCCCCGTACCATCTGCCTGTGCCATCAACAGCCCAAGTGTTCTTGCACCGCTCCCAAGGCTGCTCCTTCAGTGGCGGCCTCAGGAGCCTTGGGCATATTGTCCTCTGGGGAAAAGCTCTCCAGCTTTTCTTGGCTCTGCTCTTCTTGAGTCCCTCACCACATCTGCCTGGCATGCTGAGCACGCTGGGCTTTTATTTACACCAGAGGCCCTGCCCCTGAAGTCCACTGGACCTGTAAAGCACAGTCTTCAATCAGGTCCAGGGGCTTTTTGCTCTGAGCAGGGGTGGGGCAAGCCCCTCCCAACTGTTACCTGATTGGTGGAAATCCGAAGTGTCCTTCTTCAAGCTGGGCTTGCCAGGCAAAACCAGAGAGCCCACCATACACAGGATGTGGAAGACCTAGGTTCATATCTCATTGAATACTTACTAATCAGGCAGTGCAGAAATCTGAATCTGTGCTTCTCATTCTAAGCAAATGTCCTACTCACTGAGCTGCTAACTGATTTCAGGGTGAGACTCATTTCTCTGAAAAAGTGTGGGACGGTCTTGAGGTCACCTTGATTCAGAACAGGGAAAATAATGAAATCTTAAAACCTTTCACAGGACAGGAAAACCATGTGCTGTTCTAACTGTGCTGAGTAGTACAACAGTTAAAACAAGCATCCTTTCCCTCCTAGCAAACCTGATTCCCAAGAGCCATTCTGAATACTCAGAATATTGGATATTTGGATACTTCCTGATTAAATCTCTCCCTCATGAATTACATTATAGAACACAGACAGTGATAGCAATAAAATATTATCTTCTGGTACAAATAAATAGAATGTAGTTTTTTGGCCTGGGGTACCTTGGTTCAGAGGAAGTCCCTTGTATTTCAATGAAGTGTGGAATGAGTGCACTGTTTTAGGATTTTTTTTCTGTGTTACTATTGAACCTTCAGGAAAGGGAATTTTTTCTCTTAAAGAGCAAAATTATTAGCATCCATCAGATGTGCTGTACTTTCATGTAGCATTTCTTAGATGTGGCTGATGCCTGAGAAATCTTAGGTTATTTATTAGGATATGTAATAGAGATGAGAGATCTTATGAAGCAATCTCCTCCTTCTATTTCATTCCTTTAAAAAGAAATCTTGAATTACCCAGTATGTGATTTGATACCATTAAGGATACCTTAAACTTGGTAGATAATACTTAGGTGGCCAGCCCCTACTTCAAATGTTTGACACAACTCTAGAGTTGGCATACCTCATATGACAAGTCCACGGAATATTGACTTATTTATGATAAATTTTGTTCAGTCCTCTATAGCCATACATCTTCCTCACTGAAGATTCCAGTACCACATTACTGGACAGGACATGAAACCAATGCTCAAATCTGGACTCTGTTTCCTTCAGAGTTGCCCTCCATATGGCCAACTACCACATGCCTTTCCTGAATGATTGGATGGTTCATGCTGAAGGAGTGAAGATGATGGGGCCTTCGATATATACTTCTTATAGGTGCATCTCCAAAAGATGGGGCTGTGGTAGTGGCTGGGGATACTGCCTGGAAAATTAGAATTCTCCTCAGGTTCTACAGAACTTCCCTGTGGTCAACCTACTCACAGAGGGATTTGCCCTTATATTGTAAACATCTTGTACTATAACAATGCACTTAAGAATAATAAACCCAAATAAACCCATGAAGTCAAATCACCCTTATCCTCCTCTTCTTTTTACTATTCTCCACTGCATAGTTCCATTCCATTCCCAGTATACACACTGACCCTCCCCATCAAAAGCATGTGCCAGGGAGGGTAAGTAATAAGGGATAGATCATTCTAGATATAACAGATTTAGTTCTCTCCCTCTAAAGCTTTGGTGGAGAGAGGATACTGAATGAGATGAACCATTGGTCTGACTCAGTGTGGCACTCCATTTCTTATTGAAATATGTATTAAAAAACATGAAAATAAGAGTCTCACCACTCAGTTCTCATGCTCACCATTTACTAGCATTAATTATTGCAGCAGTGATCTGACTGAGCCCTGTATTTACTGGGGTGATGACTGCCGGTGGGCTTGATGGGCAGCAGGCTCGCAGCCAGCCAGGCAGGAAAGCAGAGCCAGGGGGATGCCGAAGCCCACCACTACTGCTCATCCCACCTGGGAGCAGAGAAGTTGGTGAGGAACAGGCGTGCCACTGGCCCCCTGTTTGGGGCAGTGAGATTTGGAGCCCAGGTCCCACATGACCATGGAGCCTGGCTAGCCAAGCAGGCACGCATCACAAGCAAATAATTCTATTCAGAACCCAGAAGCTGTGGGTGCAGGAGCTGTTAAGCCCAGCTGAGGCTCATAACACCTGGCGGCAAGTGGAGGCAGGCAGGGATCCAGGTTGGCCCAGGCCAGCCCAGAATTTCTGGGATAAAGGAATGCCAGCCCCAGAGGAAGGGGGAATGCTGGCACTGGCACTGGCCTATGCCACATCGCCCCACCAGGCCACCAAATCCAGATTGAGGACCAGTGGGTCACCATCTCCCCAGGAAGAACCCTGACCGCCACCCAGCCAATGGAAATCAGGTACGCGCAGGAACCACACAGAGGTTTGTGACACTGGTGGCTCCTAGTATTCAAAGGCCTTGGACCCAGATGAGCCAACCCAATTGGACTTGACTTATAAGAAGGGGGAAAGATAAACCCTGATAAGCACAGTTGCCTCAGGAACAGCAACTGAGGTGCACTGCTGGTATGACAAGAGGCCTGAAACAGGGGCAGACAACATTACCTAAGTTAGAGCTGTGTATTTGTTTCTCTCTGTTGTGGACACGTGTGCTGAACAAGCAAAGCCAGGTGCCCAACATGACCAAGTCGATCACTGGCAATAGCCAAGTAGAAAGCGGTAAGGTGTAAGGGAGGCAGAGCCCCACAGAAGACTCTGAACCAGCAGGACCCACACAGTATCAGTGAATTCTAGGGTAGCAGGTACCACCTCCTGACAGCTTCCTTTAGTAATACCGAGTTGGGGTGGGTGCACTGTAGAAACAGAGGGAAGCAGACACCTGTGGAACGGGTAGCACCTGGACCTCACCCCAACAAGGCTGCTCAGCCAAGGTCCTTCTACAGTTATGTAAGAGTAGCTTCTTCAGTGTCTTCAATGCCAACTTCTACTCTGATTTCAGAATGATAACAGATCCACTGTAGGGATGGTTTAGTGTTCAGTGTCAGCAGCAGCATTTTCAATAAAAGACCAACATGGAAACCAACCTGATTAGCACTGCAGTGAGTTTGAATTTCTCTCCTGAGTCGAACAGGGACCAAAGCCCCAATGATTCTGAGAAAGATGAAACTGCTGCATAAATGTACCTAGTTTAATGCTCACTATTGTATGGCATAAAATGCCTTCTTAGTGGAGCTGATGACTGATGACAGCATTTTCAAAGGAAGCCACCGTCATGAAAATAGCCCATCTGATCTTCCATATCAGCTCTTTTTTTGTACATAAACCAAGTAACCACCTAGCTACCCAGAAGCACTGCCTGAGTCAGGCCTGCAGACACAAGATGTAAGATGGTGCACAAGTAAGAAGTGCAGGTGTATTTTTGCATTTTGTATCCTCATTTGACAAGTGAGCTGTGAGAGTATATAATGGCTACTGTGAACTTGAGAACTATAGGACAGAATCATTGTTACCTGTCAGCTCCATGTTCTTGGGGAACCCTGACACAGGACACAGACTGTCTGACTCACAAAGAATTCTCCCCCCACTTCTCTACCTAAACAGAAACTGATTAAGATGCAGTGAGAGACACACCTAAAACCCTCCAGATGAGGGTGACAAAAGTGAAACAATTGCCCTAGGTCTCACTTGCATCTGAGATGGGACCAGATGACCATTCATTTACATGAGAGATGGAGAACAGAAAGCCTGAAGCAGAGACTGCAGTGAATTCTGGGATCAGCGAAGTAGGGGAGCACTGCATGATGGGGAATCTGTGTTCCAAATGCTAATCAACCCTCACACCCAGCTCAGCATTTATCAGACCAGTTCTAATCTGGATTTATAAAGGACTTCCCCCCCACACACACCTCTAAGCAAAAATAAATTCACTAGGCATCTCGGGCCGCACATTCCCCGGTCCTGCTATGGGAGGCCTATTTAAACTTAATTGGCTAAAACTCGGTTGCCGGGTTAGGGAATGCTGAGGCAATAGACCGAGTCAGAGGGGGTATGGATAACATTTGAACAATGGTACAGGGTTCAGCACAGCGTCCAGCCCGTTGGAGCCCTGTCCACAAGTGTTGTCATACTTTTCCCAAGACGACTGGTGGAAGTCCTCTCCACAACAAGTTATGAACACTCTAGTAATTGCCTTAAGTCTGTTAAAAGACTATAGTAAGATCTGGAAAAGTCATGCTAAGCTGAGGCTTGTTCACAGCAAGTAAAAATCCAAAACCCTGATGCTGCAATCTATTGTTTCTGAAGACACCAGGAGATATCCCAT
>NW_017728931.1:118246487-118271932 GCF_001723895.1 Crocodylus porosus | reverse complement strand
CACTGAACTGAGTCCTGCAAGATAGCTCCATTGGGTGTGAGGGCTTGCAGGGGGAGAGATACAGCTCCGTATAGAAACACCAGTAACACAAGCAGCACATTAATAGAATTACCAAGACCCTAGCCCTAATAAATGAGCACACCCCAAAGTAGTGGGCAAATCTGGTAACATCATTCAGTAGCATTCAAACCTCCATTAAAAATATCCTCTCTCCTCATTCATAATGGTAAGGACAGAAGCATTTTATTTTTAATGGTTTGATAATTTTTAATGGTTATGTAATCATGTATTAATTCATTCAATAGGAAATACATGAGGTATGTCTACACAGACTTGACACCACTCTCAAGGCTACCACTGACAAACAAGACAGCCCATTCTCCCCCCTCCACATAATCCAAGCCCAGAATTGAGCTAGTGAGGATCTCAAATCCAGTTCCAAGTTTGGAACATGCAGAAGAGAAAGTGGAGGAGTGGGTCACATTTGTCTTTAAAAGCCTTGGTAGCAGTGTGGAGCCATTGTAGACATAATTTTTGAGGGTTCAGCTGGAATATTCCTCTACATGGAGAGTTTCGTGTAATCCAGCTCAAACTAGTCACTCAAGAAACAAGACCTACCAATATTAATACTACAAGTGCCTGCTGATAGATACCATTCTGATTTGGTATGGTATGGTCACCATACTCTGATTTTGGCAGTCATGCTTGAGCCTGCTAATGGTGTGACTTTTGAACTCACTGGAAATAACTGGAATTTTGCCTGAAAGAGAACTGCAGGATTGGAAATCATTTCAGGAAGACTTTGAAATGAAATCTTCAACCACTAAACATGGAAGCAGTCATCAAAATTCACATGTTAAACAGAAACATCACATGAACAGGATCTCCTTCTATTAAGAAGTCTTTTAACCTAAGCTCTAACTATTTGGTTTAAATTCTCAAGGAAAGTTTTTTTGCTTTCCAAAGAACAACTGAAGATAGGAGAATGGGTGGGGAATGGGAGGATTAATTAGGACAGTAATATTAGCAACGTCAAGTTCCAGACACATAATCACATTGTGGTACGTAAATGCCTCTGTGGCCTCTTTTCTTAAATATTGTTTACTGGTTATTTGCTATGTATTTAGTATAGCTGTCACTATAGCTGCATAACAATTAACTTGAACTACTTAAGCCTAACTGGACTTAAGTTATTTACAAAAACCAAAACTGTAACATACATTTGTATATATACATACACATAGGTCTGCTGCTATCCTAACCCTTCCAAAGATGCCTGATCATGCTTTTAAAACATTTTCTACATCCTGCTGTTTCCTAGGAGGTGGAGAAAAGGAACATAAATAGCATGATTTGCATCTTTAGCTGGAAGCTATTGCTGATACAAAGGATGACACTAAGTTCCCTAGATATCCCATAGAGCCATATGTGTGATTAATAGTAACAAATAGGGATGTGTGAAACAGCACCATTTCATTTCAACTTCTGTTTTGCTGTTTCGACAGGACAGTGTTTCGTTTTGAGTTTCTTTTAGTTTCAAAAGCACTGTTCTGTTTTGTTTCGTCAAAACTGTTTTGCTGTTTCGATGTTTTGCCCATAGGCTGTAATGGGGAAGCATGAAACTGCCTATAACTTTGTCATTTCTTGCCTGATTGAGATGAAACTTGCAGGGATGGTAGCCCCTTTTGAGGCCATGAAGTCTGCTGTGTAGGGGTTTCTGGGAAACTGCACCTCAAAGTCTTGAAAGCAAAACTCGTGTCACGTGTGTGTTAAGGCACCATGGGGTGAAAGCTGCAGGGATGGTAGCCCCTGCTGATGCCATGAAGTCTGTCATGTTCCAAGGAGATAGGTGCAGGGGTTTCTGGGAAACTGCACCTCAAACTGTTCAGAGCAAAACGTGTCACTTGTAAGTGTGAAGTCACAGAAAAAGTTCAATTCAAACAATTTTTTTTATGTTATTTTTCTGTCCCTCCCCCAGAGCACTGGGATTGGAAGGGACCTCAGAGAAGGATCACAGTCACTGGCCAACTACACGTCAATATCAGAGCAGTGCTTCCCCTCACTCCCCCCTCCATCTCCTTAGTTTCTCTTTAGCTGCAAGCAAGTCCGGCTTTGAAATGCTAAAAGTTTTGAAACTTTTGAAATGTTTTGACTGTCCTTGTTTTGTTTTGAGGCTGTTTCGAACACTGTTAGGTATATTGTTAACTGGTGAGCATTTGGTAATAAGCTTTTAGAGCTGCTTGTCCAGAGCTTATGCAAACCTGGACTCTGAGCCATTTTTATATACACATTATATAGATATTTTCAAAATACAGTAATATGCATTAAAACAGACAAGGAATAAAGTCCAATTGTCGCAGAGCACTTAGGTGCCCTGCTCCTTTAAAGAGTGGAAACTGCTAGGGAAAGAGCGCCTAGCAGTGAGTGGGGAGTCCCAGCTGCTGGTTACCAGGGTAACCAGAATGAGCTAGTGGCCCCCACTTGGCAGCAGTCAGCTGACCGGAAGGGGCAGGGCCTGGCTCACACACAAACCCCAGGCCTGAGGCCAGGATGGCAGTTCCCCACCAGCAGCCAAGGGGAAAGGAGCTCTCCCAGAGGAATCAAAGGGGAAAGGCCTGACTGCAGGTACAGCCTCTGATACTAGTGAGGGATGGAGCATCCCTAGTGTGGCTTGAATGATATTATAGCCGGGTGGCTTGAATTTATGTTATAGCCCAGGGGCTTGTGTTTTGTTTGCTGTTTAAGACTGGTGGTTTGGGTGAGGCTATTAAGGGATGGAGGAGGCCTCATAGGGGACCCACGGCAGCATGGGGACCCCAGCGCCAGAGAGGGCATGGCATTTTGGGGTGCACCAATCCCGGCGCCAAAGAGGGCGCAGCAGGTGCATTTGGGGGTGCACCCATCTCGGTGCCAGAGAGGGCGCAGCACTTTGTAGGGCTGTGGAAAGCACAGGTGCCAGAGAGGGCACAGCACTTTGCTGGGTTGCAGAGAGCCCCGGCACCAGTGAAGGCATAGTGTGAGACAGGGCTGCAGAGAGCCTGGGCGCCAGTAAAGGCGCAGTACAAGACAGGGCTGTGGAAAGCCTGAGTGCCAGTGAGGTGGAGTGCAAGACAGGGCTGCAGAGAGCCCGAGGAGGACCGGGGGCCAACTTGTAACAAGGCCCAGACTAAACAACATCAGTTCTATCTGCAAGGCTTGGGGCGTGGTAAAGGGATGGTAGGAGCCATGCATGTCCCATAAGGCTAGGGTGTCTCGAAACACCCATTGCAGAATGGGACCCACAAGGGGTCCAGGAGCCCATGGGGTCAGAGAGTGCAGTAAAACCGTGTCCAAGAGGACGTAAAGGCAGCCTCCCTATTACATATTTACCATCAAAGACGTGGTGGACGAGAATCAAGGGTGCCCATTGGGCCAACTTGGCACGGTAAGGAGGCCTTGGGGAGATCACGGCCATCCTGCAGGACCCCGTGCCGTGACACCAATAAAAAATTAAACCACAATCACAGGTGTAACTAGGCTTCTATTTTTGTGCCTCCCCAATCCATCCATAAGTCAATACTGAGGGCTGGTGCCTCAGTCACCCCCATTGGTTAGGCTTTGAGCCACAACTAAGTGTTAAGCCCCATATTGGCAAAGGGGCCAGAGAGGCAGATGCCAGAGCGGTAGAGGCTATGGAACTAAAGCTGAGACTTCCTAACCTCTGCCTGTGAGACACAACATACATTGGTCTGGCCAGGACCTTATAGGAGTGCAACCACTGGCACATGGCTAGGACTACTCAGACATAGGTGCTGAAACCAAGTAGGGCAGTGTTCAGCAGAGATAACTGAGTACAGATGCTTGGCTTTCAATGCTGAGAAGTAGTAGCATAACTAGGGCAGGGTGAACAGGACACCTGCTCTAGATACAAACCTAGAGAGAAAGCCAGAATCACCCTGCAGCCCAGAAGCCTTTGCTAACCTGATTCTCAGTGAGTTTGTGTAAATCAGCCATAGCTCCACTGAATTTGCTCTCATTTTACATAAGAGCAAAGCAGAGAATTAGGCTACATGTCTCTTTCAAATTCACCCATAAAATGAAACATGAAACATGCTGAAATACCAGTCTTCAGGGACTTTTTCTTAGTGTCAATACCCCTGGGACAAGGACAATGTCTTAATTTTGTTTGGACAGTACCTGGTATAATGAAGCCTTCATCCTACCTAGAGCTCTTGGAAAGGCTAAAAGACAAAAAAAGGTAATAGAAATAATAATTTATACCCACTGTCTAGGACAGTGGTTCTCAACCTTCATGAACTCCAGGCACTGGCTCATAATTTCTGATTGTATCAGCACCCTCTGTTGGCACAGACAGAAGCACCCCCTCCTTTTCTATGCTCAATGAAGACATAATACCTCACCTTTGACTAAAACCCAGTGATGCTCCTTGCCAGTCAGGAAGCACAAGAGCAGTGGCTATACATACTGCATCCTGTCCATGCAGGATGATGATATTGCCAGACTGCGTCCTTTGGTGACCAGCAGCAGTAACCTCAAGCTGCCCCTTCCCACCCAGCAGGATGCCTCCTTCTGCTGCAGCCACTTCCCAGTCTGGTCCTATATGGCATCTCCTGGAAACAGAGGTGTGGCATGGCAGTTCTACCTGGAGGCAGTGGGGCGGCATCCTTATAAGGATCTCACAGCACCCCAGCAACACTGCATTTGAGAATCACTGGTCTAGGATAACACATCCTGTATTGATGCAAGCATCACAAATGGGATGAATTATTCTCCTTTAGATGGCTGTAAATGAATAGATGCAAATTACTCCTGTTGATGCAAATAGGATTTACATGTATGCACAGTGAAGAATAATGTGATATATAAACCACACTACAAAGTTAGTCAGTATTAAGAACCAAGATTGAATCAAATCAAGGCATATTTGGCTTTGCATTGTAGATGATGAAGCAGCACTCTTTTTTCTGGTTTACACAAACACAAAGATGATATTAGGGTATTTAGCTACAGGAGGGAAAATCACAATATATTCTTTGTGCAAGAATATGGGAAGTAGATTGTTAAACAGTTTCCTTTGCAAGCTGTTTTCAAAGTATTACTCAACCTGGATTAAATTCCAGGCTGGGTATTAAAACAGTGTGGCCCAGTATCTCTCCAGAGTTTGTCAGAAGCTGCTGGTATAGACCTGGATGAAAGGGCCATTGAAGAAAGCCATCTGTCTTAAGAAGGCTGAAGTGGCATAAACATTCCCTCTTGGAAAGCTGCAAGAGGCTTGCACAAATTCAATGCATCACCTCAGCCTTCTCTAGTAAAGCTTTAAACACAAATTAAAGTTGCTTAATCCTTTTTCTATTTATCTGTATTACTGAACCACCTAGGAGCTCTCTCATGAAGCAAGACCCCTCTGTAACAGAAGGAAGAACAAGGGGGGTGGGGGGAAAAAGTCCCCATTCCACAATCTCTGACCTAAGTATTAGATGAGAAACAATAAGACAAATAAGACAGTAGTGGTCAGCATGATATGAGCAGTGCTCTTGGTACATCACCAACCTAACCATCATCAAGTTTTTGTACCATAGAAAAGGAATGGCTGAAAAGAAAAAATGAGGAAGTTTTCTGGCTGTTTATGGGGAGATCCTCCCAAGCATGAACTGCTGCATGGCAAAAAGCTCAAACATGCTTGTTTGAAAATGGACTATGTGAACAATAGAGGTTGGCAAGTGGACTAATGAAGAGCCAAGTGTTAACCTCCAAATACTAAGTGATAGATGATAAGCTGGATGGGAGTAGGTTGCAAAGAGACTTGAAAGTAAAGAAAAAAGATTGCATTTGATGCAATAGGCAAGTTTCCAGTAAGTGAAACAAGCAAAGATTAATTAAAAGAAACACTGTCCTGGAAGCTTTATTATATTAAATAGCTCTGCTTTTCTATTCTCATAAGTAATTGTTCTAATAAAATGTCTGCAGCAAGTGACTCAGGTATGTTGGGAAATTAAACCTGAATGTGGAATGACAGTTGATCCTCACGGAAAGGCAGAGCTCCTACATACTTACTTCACACAGATATTCCTGAAATCAGACGGGACCTGTTCACCTGTCCAGAAGCCCAGGGAATACAGGGAAGAAAACAGACCACATAAAATCAGTCTCAAACAGGTGAAGGTACTCTTAGAACATTTGGATGTTTTCAAGTTTGCTGAACTAGATGACCTGCATCTGAGAGACCTGAAAGAAGTGGCTGAGCTCATAGCAGGGCCCCTGGCAAAGCTGTTCAGAGTCATGGAACTCAGGAGTGGTCCTGAATGACTGGAAGAGGGCCAACATGATACCTATATATTTAAGAAAGGGAAGACGGATGACCCTGCAAACTATAGACCAGTCAATCTGACTTTGGTCCTGGGAAAAAATTTTGAAAAAATTGTTTGAGGCCATCAGTTCTGGACACTGCACTTCAGGAAGGATGTGGATAAGCTCAAGTGGGTACAAAGAAGGGGCACCCATATGGTTAGGGGCCTGGAGGATAGACTGTATGAGGTGAGACTCCGGGAACTGGGTCTGTTCAGTCTGAGTAAGAGATAACTAACGGGACTTAATAGCTACCTACAAGTACATCAGGGTAAGCACCAAGATATAGAGGAGCAACTCTTCAGGAAGGCACCCCTTGGGCGGACGAGGACCAATGGGCACAAGCTAATTGAGGAAAAATTTAGGCTGGACATAAGGAAAAACTTCTTTTCCATAAGGGTAAGTAGAATCTGGAATACACTCCCAGCAGAGGTGGTGCAGTCGCCATCCTTGCAGGTGTTCAAGACGAGGCTGGATAACCACCTCATTGAGCTCATTTGAGCCTAATAACCTCCCGCGCATGGCAGGGGACCAGTCCTTTGATTCTATACATTGAGCATACTTGTGCAATGAAAGCAACCACTGATCTTTTTACACATACAGTGGAATAAGGCAGCAGAGCCCTCACATCCTTTCTATTGTCAAAAAGACCTGAGGTTGGATCCAGCCCCCACTGACCAAGATTTGTGGAAAGCTTCTTTCTTTTTGTAAAATTTTTTCAAAGGAGGTCAGATCAGGCCATGGGTGAATAAACTGTCTCTCTCATATATATACAAAATACAAAATAAAATATCCCTGATGCATTTCCAGAGTTTTTATATATATAAATACATAAGGAATTTCTTCTCAGTAGTAATGGTATTGTAAAAAAGTATTTCCTCTGACGCATCAGCTCTGAGTTTGAAAGGTTTTTTTTAGTCATCCATGTTTTTACTTGTTCCCTTTTTAAGTGTTTGCAAAGAATATACCAGAGATAAAAAATTAAGGTGTATTACATAATACAGATATTTAAACTCTAATATTTATCTTAAGAGGAGTAGGATCATCCAGTCTACCCATAAGCTCATAAGACCACAGGAAATTAGAGATGGGAGGGACCTCAGGAGGTCATCTGCTCAAGGGCTCCACATTCAAAAAGGACATAGAGAAGTTAGAGAGGGTCCAGAGGCAGGCTACAAAAAATGATAAATGGCTTGGCAGACAAGTCATACAAGGAGAGGTTGAGAGAAATAGGTATATTCAGCTTGCAGAAAGGGTGCTCAAGAGGGGATATGATAGCAGTTTTCAAATACTTGAAGGGCTACTATAAAGAATAAGGAAAACACCTTTTCTGTCTTGCTGCAAAGAGTACGACGTGACAAATTGCTTGAAGTTGCATCAAAGTAGGCTTAGATTAGATACCAGAAAAACATTTTTTAGTGAGGCAGTGGAATAGACTGCTTAAGGAAGTTGTGGACTGTCCATTACTGGAGGTGTTAAATAATAGGTTGGACAGCCACTGGCCAGGAATGATCTAGGCAGTTATGCCTATGTCCTACTACAAGTATTTCCCATGCTTCTGGGCTTTGCTGGGGCTGGGAGGGAATTTTTTCCCCCTTCCTGCTCATCAGGCTTTTTTTAAGCCTTCCTCAGAGGCATTGGCTATATTGAAGGCTGGGGATTTTTTTCTGCAGTGCATCATTGCTTCTGCTAACCCTGGAGGTTCTTGGCTAGATGGCTCCCAAACCATCTCTCTATGATTACACAGTGTCTCAGTAGACATGAGAATGCAAGAACCATCCTCTTTGCAGGGCCTATTTCTCATCTTTGTAAGTGTCTTCCTCATCAAGTCTTCATTTTGTATTCAAGGAAGTCAAAGTCCCTCAGTAATGTGCAGGTCCACAAAGGAAAAGCAGGCTGAAGAGAGGGGTGGTGACAGTTCTAGCCAGCAAGAAAACTGCTGAGAAAATCCCTGTTGCTTCAGTGAAGTAGAACCTGAATCCTGAACCCAAAGAAAAATGGGGAGAAGAAGAAGGACTGGAAAATGTATCAACAAGTCCCTAAGCCAGGGATGCACAATCCCTGGCCTGTGGGCCAGATCTGCCCCCCTGCACTGTGTCATGTGGCCTGTGGGGCTCCCCAGGGGTCCACGAGGAACTTTATGGGCCATGTGGGATCTAAAAATGTATGATCCAGGATTTAATAGGATTATTTTTCTCTTGAAGTCAAGATACACATTAATTTAATTTTTCCAGTTGATAGAGTATGTCAAATAGTGCCAGAAAAAGCAAATCTTGAACATTTCTTAGATCACTTCATTAAGTTCCTAATATTAGCTTAATTTAAATCGTTTGAAATAGAGGTATGCAGGTGGCTGGGTGTGGGTTGTGACTCATAAGCTTTTCATAAACAGCAGGCAAATAATAGTTGTTTTGACTGTTAAAACACATATTTTTGGCTACCATGTCAGTTTATAGTAACTATTTGTGCCAAAAATAACTGTAACTTTTTCATTTTTAATTGCTGCATCTGCTTTCCTATTTAATCTTGGCATAACACAATGGGACATTGACAAAAAGATGTAACACTATCTCAGGGCTCATAAAGAAATAGCCAATGGACTCAATAAATGGAATATAAATCCATGGAGCATTTTGAAATGGTAAACAATGTTATTTTATCTGCATTTAAATTACTATTGAATTATCTGACACTTGTCTAATTAAATATACTTTGGTGGCATTTCTAGCTAAAAGCAACCACATGCTGTGACTGATGCAAACACGGTTTTGCCAGCTTCCTGATTATTGGACTGTAGTGTTGCTAGATTCAGCCTTTAACTTCATCAATGGCATTTCCCTCCAGCCTGCAATACAACCCATGTGTGTATTCAGCCCCATAATATCAGTGTCCAATAAACAATGGCTTCGTACTCAAAATAACCCTGTAAGGAGAATTATCACCCCTATTTTGTAGATGAAGAACTGAGGCAGAGATTAAAGCAACTGGGTCAAGATCACATAAGTCTATGAAAGAGCTAGAAAACAGACCCTAAGTCTCCTGACCCATTCCAATGTGTTATTCATAAGATTTTACACATGGTCTGAATGTGTTGTGTGGAGGTACTTTAATACAAGATTACCACTATGTAGGTATATAACAAAAATTAAATTGATCCCACACTAAAATAGTGAAATACCTGATACAACAGTCAATTGAAAAAGAAATAAAGTTGCATAATACAATTAATGCCAATCAACAGTGGTTTGTGGAAAATAGGTCATGTTAAGTTAACATTATATCTTTTTGATTTGATAACAGGTTTTGCTGATAAAGGAAACAGAGACTTTATTTCGGCATCATATATTGTTTGATTATGAAATTAGAATGGCACAAAATTCATAAAGCGTACTTTGATTGGATTAACAATTGTTTAACTGATAGGTCACAATACATAGCTATAAACTAGGAATCATCACTGAGCAAATTTGTTTCATGGCCTACTGCAGAAATCTGTTCTTGGCTATTTGCTACATAATATTTTTTCCAGAGTTCTGGAAGAAAATATGAAATTCCTAACAAAGTCTGCAGATGACATAAAGATTAAAATAATAGTAAATAATAAAACCATTAATGAGGACTGGTCCAGATTGCTTGATAAATGGGGCAAAAAAAGTCAAACAATGCATGTTTCAATATGGCCAAATATAACACCTAGGAACAAAGAATGAATTAAGACATTTAAGTAAAATGGAGGATTATCTGGGTAAATAGTGACACTTTCAGAGACAACAGGTTGTACTGGATAATTGCGCTCAATATAAAGCTTCCTATTAGGGGTGCACCGATACAGATTTTGAGGGCTGATACCGACAGCCAATATTTAAGGAGACATATCAGCCAATACTGCTCCGATATCCGATACAGCTGCCATCAGGTGGTAAGTCTGGTGTGGTGGGAGGGGACGTGAGGAAGGAAAGGGTGTAGGGGGGCAGATCAATGCCCCCCCATGCTGAGGGAGGGGGCAGGGGCAGGCTCTGCCCAGCTGGGGGGGGCATGGGACGGAGACACAGTTTGTGGGGTGGCGGCAGCTCCCACTGCTGCATGCACCCCAGGAGGGAAGGGTGCCATGTGCCCCCAGATCTGCATAGTTCAAGGTGGGTGGCAGCAGTGGGGTGCAGCCAGAGCCGGAGCTACATAGGCCTGTTTTTGCTGGGGGCTGGGCTCGGAGCAGACTCTGGTGGCACTGGGAGGAGGCTGCAGCCACCCCAGATTTTGCCACGACTCTGCTCCCAGGCCCGTGCCATCACCTGGCACAGCTCCAGCTGAACACCCCGCCTCCACCTAAGTCCAGGGAAAAGCCAGGGCTGAGCTGGGCAGCAGCACAGGGTTGGGAGAGGAGCTGCGGCAAAATTCAGGGAGGCTGCAGCCTCCTTCCAGTGCTGCCAGAGTCTGCTCTGAGCCCAGCCCCCAGCAAGAAAAGCCGTGCACGGCACCAGCTCTGGCTCCGCCCTGCAGCTGCCACCTGCCCCACACGCTGCAGATCCGGGGGCACCCCCCCACACCCTCCCAGGGTGCAAGCAGTAGCAGGAGCTGCCCCAACCCCATGAGTCGTGCATCTGTCCCAGGGCCCTCCCACCTCAGCTGGGCAGTGCCGTTGATCTGCCCCCCCCCACGCCCCTTCCCTCCCACCTCCCCTTCCAACTTCCCACCTGGAGACAGCTCTCCATGCTGCCAGCTGTATGCAGTATGGGCATTTATCAGCCCTATTGGGTCAATATCCGATATAGACAATTTTCTTTATATCAGCACTGATCTGATATTAGACTGATGTATTGGTGCACCTCTATTTTCTATGCAGCACCAGGGTGATATTAAATAGAAGTAGTAAAATTATACAGTAGATTCTGATCAACTGCATCCTGGTTTTAGCATATTTCAGTTATTTGCATACTTTCCCTTATGTTAAAAATATTTGCTCTCTATTTCATTAAATATTGCCCAGTTATTCATATATCAGATTTTAGCATATGCCAGATTATTGCATAAACCAAAACAATCCAAAACTAGAAAAAAAAAGAAAGCCAAGTATCAGCTAATTGAATATCACAAAGTTTGAGCAGTGCCGAGTTAACCGCCTCATCAGCCGCCTCATCAGCCAGAAGTGATCATTAATTCACCATGTTGAAGAAAAAAAAGAGGGTTTTATCCCCTGAAGAAAGGTTTTAGGCTGTTAAATTACTGGATTAAAATTTATTCCAGCCAGAAATAGCTGTAAGGCTCAAGTCACAGATGCAAGTATAGCATTCAGATATTGTTGGCAATTTCAATCTATAACACAAATGCAAATCCTGGCCAAAAACATCAGAGAACAGTTAAGGCAACCTTAAGAAAGCTTTGTCACAGTTGTTTACAAATGCAAGAGCTGGGGACATTTGCACATCCAGTCCAATTTTAAAAGGAAAAGCATAGGACTTAGCTCAGCATGTGTACAAGAAAGACTTCACTCCCAACAAAGTATGTTTGTCTTAATGGAAGGAATGCAAGGCATCATCCTTAAAACAATATATGGAGAGGAAAAAAATGGTAACTTGCTTACTGTGTAACAGGGGAGTGAACACGTAATGTTCTACTTGCCATTCTTAAGTGCACAAACTTAAAGATATACACAATACAGATGAGATGGTCACCTACTATGGAGGTATCACAAACAAATCATTGACTTTAAAAATCATATTACTAGCCTGTAATATGTCAGGAACTGACAAACAGGACCTGCATGTGGTTGGCAGAAGCAAAAACCCAGATGTTTTAAAAGAAAAGGGAGTTTACCAGTCATTTAAAAAAAAACCCAACCTTCATGGAAGACTGGGAATTTTTCCTAGATTGTTTGAGAGACTTCAACTACAACATGAAACAATAGCAGCAATAACTTGTTGGTTGATAACCCCAGTGCCCGTTCAGCCAATGCTGCTGAACTGCAGAACACAAAATTGGTTTTCCTTCCCCACCAACACTACAGCAGTAATTGAGTCGTGTGACCAAGGAATCACTCAGAACCTTCAGGGAGCTTACCAAAGCCATGTTAAATAGAGGATTATTTCTTATATAGATACCAACTCAGACTTGAGTGCCAACAAAACTGCAAAAAAACTAACACTTTTGGTTGCATTGCGTATGTTACACAAAGCTGGAAAAATGTGAAACAAAACACCATTGCTAATTGTTTTCACCAGACAGTTTTTGTACTACAGACAGATATGAATCAGGGACCAGGTGGCAAAAACAACAAGCGTGATGTCTCCAGACCCGGCCAAATGACAGAAGAATGTATCCAATATATTTCCCATGATAATGGTTTAGTCTGGTATGGGACACCAAATGGCAAAGACCTGTGTAAAGTTATACTTCAGAAGGAGCTTGCAAGGTCCCCAGACATTACTGATGAAGAGGGTTATTTGCAGAGCACCCATCTCAGCAAGTAATGCTAAAATACATGCTTCATAAGTTTATGGAACAGAATCTCTGAGAAGACATGTCATTTTTAACAGACAGAACAATTTGTTGAGGAAGAAAATAGGTATTGTTCATGGAAAAAGATAGCAGATTATTTTTCATGATACCTTTACTTTTCTGAGTTATCTTACATGTAGTACCATATCACGGTTTATTGTTGTGTTTACTGTATTCATTGTTCTTTGCATTTGTTTCAAACAAAAAACATTCCAAAATTATGTTAAGTTACAGGTGGAGTGTTTGTTGTACTCTATCTCATTACAATTGGTAATTAAGTTCCTTTTTTTGTGGGATGTTTTTGTTCCATTCCATTATTAGCATAGTCCATTCCTTTGTATAATTATGTTGGAAAGGAAGCTATGCAAATAACTGAATTCTACTGTATTCTCTAGTGTTTGGCAGTTGGATGACTGCTAATAAAATCTTGTAACCTGTGCTGGTGCCCAAAGACTATTCTGTTTGAAGTATTGCCATTCTGTTTGGGATAGTGGACTTATTGTAATCATCATTATTACTAAATAAAACATAGAAAGCTACTCTTGTTAGGACGGTGATGTATGAAAGGATATTTATGTTCTCTGTCATCTAAAACTGCTTGCTCATGCATGCTGTTACATACAACATTTGATAGTGGATTTTCTTGCTTATAGATTGTTTTTCTCAAATACAGACAATGCCTACTTTGGAGTAACAACAATATGAAGTACTGTTCTTAACCTGCGTACAGGACCTTCATCTTACGCAGGAGGTATACAGTCCCACTAGGAGGAATGCCTTACTGAACTTGGTGCTGGCTCTGGGGGATGACCTGGTAGGGGAGCTGCAGATTCATGGGCACCTTGGGGATAGTGATCACCAAACAATGAAATTCACCATATGGCATAGAGTGGGTAAGATAACTAATAATAGGGTGGAAGTGCTTGACTTTAGGGAGGCTAACTTCAGTGGACTCAGGAGTTTAGTCAATGATGCAGTGCAGGATAGGAGTATTGGTGAAATGGGAGTCCAGGAAGGGTGCTTGCTTCCTTCAGGCACAGAGGGAGACGATTCCAGTGTGAGGGAAAGGGGGGAGAGGGGGCCAAAAAACTTCCTTGGCTAAACAAAGAAATCCCGGGGAGCCTAAGGGCAAAAAAGAAAGCATATAGGTGGTGGAAGCAGGGGAAAGCTACCAAGGAGGTACCTACTTGCCTGCACTTGCAGGGAGGCAGTCAGAAAAGCCAAAGCAACTACAAAGCTGAGGCTGGCAACAGAAATTAAAGACAACAAAAAGTCTTTTTTTAAGTATATATGGAGTAAAAGGAAGACACAGAGCAGTACAGTACCCCTACTGAACAATCGGGACAGTGAGGACAAGGCTGAGCACTTCAGTGGGTTTTTTGCCTCAGTGTTCTTGAACAAGGGTCAAGATAAGTCTCCTAATGGGTTCTTAGATGGGCATCAAAGGGACACCAGCCTACCAACTGTTGACACTGCCTTGGTGCAATATCACTTGGATGGACTGGATATGTTTAAGCAGCAGGCCTGGATGAGCTGCATCTGAGAGTATTAGGGACACTAGGATCAGGTCCTGGAGGACCGGAAAATGACCAATGTGATCCCTATTTACAAAAAGGGGAGGAAGGAGGATCCAAGTAATTATAGGCCAGTCAGTCTCACCTCCATCCTTGAAATAGGCTTTGAAAAGATAATTAGGGATCATATTTGTGGGAGTCCAGCAGGAAAAATAATGCAGCAGAGCAACTAGCATGGATTCATAGCAGGTAGATTATGCCCAACTAATCTGGTTTCTTTTTATGACCAGGTCACAAAATGCTTAGACACAGGAACAGGAGGTGGATGTCGTTTTCCTGGATTTTAGGAAGGCCTTCAATACAGTATCTCATCCCATTCTCATAAATAAATTAAGAGGTTGTGACTTAGATGCTTACACGGTCCGGTGGGTAACAAGTTGGCTTGGGGATCACATGCAGAGACTGGTAGTAGATGGGTTGTGTTGCAAAGCACTTAGGTGCCCTGCACCTGAGAACAGGGATGGCTTCCGAGAGCCCCCTAACGGTGAGAAGGGGGCAGCCACCAGTCACCAGGGCAACACAGGTGCTGGTTTCCGGAGCAACCGGCAAAACCCCCTGACAGGAAGGGGCAGGGCTTAGCCCTTCTTAAACCCAGGCAGGAGGCTAGGGTGGCAGTTCCTCCTCTGACAGCCAAGGAGTGAGGAGCTCAGCCAGTGCAGAGAGAAGGCCAAGGTTTGGTTGCACGAGTATCTGCAGGTTGCTGCCATGAGCTGGAGTATTTTTGCCTGGTAGGGATTAACTGTTGTCTGACCAGATGGTTTATCTTTATGTTATAGCCCAGGGGCTTTGTGGTTTGTGTTTACTGTTTTAACCGGAGGACCGGGTGAGGCTATTAGGGGCGGAGGAGGCCTCATAGGGACTCCCCAGTAACATCGGGGTTCCTGGTGCTGGAGAAGGCGCAGTGTGTTGCGGGGTGCATTGGCCTAGCCCTGAGAGTACAGAGGGGTGGCGGGGAACCCCAAGAGTGCAGAGGAGCCCCGAGAGTGGCAGAGGGACTGCGAGGAGCCCCGAGGGCAAAAAGAGGGCCAAGACATAACAGGGCCAAAGTCAGATCACAACAGCACCATCTGCAAGGCTTGGGCTGCGGTGTAGGGGAGGAAAAGGAGTCACAGATAGTGCCCCCTGTCATTGGGGCACGTAGAAATGGGCAGTCTCCTGCTAATTATAACAATCTATTAATTAAATAAGATCAAGGCATGGCAGGTGAGTAAGCAGGCGGTTAGCCCATTACAGGAGGTTGAAGCCATACCTGGAGAGGCTCCAATAGTGGCACTCCTGTCACAGGTTGGTATCAACCTAGAAGGAGGTGGGTAGTGGGATCCCACAGGGCTTGGTTCTTGGACCTGTACTCTTCAATGTCATCAGTGACTTGGATGTGGGCATGAAGTGTACTCTGTCCAAGTCTGTGAATGATACTAAATTGTGGGGTGAAGGGAACAATTGCAGACAAACCTGGACAGGTTAGAAAAGTGGGTAGTACACAATAGGATGCTATACAACAAGGACAAATGCAGAGTGCTGCACCTAGGGTGTAAAAATATCCAGCACACCTACTGGCTATGAAATTACTGTTTCAGCAGCACAGAAGCAGAAAGGCAGCTTCGAGACATAGTGAACTCCAAGATGCACATGAGTCATGAGTGTGATGAAATCATCAGCAAAGCTAACGGCATTTTATCATTCATTAGCAGATACATGACAAATAGAACCAAGGAAGTGGTACTTCACCTCTATACAGCATTGGTCAGACTGCTGCACCCAATTTTGGGTGCCATACTTTAAGAAGGATGCGGATAACCTTGAGAGGGTCCAGAGAAGGACCACTCTCATGGTTAAGGGTTTACAGGCCAAGCCCTATAAAGAAAAACTAAGGGACCTGGACCCTCTTCAGCCTCCACAAGAAAAGGCTGAAGGTGATCTTGTGGCCGCCTACAAATTCATTAGGGGGGATACAGCAAGGTATCGGAGATGCTTTTTTCACCAGGGCGCCTCTCAAGGTAACAAGGAACAATGGTCACAAACTGACAGAGAGCAGATTTAGGCTAGAGATCAGGAAAAACTTCTTCACAGTGAGGGTGGCCAAAATTTGGAATGGGCTTTCAAGGGAGGTGGTGCTCTCCCCTACCTTGGGGGTCTTCAAGGGAAGGCTGGATAGGCATCTGGCTGGGGTCATCCGGTCTCAGTACTCTTTCCTGCCCAGGCAGGGGGTCAGATTCAATGATCCATTGAGGTCCCTTCCAATCCTAGCATCTATGAATCTATGAAGTCTGAAATGCTGGTAAAAAACAGCATTTAAGATAAAGGAATACAGGTGCTTTAGACCAGTCAAACTTCAAATCAGTGTACATCTCATAGTTTTCTTAGCCTTCAAAGCAAACTTGGCATTTTTCTGGCTAAATCCATTTGGTTAGTCAAATTGACAGGAGAAACAAAAATAGACCTCATCTGCAACAATAATTATGAAGAGATGATTATTTCTTCATAATATTATATATTCTATATACACTGCTACACTTCAACTTGCCTTTGAAAATACAATATAATGATAAAGGCGTTAAAACAAGTGAAATGTTTTATAAAATTTTGGAGGAACATTTCTGCTAATGCATAATTTGAGATCCTTGTGATTTTACTTGCCATGAACATTTTGAAGAGCTCAATATTCTCCAAAACATGAGGTTTCAGAATCTTACTAATTTTGTCCATTTAAAACTACATTTGAAATTGCATAAGAGCCTTGGTTAATATGTCTAGTCTGTAGAAAGAAAGAAAAAGTCTGAAAACTGCATCATTTAATAATCATACAAGTTTTTTTTTTACTAAACTAGTCAATTGCCTGTCAGGAATGATGGGGGTGGGAGGGAGTGTGTGGAGACAGAGCCCTGTGCCCTGCCCCGGGACTGTTCCCCCTTTACCTCCTGCTGCTTGGGGTCCAGGTCTGCTCCCCCCCCCGCCACAGTGGCAGGGGGAGGGGAAGAGTAGGCCTGGGCCTGATGCGGGGGAGGACAGGGCCCGGGGTTGGGGAGAAGCCGGCCCCACCATAGCAAGGGTAGCAGTGGGCCTGGGCCGATACAGCAAGGTATCGGAGATGCTCTTTTCACCAGGGCGCCTCTCAGGGTAACAAGGAACAATGGTCACAAACTGACAGAGAGCAGATTTAGGCTAGACATCAGGAAAAACTTCTTCAAGGTGAGGGTGGCCAAAATTTGGAATGGGCTTACAGGAGGGTGGGGCCATACCTGGAGACGCTCCAACAGTGGCAGCGGGGGAACAGGAGGAGCAGACTTGGAGCTGATAAGGGGGATGGGGGGATGGGGGCCATGTTGGGCCAGGCCCGCTGCTCCCCCCACACCATGGCAGGCTGGCTTCTCCCCAGGCTTGGGCTCAGTCCTCCTCCCCGCCCACCCGCTGTGTTGGGCCCAGGACCACTTTTTCCTTCCCCTCCCCTGCCCCCACTGCCACTGCTGCAACAGCGGGCCTGCTATTCCCCCAACCTGTGTCGGGCCCACTCCTCCCTGCACCACTGCCATGTCATCTTGTGTCAGGCCTTGAAGGCAACGACAACAGAAGAGGGGAGGGGCAAGCCGAGGCCAGAGCTGGTGGCCTTGCCCCACCCCCCGTGGAGTCCTGACCCCGCCTGCTTCACCCTGTGCCACTGGTGCTGCCACCATCACCTGCAAGGAGTAAGGCAGGGTGGGAAAAGAGGCCAGATCTAGTGGCCTCAACCCCACCCCCCATCCCCAACATTATGGCAGCGCTCCACTGCATTGCCAACTCCTGTTCGAATGCTTGTTCACACCTGATTGGCTGTTTGTCAGTCAACCAGAGTGCGAATAAAGCATTACAGACAGACAGACAGACTTAGGCTTTTATAATATTAGAATGGTCAAATATCTATGTTATGGATGTGTCATCTCAGGTTCCATTGTTATGGTGAAATGAGTTTATTTTTCTCATTTTATATTACCTACATATATAAAAAGAAATACGATAGACTGGGTGGACCCAAAATGGCCAAAGATATATGCATTCTATTTCTGCCTTCTGAAGTGGCATGTCATGTAAGTTATTACTGGGCCTGCACATGCTAGTTAATAAGATGGGATTTGAGGTGGCAGGAGTATATTTGTGGTCCCATTTTAACTTGAGTAAATTTTAGATCCAGTGAAGGACTTGGGTACCTACAATTAGGCACCTCCATGCCTTACTTTTAGATGCCTGACCCCCAGAATAGAATCCAAAGCTCAGAATTAGGCACCCAGTACACAGACCAAGTCAGGTGCCTCAGAATGGCAATGTAAAAGACTGGAGTGCTGAGCAGCAAGCTGCCTAAAGCTAACCACTAGGGAATTCTGTGTCAGGATGCATCAGAATGTCCACACTTCTGCAGAGTTTAGGTACTTGGGATGATAGATAGATCTTTCCATCCACTCAAGATCTTCAATTCAGAATATGTTCCTGATGAGCAAACTATGATTATCCTATGTGAAAATTGGGCATGGCTCTCACTTTTTTCTTGAGGGCTTGAGAGCAAGTGCAGATCATAAGAAAGTAGGGCTCAAAGAGACCTCACAAGGTCATTTAATCAAGCCCCCTGCTTGAAATAGATGATCAAGCCCAGAAGAGCCTCACTGTTAGGTCATGTTCAAGCCCCACAGTGCCAGGACCTACCACTACTGTAGTGAAGACAAGACATCAAAGGACTTAAGCACCACTCTGCCTAGTTTCTGGACCCTGTTGAGATTTAGGCTCATGAAATAAACACCAAGGACACTGACAGACATGTAGTTCTCTGCTGTAACTCATGGCACTTCACAGTAAGCAACGTGAGTTACAGCGACCCCCTCCCTCTCCAACAGATGTTCTCTATAGGATCTAGGGGGTGGGGGAAAATCAAGCTTTACTTTGAAGCTGGCTGCATATCTATAGCCTCTCTCTCCTAGCTCTGCCTCCTCCCACCCCGCTCCCCCTGCCTTCCAGCTCCAATGCTGTCTTCAGGAGGCAGGTAAAGGAGAGGAGGGAGCTCTGTCTGGGATCTTCCCAGCCTATGTTGGAAGAAGAGGCAGGTGGATTGGAGACACTCCCCAACCTCAGAGGGGCTCCAATCCACCAACCCTACCCTCTGGCACAGGCTGGGCAAACCCCAAATTGAGCTCCCTCCCCTCCCTTCTTCTCTTCCCATCCTGCAGACAGCACTAACAACTGCTTCCGGGCAGGCATTGACAGAAGTTAATGAAGGCTTCCCACTTTGGAGCACCTTCATCTGAACCCACATGAATTGAGGGTTCTTTGTCACAGCACATGATCAGGCACTTTTAAAGTGCTCTACAGCTTAGCATTCCTGTCAGGGCACAGCTATATAGAGCATTCAGGGGGTCAGTAGTATGACAAAAAATCATTTCTGTCAGCACCCCTTATATTGTTATACAGGCTAGAGCAGCTCTGACCCTGTACAGAAGCAATACCAAAAGTGTCCAGGGAATTGCCAAGCTTAACAAGGAAATATTTAATAAATATATTTCTAGATTTAGGCATGTGCAAAATGGAGGGTTTTTTTGCATTGCAGTATTGAATTGAGGTGCATAAAATCTACTTAAGTCCTATTTCACCTAAGTCCTGGTTTTGGATCTGGCTTGTAGAGCCTAAAGAAAAGCCACAAGTGTTTGTCTGTTGAAACAAACCTAAGTTAATTGGTAATGAATTGACTCAACTGAATACAATTTCAAACACAACCTCCACTGTAGACATACTTTATGAGGAAACAAGACTGACTGGATAGTTATTATTTGTGATAATCATCTCCCCCAGCATGACAAACTAGTCTATTAGCAAATCAAACTGTAAAGCTAAAGCACTGATTTATATGACCTGTGGACTTAATTACTAGTGGAACAAACCTTGTGAATAACATAACCAGATTACATATAAAAGAAGACTGTAAACCATGCTCAATACACAGGAGTTGCATGTAAAAGCAAAATGTGAACATGGCCCTGTGAGAAGGTCGGGAGTACCCACTTCATGGACAGCCCCCACGGAGAAGACCCGTTCGGCCATTGCAGCCCAGCTATGCTCTGGAGGGCCCTCCCGATCTGCCCTCATGGAACTTTATTAACTCCCTGGGTGAATCAAATTGGGGCAATTACGTGGCTGGTAGCTATTTCTGGCAGTGGGCAGTGGCAAAAGGGAAAAGAGACATAGAGGAGAGAGAGCATGGGCAGCAGTGAGGGGAACCACTCACCTGCTGCCTGGGACTGAAGTCCCTGAGAACAGGGCAACAGACCCTTTGGGTCTCCAGAGCTTGAAGGAGCTCAGAGAGAAAAAAAAAAAACAAGAAGGAACGACAGAAAGTGAGAGTGGAAACCCCAGCTCCACGTTAATTGGCTCCATCGGATGTGTAAGCCGGCAGAATGGCAATTAACAGAGGAGCGAAAAAAACGCTCAGTCACTGGAATCACGATCAAGAGACCCAGAAAAGAGAACAAGGAAGAAGACAGAGGAGATGTTCTCAGAACTTGGAGGTTTTTCCTTTATTTTTTTGTTCCTTTATTTTTCCTGGTTGCACTGTCCACCTGAATAAGTGTCAGCTGGCTTTAGGTCAGGAAAATCATCAACCTCCCAGGCTTAATTAAAAATCATCAAAGACATGGCAGGCGAGATAACAGGCAGGAGCCTAACCCAATTCTGCCAACTAACGCCCACCCTGGTATCAGCAAGACAAGTGGATGTCCTCAGGAAGTTGGGCTCTGCGCCCGTATCCTGTGGTATCCCGACAGGCCCTCCAGTCAAACTCCACGCACACACACACACACACACACACACACATATAGTACCTCGTATATAGTGAGCCCAGTGCTAAAAACTTAAATATCTTTTTACTGCTGAGGGGGCAGGGGGAGGAATCCATGATTAAATATTTGTAATGAGATGGGCTTCTCAGCTTCTTGAATTCCATGATGATGCACTGAACAAGGCTATTGGGGGGTTTTTTCCCATTATTTTGGGGGGTTTTGTTGTGTTTTTTTTAAGAGAAGCAAATGACACTCATCTCAAGATTACTGCTTACAACATGGGTTGCACCCCAAGGTTGAGAATCAAAGTCAGGGTCACAGGGGGTCCTCAGCAGGGTTGCAAAGGGCCTGCACACACACAGTCATGCGCGCAGCCCAGGAGTGGCGGGTGGGGTGGGGCCACCGCACACAAAGGGGGCAATGGCGGCTCCCCTGCCCCCAGGCCGCCACCGCCACACTCTGCACCCAGCAGCCCCCGTGGTTCCAAGTCAGGAGGTCCTGTTGGTGGCCAATTTAGTGTCACAGCAAAAAAAGGTTGGGAATCACTGTCTAACAAGGTAAAAGAAGCCTAAGTTTTCAGTGTGATGCCCCTTTTCAAGTAGTTTCAAATGTACTTTGATGAGGACACTTTATAGTACTTTTGTTAGCTACTCTAAGTACAGTTTTATTTTATTAGAAGTTGCTAGTCCCTTTTGGATTTTTATGTCATTTTCAAAAATATGATTGGAATATTTTAAGCAAGATTTTTGTTTGTTTTTATCCTAAATGGTTCAGTGATTTTCTTTACCAAGGCACATATTAAACTAAAAAGCTGAAGCTATAGTATCTTAAGATCACTTTCCTGATCTGCTCAATTAATCCTCCTAAGTATTTTTTCTTTGCTCGCAAATGCAATTCATCCCACACATTCTCCTGCGCATGCCAGATATGGAAGATAAAATGTTTATTTCCCCCCCGCTTTTAGAATAATGAAGTCTGTGGGGAATGCTGGACGCTGCTGTCTGAGCTGTAGTGATGTGGAATCAATGGAGGAAAAAAAAAAACCCAACACTGAAAGAATGACAAAAGAAACAGACTGAGCAGTATTCAAATAATTGGCTCCCAGTGGCAACAGCAGTACAAAACAAAACCCTCTTGCTGGCAATTTAGAGGTAAAATCTTCAAATAATATTGTACCTTCATTTAATCTTTGTGTAGATCCTGTGTGTAGAAGCCAGATGAATTATGTGGCCATATCCACTACGCAACCCTCACAGCTGTATCTTTTGCAGAGTACTGAACTGTAAGTAAGTGGTTGTTCTATTTGAATGGGCTGCTGTAAGGTGATAAGATCATGAGAAAATAAAACATCCACTAGCAAGCAAGACTAGTGTCTGCCCCAATTATATTCTTATAAATATGCTCTATAAATTCTTGGCTCAAGTTACAGCAATTTGAAACTTAAAGCTGTGTTTTCCATTCATCAAACAAAATTACCAGATGGAAACTACTTAGATAAATCATCACTCGAAATGCTGATGAGGTGCTTTTTTGGCATTCTGAAAGCATTTCAATCAGTGATGAAAATACACCCCTCTTGAGTATATTACAGGAGAAATAATGGTGTTCCTCTATCCTAACAAGAAGACAGCTAACATATTTTGGATTACCTTTATGGTAAACAGTAATGGTGTTAAAATTCAGAGATAAATAACAAAAATATATAGTGTACAAGGTTAATGGTTTGTTCAGTTTAAAGAGTGAGAATATCTTAGAAATGAGGATTGATTATGAAAACAAAAGGTTCAGCAAAAAAATCACATTTTAAAGCTAGGGTCCATGTGTATCATCTGCTGCATTATACTGTGTATACAGTATTTTCTCATATACTACATGCTCCCGAATAAAACATACACCTTGCTTTTGGAAGGCAGAATGTAGGGGGAAAAAACCCTAGAATCATGGAATATAGAGTAAGTTTTCCTGTAAACAGAGCATCCAGGAAGAGTGACATCCCATGAGACAGTCTGGGGAGGCAGCAGGAACCTGCAATGCCACACTGCCTTAGCATTCTATGTTGTCAGGAGGATTTACTCTGTATCACGAAAGATTAGGCCCCAGGCCCTTGCAAGGGCAACAGCAAAACTGTTACTTCTTTACTGTAAATAGTTCTTTATATATGTTCCTGTAAACAAAAAGTGTTGCTTGTATACCACAAGCCTCATGCTTCTATGTCACAAGGTACCACTGTAGCTTAAGGTATAAGCTACAGTACTCAGCCAATAGCTATGGATCGAAGAGGCTTAAGACATAACTTTGCCCCCTCTGCTTGCTAAACCAGAACCAAGAGGCAGCTATCTTGGCAGCTGCATGGCCTGCACAGTGTCTGCAGGCTTGCTTCTTTTCCCATGATAAAAAAAAAAAATAGCTTCCCAGCTTAAGATATGAACCCCAATTTTGGGGAGCAATTTTAGGGAGGATATTGCATGTGGTATGTAAGCAAATACAGTACTCTGGGACTCTCTTATTAATGAGGTCCACAAGGTTTGGTATGAATTATGTATAACAAACTCATGATTTAATTCAATGGGCAATCTGGACTCCTATACAAGTGCAGGGAGCCTACTCTGACATGCTGTAATTTCAGTATGTCAGGGCATACTTGATTAACCAAACCTGCTGGAGCATGGAAATTAACGCACTCCAGCAGCCTCCAGTGTCATGTGTGTCAGTGTCTCTGTACTGAAAAATGGTGATGGGATCCTTTAAAACTAAAGCTTGTTAGATGAGCTTTAGGTCAAAGTTCCCTGCCACTACTTTTCAGTGCTGGGACACTGATACATGTGACGCTCCTGGCACTTCTAATTAGCATGGCTCTCAGAGCTGCACTAATTAAAGTGCTCCCTTCCCCTTCCCTCCCCCCACACCTCCCAGAGTATGTGTATAAATGCCCTTTGAGGGCATACAGTTCTGTCTATGTTGCATGTCTGCAGAAATGCTATCCATGTTGTCATTTCAGCTTACTCTCCATCCCACCATATTCTCCATTTAGGCTAAAATCCCTAATCAAATTATGCAAAAGCAAATTATAGATAAAGAGTCTGTGCACATAAAAACTTCATTTAAGCATTCCATTTCTATATTGATATAAAGGCAATATAACCACGCTTATGCATGTACTTTCCACTGCATTACAGCATTGCACCACAGTTGGAAACACAAGTTTTAGTTCAGATATACAAACATGTTGGTGTCACTGGGCATAACCCTAGGTAACTCAGAGGGATGGAAGACCACGAGTGTCGATGAAGCCCTTCTGGTCTAGGCCCAGGCGAGCCAGGGCCCCCCCTTTGCCCAACCTTTGTAACCCTTTCTTTGGCGCCTGTAATCTCCTGTCCTTCTGGAAAACAGGCAAGCTAAAACTGTTATCTGTGGACTGCAAGGGCACTGCTTGGAGGGAGAAGGGAGGAGGGAAAGGGGAGGAAGAGGGCGGCCAGCTGCTGGAAAATCACTGCTGAAAATTGACGAGGGTATAAAAATACACTGTTGCAGGGCTAGGTGCGCAGAATTTGAGACAATACAGTCTCCCTGCGCCTTTTACTTGAGCTCAAATAAACTCTGTCTACTTCTCCCCCCAGTGTGTTTATTTAGCGTGACGCACACCAGGCAACGAACCCAATTGTTGCCTCCCTCGGGCACCTTGTACTGGCAACAGTTTTTGGCGCCCAACGTGGGGCTCGAGGCTAACATTTCGCCTTGCCCGGATCCCTCCTGGGGTTGACGACTTGCGGCAACAACTGACGCCCAGCGCGCACCGGTGGTTTCATTGGGGGCCTTGGCAGAGACGTGGTTTGATCGACCCCGGAGGGCACAATGGTGCAACGTGCTCAAATAGTGGAGAAGCGATCATGGGCGACAGTGTGGAACCAGTCCTTTGGACAAGGTAGGATAAGCTCAGCAGTCTGAGCATTGCCTGTTAAGACCTGGGGATGCCCAGTGTCTCCCTGAGTATGGGGCAGAGACAGAGTACGGTTGGCAGGGCATGGTGTACACCCTTAGAATGCATTCTGACAAATTGGAAACTGTTTAAGTCAGATCTAATGACTAAAAATAATTTTAAAAGATTCTGTACAGTGGAATGGCCTCACTATCAACTGGAGGATCAGGAAAGGTGGCCTCCGGAAGGGTCAATTAACTATAATACAATCCTCCAATTACTCCTGTTTTGTCAGCGGACGGGTAAGTGAAATGAACATTTGTATGC
>NW_017728931.1:118199684-118246476 GCF_001723895.1 Crocodylus porosus | reverse complement strand
GAGGGTATAAAAATACACTGTTGCAGGGCTAGGTGCGCAGAATTTGAGACAATACAGTCTCCCTGCGCCTTTTACTTGAGCTCAAATAAACTCTGTCTACTTCTCCCCCCAGTGTGTTTATTTGGCGTGACGCACACCGGGCAACGAACCCAATCGTTGCCTCCCTCGGGCACCTTGTGCCGGCAACAGATGTAGGGAATAATCCTATTTCATTTTGTTTATTTAAATGGTAGCTTCCCACATGTGCAAATGCTATTTTTACCACTTACACACAGTTTGGGGTTCTATCAGATTTCACCCTATAGCAAGTTTCTCAAGGTAGTCTTCCAGGGATCCCCAGAAAGTAAGGCAAATGTAAACCACTACTACTGGTGTACAACAGCTTAAAGGAGACCTGAAATAACCTCTTCAGTTCTTTCAAATTTCTCCTCAAATACCTTCAGCAGGTCTAACTTCTTACCAGTAAGCAGAGGTGGGTCTGGAGGGGTGCAGTGGTGCAGTTGCATCCCCCTTTGATTCCTGCTCTATCCAAGTTTTAAAACCAACTCCCTGGGAGTGATAGTGGTATTTCTATTCAGACAAGACTGAAGAAGTCAATTGACTTCATGGCTCATAATCATTCGCCTGATTCCTGTTAATGTTTCTTTTATTCATAAGTATTAACAACACTCTCTCCTTTTCAATGGCTTTATTGTTCCACTATTAAATAACCTTTAATTTTACTGTCTGTTACCCATTCTTGGTAATCTCTTCTGTTTCACAGCCCTGCAGCTCTTCTGTTTCACAAATCTATCTAAAATATTTCAGGTGTAGAAATGACTGACAATGAAGTATTGAAGGCACTTTCAAGATGCTCAAGAAGACTGGCTTTTGTTTTATTCACAAATAAATGAAATAATTAATAATTCACAATTTACATAATCCATAAATAATTCATAAATGTGAATAAGAGATATACATTTAACTATAATGACTACATGTGACAGGGGGCCATCTCAAGGCCAGTCGAAATGTTGGCCCACCCACTTGTCTAGGGAAGTTTGCTCACCTGACATACCTGCCACACCTTTGATGCAACTGCAAAGTTGTTTGTAGAGAGGCTGCCCATTTAATGTCCATTGCCAAGGGTGTAATACATGGCTCTGCACTGTCCCTACACTGTGTCCCATGCCTCACAGATGGCATCACTATATGGCTCTGGCCCCACACTGGGCTTCACTGTATTCCAGTCTGACATTCAGACTGTCACAGCACGGGGTCCCTAGAGATGGCTGTGATGCATGGGGTCCCCAGGGATGGCTGTGATGCCCCTATGACCATGTCAGTTCCACCCTGCGGGTGCCTTCTTTCCTATCCTGCCACGTCTTGTTGGTATAACTAATAAATGAGGAGGCTGCCCATAAGTGTCCAATCGGTCATGGTGTGATGGACCTCACTGAACCCTTCGGGTTCTTGGACACCTTGCTGGGTCCCGCTCTGAGTAGATGCCTCATGGGACACTCTAGGCCTTATGGGCTAGATTTGTGGCTCCAAAACCTCCCCTTTACCATGCCCCATGCGTTGCAGGTGGTATTTAAATGTTGTCCCTTTTGATGAGGCCTCAATCTAGCTCAGCCTCCTGTCATCACTGGGCCCTTGACCCCTGTAGCTGCACCCTCTCCAGTGCCAGGCTCTCTGCAGCCCTGTCTCTGCACCCTCTTTGGCGCAGGGCTCTCTGCAGCCTTGTATCCACTTTGCCCTCACTGGCACTGGGGCTTTAGATGGTAGTGTGCCCCAGTGAAGCCTCCTCCTCCCCAATTAGCCTCATCCCAGTCCACCAGTTCAAATAACAATGTAAACATGAGCCCCTGGGCTATAACATAACAATAACAATAACAATGACACTGGAGGCCACACTCTGCCCCTTTAAGAAGGCAAGCTTCTTCCTCAGCAATGTGTGCGTCCTAGCCCCAGGTACTTTAGGAGCTCCTAGAGCCTATCAGTCTTACCAGCAGCAGAACAGGCAACTCAGCATCTCCACATAGCTTTTTCTACAAGAGTTTCTTCCCCCTGACTGCTGCCAGAGAGCTAACCCTGGCCAGCCCCAGCCCTGTCTCCTTCCGGTCAGCTGACAAGGTGCAGGTGCCAGCTAGTTCCCTCACTAGCCTGCTGCCAAGGCTACCTGCAGCTGTGGAGCACTGCCTAGCTCTCAAGGCTCTCTAGCTCAGCTGCTTCTGCTCTTAAAGGAGGAGGAACACCTTAGGGCCCTGCAACAGTCCCTACCCTGGATGCCTCCTACTCAGGCAGCTTAACCTCTGCCATCATCTGGGGCTGCAAACCCCGCTAAACCCCTTTCCCTCTTGGCAGTGGCTGCCCTCTGGGATCTTTAGCCTCACAAAACCTGGCCTTACCTCAGGCCAGACGGGACTCCAGGCAGCTGGCTCTGGCTGTCCCTCACAGTGGGCACTCTGGCTGTTCAACCCTCGTGGTCCTGGCCCCAGCACTGACCAGACCAGTCAGAGTTCTCTGGGTAGATTCTTGGCAGCAACTGGCCTCTGACTCTGTCCGCCCTTTCACTGGGGCCACTACTCCACCCCCTCACTGGAGCTTCTGGACCCTATGCCCCATGGGCCTCAGGCCCCACTCTGTGGTCCTGGCCCTGTGCTTTTCTGTCAGGGTGTGCTCCCCTAGCCTTTCCCCTCCATGGGGTCACCCACAAGGCAGTGGGGGCTGAGGCTCTCCAGCACCCCATATTCGCCTTTCATGAGGGAGGCACAGGTGTGACATTGCCTGGAGACTGCCCTGCCACAGGCAGCCCCACCAAACCATCCAGCTGCAGCAGGGTGTAGTTTTAGGTCATGCTCCAAGAACCTCCTCCATCCCCATAGTTCCTCTTTTGACTTCCAGACTGTTCTGTGAGCAGAAGATCTCTGCTGGGCAATGTTGTTCCTTCAGTTCCCTACAGCAACTGCCAGCTCAGCTCCTAGACCCTGGGCTTATACTGAGGGTGCCCAGACCTCCTCCAAACCAGGGGTCCTCTAGCAGTCATGTGACTACCTAATTGGGCCTCATTGCACCTGCCAGCTGCTCCACAGCCTGCTCAAGCCTCTTAAAGTGGCAGGCACAACCTGTGCCCTGCCACACTACAGAACCAATGAACAAATTTTTTTTTACTATTTTGACCATTTTTGCCTAGTTTCTTGTGTTTTTTAAACATAGTATGTCAACTAGAAAATTAGTGAACAGTCCAATAAAAGGTTGTATTTGTTTTTGCTTTGATCTTAAATTGAATAATATAGTGTTAGACCCCTAGCATATTAGTAGAGCTTCTAGTTTCTCTTTAACTAGAGAAAATTGTATGTCAATGTTTGGGGCACCCCTCTGCAAATAGAGGAACCCCAGGTTTCTCTACTAGCAGAGGAGTGCCTAAGGAATCCCTGGGTGTCCTCTACTAGTAGGGAAACCCAGTTTCCCCACTAACAGAGGAACACTCCCAGGGGCATGTCTCTGAAAATGTTGCATCTTATCTTAATGACTAACTGAATCAGAGATTTGTCCCAGGAGAGAACAGGAGGAACGACCCCAGATAAGAAAAGAAAGTTATGGGGAACAGAATAGGCAAGAGGGGACAAATGAAAAAATTAAAACAAGAAAAAACCACTTACCTACAGCAGGAGCCATGACACAGTGGGAACAAGGAGAGAAGCCTGCGCAGCTCATCAGCCGCATCTTTATTCAGCTGAGGCCAGCTGGTGACGTCACCAGCAATTACCGACTGGCGAGAATAAAAATGTCAGACAGCGAAAGGAAAGGAGAGGGGAGAATGGACTGGAGGAGCGTGTGGCCTCAGGACCCATTCCGGGAAACCCTCAAGAGGGGAGGAACATCAGATGAAGAGTCAGAAGAGGCTCCTGATCCTAGCCTCAGCAGCGGCAACAGGGAACAGGTCACTGGTGCTGAGAGCAAACCAGAAGCAGCCCCTGCGAGCTGCATCAGCAGTAGCAGCAGGAACAGCAGAGAAGGACTCATGGAGACCCACAATACCCCAGGTGGGAGTATTGGGAACAGTTGGGAGGAGAGGTGGAGAGGTCCTGTCCAGAGCAACAGAGAGGGCTGCAGACAAACAGGGCACCTACACTGTATACAAAGAGTAACAAACCATACATAAGGGGACTACAAGGCTCTTGGACAGGGACGCGCCAGGAGGGAGAGAAGTGGGGTGGCCCAGGGCTCACAAAAGAAACTGAGAAGGCAGAGAGGATGACCCAAGTGGTAGGACACATGCATTCAACACCAGCAGAAGGGGGCAGCCCCTAGCTAGACTACAGGGGGACCAGGCTCCCGGTACCCTGTTATAAAGAATCAGGGAGGGAGATTATTTAAGTTTCAGTGAAATGACAGACAAGGAGTCTTGTGATTTTCTTTTGTGCTTTTCCTTTTTGTTTCCCCAGGTGAAGGGGTTGAGAGACAGGACAGGCCTAGGTATATAGAGTAAGTGGAGCACAGCTCTAAGGTGTCTCATGGTGATTTGATCCCGAGGGCCGGAGTTTGCTCTGGATGAGTGTAGGTTCCACGAGCAGGACCACTAAACATAGAAGACCCACGAAGGGGTAAACAAAGCAGGCTCCAGGGCTGAGACTCCAGATGAGAAGAAACCCAAAAGGCACCACAGCTACAGGAGAGAGGGGACGTGGCCAAGAATACAGAGGGGCCCATCGAGGTGGCATGAGGTCGGGGTGTAGGGGTGGTGGAGCCCCGTGAATGATCATCGTGCAGACTCTGTGCTGCAGAGGGACCCCGGATAGTCAACCCCTCCACTGGGAACATTCCAAGTCATGGCAGGCGAGATAGGGGAAGACTACTCCCAGAGCGAACAGCTACTCGGCCAATTACAGGAGCCTGTAAGACGTACGTCACCCATCACTCGGATCCAGGCTGCACATGACCGGGTATTGGAAACTTGGCGGTCACAAGATGCATAAGCTTTATTGAACAAGCCCATTTAATTGGTCAGTATTATTTATTATTACTATTTAATCAGATGTGATAAAATAGGCTATGATACAGAAATCAGCTGAAGTCAATGTGACTTTTAGAAAAAGAAGGAGCAATTACAACTTCCTCAGATTCCTCCTACCAAATCTGTGGTTTTACAATAACCTTTAATTGTATAGTGTTGCGTTGTTGCTGTGTTCCATATGCAAACAAGAGCTGACATTAACTATGCAGGGAATATACTGAAGGGAATATACTGATTGTACATAAAATATGCCAAATACACAGAGATTGAGTCTTTTCTCTCCTCTTACAGCAATCTTGTGTGTTGTTATAAAGAATTTAAAAACATTCAGGAAAGCATGATTTTTAAGTGACAGGAGCCCTTAGAGTTCCTCCCATATCACACCTGCATGAACAATGAGAACTAACATTCATAAGAAGAACTTTCAGCTTCCCAGTAAGAGATCCACATCTTCCTTTGCTCAATGGAGCAAATTCTTCAAAGGTGCTACAGCTGGTAGTGAAAGCATTCTCCCTTATTCTTGTGTATTTTGCCTTCCCTCCCTCTAGTTACTAAGACATCTGATGCCCTATCTGAATTTGTTTATGCTTCAAAGGATGTTACAACCCTACGCTGTAACCTGACGAGATATATTTCAATGTAGATGAAGGAAACAGTTGTTTCAGGCACTTGTTATTAATGGGTACCACAGGCTACACTGAAACAAAAAGTATGGTTCTTATGGACACACCTGCATTACAGTGCCTGCATCTAAGGCAGATCAGATGTGAATCAAAATCAGATTGTATATCTTGCCATAGCTATATATTAAAAAAGAAGATAGCTGGAAATAAGGAAGCTTTACAACAGTCCAAAGCTTCCTATACAGTTCTTTATGAATATCATATTGATACTGAAATTCCGTTCATTTTGAATTCAGAACATTTAGAATTTGGGTTTGATTCAGAAAAACATCACAATATGCATCCTTCCCGAAGTTAATTTGAATTTCTTGAGCCTGCATAAAAAGTCTAGAAATGTCTTGAAAGTTAATTTTCTTGGCGATATCCACTCCTATTCCTGTTGCATGTTACTTTTAGTACAAAGGCATTTCCCTTGTGTGGCTCCAAAAGAATGAAAGCACAAATAGAGGGGTTGGAGGAAAGCTTGTTACATTTCAGGACCACAAAAGAAGCCCAGGTTCCCACAATGGGAAATTATACATGAGTGGTTATTTCTTCCTAAACTGCTCTGCCCCTCCATTTACTATTTATTGTAACACTTTCAAAGCAATGCCTGTGATCTTAGCTGTGTGAGCCCAGTTTAAGTTCATGGAGAATCCTAACCACAGAGTGATCATATTTCCCAAATCCCCAAACAGGACAGCCTGAAAAGTGTTGGGTGGGGGGTACCTAAGCATTTCTTTTTCAAAGGTTCTCTGGCATCCCACAGCACTTGTCTCCCCCCTCACTGTCTGACACACTCAACTGTACCCTGGTGGGGGAGCAAGGAGAGGGTGGAAGTGTAATGGAGCATTGTGGGATGTGATGTTCCCTGGCTGGAGGGTATTGCCACTGCATTCAATCACAGCATCCTGAAGCACTCCAGCAGGGTGTGCAGGAGGGAGCAGCTGCACATCTGAATAATAATGAGTCATTCTGATTTTGAATCAATTCAAATTTGACTGGGATTTGAATCACTTCAAATGCGTATCTGAACATACCATAAGAAGTATATGGAAGTTTCTGAAAAACAGGACAAAAATATTCATTTGAACAAGATAATGAGATGCCTAAGACAGGTGTTTAAAACACAAATGTGCTAGTGAAGATAAGACATTTGATCACCCTACCTAAGCAGCACTTTTGCTGGTAAAGTGTAGTAATGTAAAAGCAAATATGTACTCATCTTGTTCATCCCCTTCATCTGGAAAAACATCAACAAAAGGGAACTCTAAGATGAAAATTTAATATTTCCTCAGTTTTTCCATGATAGGGGAAGAATATTCCTCCTTACAGAACAGTTTTATCCTGAGAACCCATGGAACACACCATCTGCAGGGACTTTTGTGCTTCTGCCCAGTACCCTGTCCTTCTTCAGGCCTCAGCAGCATAACTATATAAAGACCTGATGTCAAAGCTACTCCCACCAGAGGAAGCCCCCAGAACACTCCAATTAGGTGGAGGTGGGAATGAACAAAGCAGTCCCCCAAGTAATTGTAGAAATGTTAATACAGCTTAATGCTTGTTACCTCTTTTCAAATTACCCATATTACAGGGAAGATTATGTTCATCTCAGTGAATCCCATCTACTGCTACAGCTAATCATGTTACTGAACATCAATTCCCAACTCCCTAGAGAGTTCTCCTAAAACCTGAGGTAGAAGAGATGACAGGAGAGATTACTGAAGGAAAGGCACACTCACTATCATACCTGAGTGTCAGAGAAAAAGTAGCATCAGCCTCTAGCCCCCTGGGTGCATTTTGTTTGGTCTATTTACATTTTAAGCTCCTAGGCAAAGACAACATGTCTTATCAAGAGATAAATAATAAGCAGAAATCACCATCATCAAATAGAAAACAAACCACTCATTCATGTTGTGATAACTTGAAAGAATCAGAATATTAAGACACTAAAATATAAAATCTGGTCTCCTGAAAAAAAAATCCTACCTTTCCTGTGCATCCTGCTACAAATGGTCTATTTTTTCCACTACATTACTTTAAAAATAGCTTTAAGGTTGTTTCTTCTAACAACTGTGGTACTGACGATATGATTCCACACACTCACAGGGTTGTTTCCTAATCTATTTTATAGGTGATGAAAATAGAATAGCTGAAGTGCTACTTGCTATAATTTTAACCTCCCACACAAGGATTATTTATCTCTCTTCCCCCAGTGTAAATTACAGGCCTTGTTGCTAAAATTGTGAATCAATTTGTTGAAGCAAATACACTAGAGTCATCGCAAGTCTAACATCTTCCAACCCATTTAAATTTATTTAGAATATACAAATTCCTAGTTACCAGATTAACCTGTATGCTATTTATGTCTCCTGAAAGTTACTTAAAAAATCTATATTAGAACATTTTTATATAACTATCCAAAAAGGGGTAGATCGGGGGGAAAGGCTGGGGTGCTATCACACTCCCTTGCTGATTCCTATTCCACTGAAAACTTAAAACAAATTGCCTGACAAGTACAGCTGCATTTCTGTTGATTTCTGCTAATTTCTACACTCCACAGATGTTAACAACCCTTGATCATCCTCTAATCAAGCTAGCCTTTCTTCTACAATTATCGTATCTGTTATCTATTCCTGGCAATCTTTTTCTGCTTACCCACTATCATGTCCAATAAAGCTGTGCTGCTACCTAGGAACTTTTCTGGGTGGCTTTATTACTGGGGGATTTGATTCCACAACAAGTTAGAAACAGGGAGGGGAGGGACAGGCCTAAAAACAGACTGAGCTGTGCAGTGCCAAAGCAGTCCATGCCTGGAAGGCGTTACAGAAGTGAGGCTAAGAAGTAAGTTACCACAGTGACCTTTTCCCAAGTTATTCATTGAAGCAGATGATAGAGGCTGAACCAGAAGTGCAACCAGGACAAGATAAACATGGACATGGGTGAATAAGGGGTTGGTCTCCCCAGAAAAGGGTGCTTCCAGCAGCTGAGTCCTCCCCAACTATTGCTTTTGTTGAGGATGGAGGGCAGTGGAGGCCAGCAATAGGTCTGTGAAGAGTGGGGAGCACTGGGGAGAACAGTTACAACTCTGCCCTCACACACTCTGTGGTCAGCAGCCATGAGAGGTCGAGGGAATTGTTTGGTAGGATTTTTGTGGGAAAGTGTCTCCCGGGAGCCATGAGGACTGGATAATGGGGTCACCGGCGCCAATGGTTTTTTGGGGGAAGAGGGGGGCAATAGGCTAAAAGGGAGTGGGGTAAGGAGGGGCTGGAGTATTATAGGAGCAGGGAGGTTTGAAAGGTAGATAGGGTATGGCGCTAAGGAGGTTGATGGGGTTCAAGGGAGTGAAATAGGGTCTAAAGAGGGTTAAGAGAAAGAGGGATTGTGGGTGAGAGAGGATCCAGGGGGTGTGAGGGATTGTAGTAAGGTTTGAATACTCAGAGGTGCAGGGGCGAGGTCACTGGGGTGTGAGGAAAATGGCTAAGAGTCAGGAGGGCTCAGGCATGATGGGGACATAGCCATGAAGGGCACACTGCTTTCATGGAGGCAGTGAGGGGGCAGGATAGGATTCAGTGTAGCATGACAGGGATGGTAGAGTCTGCTGGTTTGGGTCATGATGGGGTGGGGCTGAGCATACAGATGTATGGGATAATGAGGGACTGGAGCCAAGGGGCATTTGAGGAGCGGGGGTAATGCATAAGGACAGTGAGGGACACTTTTAAGCTTTGGCAGAGTGTCTGAGAGGAGTAATGTGTGGAGGTACAGGGAACAATTCTGTTGGTGGCCAGGCTAGAAGGTAATAACTTCCCCCCCACCAGGTTTTTATTATTTTTTGCTTGGATATGAATAATATAGCCTTAGGACCCTAGCATATTAGTAAAGGATGCCTATAGTCATGCTTGGGGGTGGCATTTTAATTAAAGCAGTTCCCAGAAAGCCACTCTAATTAAAATGTTTCACCATCATGTGTATTAAGCCCCTGCAAGTTTAAAAATGGTCGCAGAACATTTTATCAAAACCTCATTCGATAAGGTTTAGGTTTAAACACCCCCATAGCCATTTTGAAATGCACGGGGGCATATACATGTGCTAGCAAGTCCACACTGGAGAGTTCTAAGAAACCAGAGCAGACTTGACTAATTGAATCTGCTCTGACACATTCTAATTAGAACACAAACCAGCATTTGTATAGGTAGCTAAAGTTTCTAGTTTTTTTTTAATTGGAAAAAAAATGTGTGTTGTGTTATAGGATGAGGAACTGCACTACCTGCACCCCCCTTTACCAAATGCTAGATCTGGTCATGTATTCAACTAGGTTTTACCATTTCATCTTGAAACTGTATAAATCCTTAGTTTCCCCCCTCACTCTCTTTGGACAATGCACTTTGGAGAAAATGCCTTTACAAAAAAAACTTTGCCCCAACCCCACTCCGTACCTCACTGTGGGAGCCTTGATCTGCCCCGCCCCATGCCCTTTCCCTCCCTCCTCTCCTTTCCCCCAACAGACTTACCAGCCAGACGCTGCTCTCCAAGCTGCAGGGATGCATATTGGCAATCAGATCAGTATCCACTAATATGGCTCAATAGTAATTGGCCATCAGTTCTGGCCCAAAAAATCTTTATCAGTGCACGTCTAAAAAAATGTCAACTTTGTAAAATACAGAATTAAAGGTCTCTGCTTGCTCTATGCAGAAGCATTGGTGCTAGATTTGGAGGCAGTAAAAATTTGAAAATAGACAAGACAGGCACTGATAAACTGGGTACATATACACTGGGGGTGGGGAATTATTTTGGCTGGAGGGCTATTTAATGAATTTTGGTGATCTGTAGCAGGCCACAAGGGTAGCTCCACCCCTTGACAGGTGCCCCACCCCCTAATCACCATCTTTGGACCAGAAATCTTGCCTCTAACCCCCAACCTTTGCCACTCGAAGTCCTGCCCCTTGCCCCTGGAAGTACTACTTTTGGGAAGGGAGGTTGCCATCTTGGAACTGGTAAAAATATATATATACTAAAACTCAAACGTAAAATAACACATTTTAATTTTATTTCAAAAAAAATATTTTGTCTCAATTTTTGTTTGTGTGGTGTACATAGAGGTGACTGTACAATAGTTCAAAATGGAAACTTACTTTTGTATATTGGGGGGGACCTGTGGGGGTATGTGTCTGGAGGGGTGCATGTGGGGTGTGAGGGAGGATGTGTGTGTATGTATGAAAATCTGTGACATTTGTAGGAGGGATGTCAGGGTGGGTAGGTGTGCGGGGTATGGGTATAGGTGGGTGGGTGGATATGGGGTTTGTGGGGGTTGTGTGTGTGTATGTGGAGCATGGGGTTGTGTGTGGAAGTGTGGGGTTTAGGGGGTGTGCATGGGTATGGGAAGTTTGTGGAGGGGTGTTTGTGGGGATGTGTGGTTGTGTGTGGGTGGGTATGGGATATGTGAGGGGCTGTGAGTGTGTGGCGGGTTTTGTGCAGGGTGTGTTTGTGGGGATGTGTGATTGTGTTTGTGTGTGGGTATGGAGTTCGTGGGGACTGTGGGGTGAGTGGAGGGAGTGGCTGGAGGAGTGTGGGTGCAGGTGTATGGTGGGGTGTGCATGTGGCCCCCTCGCATGCAAACATGAGCCTTCACAAATGCCCCCCCCCAACATGCACAGCTCCTGCCACTAGTGGCAGCTGCAAGGATCAGGTCCTCTGGGCACTCACAGCCCAAGGCAGGCAGAGCCCTCCAGCCATGTGCAGTCCCAGCAAGCCCTAGGAATGCACGTGACCAGGCCACCAAATCCATCAAGTAGGGCTCACATGCCTGAGCCCCACAATGCCAGAGAGAGCCCCATGCTCCCACCCAGCTGCTGCTTCACTCCTGCCTGCCGTCACTGCCACTCGCCCACCTACCTCCACCATTTCCCCCTTCCCCACTGCTGCCCTACCCCTACCACTTCTCTACCTTCCCCCTGTCCGCCCACCCACCACCAGTCCACTCCCTCTGCCTGCCCACCCAGTGTCACTGCCCTTCCCCAACCTACCATCTTCTTTTCCCTTCCTGTGCGGCTGGGGTCAGGGTCATCCCATGGGTAAGGGTGGGACTGCCCCTGCGTGAGTGAGAAGGATTCAGGCCCATGTGAGCACAGCCTGGGGCCAGGCCAGATAGAGTAAACTGGTAGGCAGCTGCCTGTAGGCCAGATGAAATTGCCTGGTGGGCTGGATTACTGCACAGTATTATTAGGCTACTGCGCAGTTAGCATCCCATGTAGACACACCTGCTGTAACCTACTCTATGTTAGAATCTAGGAACACTTCAGATGCTACGTATAATAGGATAAATATGGCAAGAGAAATGCTGGCCCTAATGAAGTCAATAACAAAACTCCTATTGATTTGACTGAGGCAAGAATTTTGTCCAGAGTATCTCCATCATTTGCAATGAAATGAATTTGTATTTGCATTGGGATGAGTGGTGAAAATCTGGCTCCCCCTATGTTACTTTGACTACCACTGGAAATGTGCTTTCAAATAACTGTTATAGAAATTCTACCTAAAGCTTCCTGGCTTTTGAAAGATAATATGATATTTAGAGTACATTTTGTTTAAAATCCTATTGGCCATATCTACACAAGACACTGACTGTGCAGTTATACCTACTGCACAATATCATCATATCACAATTTGTGCCCTGCAACACTGCTGCGCAGTAGTAGCGAGCTACTATGTAGTAGGCATCTTGTGTAGATGCGACCATGGGATCAGAAAACTGTTCAGTTGTTTCATGCTGAAGTGATAGAGTGGCAGGGATATATTTTAGTAAAACTATGGATTCTTTCTTGCCAAGCCACTTTGTCAGAGTTGTCATGTCAAAGTGATGCATTCAGGAATTTCTCCAGATCTACTAAGACACTTACTAAGACTCTGGAGGAGTTAAAAAGAAAAAAGAAAAAAATTTAAAGTAACCTAAAACATGAATCCCCTTCCTACTCTTGCTATCTGGGGAATTCAACACATAATGGTGCATGCAGTAGTAGTATTTCAGTTAAAAAAAATATATATGAAAAAGTATAGCAGATTACATTAATCATCTTTAATAATCTGTGCATGACTACTGATCACAGAAACATGACAAACCTATTTTCTTTGTGTCTCCTTTAATTGACATGGCTTCAGAATAGGTTCAGTGGTTGCAATGACCACCACTGACAGCCACAAAATTTCAATGAGCTTCTTCTGTCCTTATACGAACAAGCTCTATTTGACAAGTTCTTTCTGGCTGACTAACATGCCTTAGGTCCTGCCTATGGTTATCATAGATACTTGTAGAACAGATATAACTTATCACAACATATGCCACATTTAATGAATATCTTATGCAACTCTCCAGAGGAGGAAAAAGAAAATCCTGACCATCAATTTAATAAAAGCAATTTCATTCAGCACATTCAACGTGTGCTATTTAAGTGATGGTAGACTCTAAAGCATACAACAGATACCAGCATTTAATTTCTAGTAGAAGAGAAAAATGAACACCTTTTGAGCATGGCTTGTAAGAGAAATACGAAGGTATTTGTAGTAGGAATATGCTATAAAGGTGCCTATGTTTTTAAGGAAAATATACTACCATTTCCAATGAACTGGACAAGTGCACCGACAAATTCACTGAAAAGGTCTCAGTTCATCCTTTTTTATTACACTAGCACTATGGTGTAGAAGTGAAAAATGTGAGTTTTGAAATCAGTGGCTGACAGCATTATGGCTTTCAGCAGTAGACTTCCTACCTCCATGCCTTCACACAACTTTTAACTGAAGTAAAATTGTCTCAGCTACTCAAAATGTAGAGAGACTTTATAGTTACTGACAAGGTAATGTATAGCTCAAGAGTTTTGTGTGTTTAGGTTGCTTATAGATCTTCAATTTATATAGTCACTTCAGAGCTATTTAAATAACTGAAAAAGAAGGCAACTTCTTAATAGGTAACAATTATATCCTAGGATAAACAAACTCTGCAGCTGAAAATCAAGAAGTTTCTTAGTTGCTTACTACTATGTTTATAGGTAATTACTCCATTGCAAGTTCAAGAGAATATTATATATCAAATGTTCTTTGGCTTGCTAGCCATTTTCTAATGGTTCACATTCAGTTCATACATCACAAGTAGCAAGAGAAGTCAGTCCTTACAGAAGGTACAAAAGATTTCTAAACTGCCACTGCTTCTTGCAAATAACCAGAATGCTACAGATGGTGTTCCACTGTTGACAAAACTAATATAAGCCCACCTAACTACAGCAGGTGAAGACAAGGGATAGAAGAGCACAATCGCCACAATGGATAAATATGCTAGCAGAAGGAACTATTCATTAGAACAATGGTCCAGGGGGACTAGCAATGGCTAATTGATTTCTAAAAGCCTATTTGTGACAAAGTTTCCTTCAAGACCCACTATGTCTGAAGCCAGCAGACACAGGCTGGGAAACTGAAGACCTGTACTACACTGTTCCATGACATGAGATAAGGTGGCATTAGGTCACAGTGCCAAACTGCAGAGCCCTTGGGATTTCCAGTGTTGGTGAACAGATCAAATTAGGAGGACTGGCAAATAACCAAATTAAGATGTGTGCATGCAATGCATTTGTTGGAACAAACAAATATGCTGACAGGACAGAATGTGGGCAGAATAATGACCACAGGGAGACCAATCACCAGTGCCCAGGAATGAAGAGTCATCAGAGGGAAGAAAGAATACAAAAGGAGGGATTTCAGAGCAGCAAAGGGTCCCCAAGAGGGGAACCTGAGGCCACCATGAACAGAGGGCACACCACCAACCCATCTCACCCACCCCACTTACAGGGATGGGCCTTGGTCCTCAACTTCCAGGGTGCTAACATCTGATATTCAAAATAGAACCTCAAATCCTAATCAGCAGTTCTAGAAAATCTGTCTTGAAAGAAGGAAATAATGCACCTTCTTTGAATTCACATACTGAAACACATTTATATTGAGCAATGCAAAATAGTTTGAATTTTGTACAAATATTTTCAACAAAGAAATATCCAGTGTGCATAATATTACCCAGTGTTAACTGCTTTTAACAGTAAACAATGCAGGACAACAGTGATTACAATACTGAAAAAGAACAAACGAATCTTATGCTTAATAGGCCTCTCCCATATCATTTTTCATTCTTATAAAACTGCATTTAGCACAGTATTTAAATGCAGAATTTAAAAGAAGAGCTAACGAAAATTGTTTACTCCCTACGCTTCCTAGAAAATACATTCTAAACATATGTCTCTCAAACTGTCATAACAACCAAGCATCTTAAAGGGATTACCACAATAACTGCAGCACTGTACTGTAATCACTTCTATTTTTGTCCCTAATCAAATGGGACTACTGGAGTCTATTTATATGTATTCACTTTTCTTTCCCTTCACAGCTTCCACTCTACTCACTTCCCACCTACCCACTTCTTCATTCCAGCATAACCACACTGGAATCTGATCATAAAACTAGTTGTAAAATGCTTTTTAGTAGGAATCTGATTCCACTAGGACCAAACTGAAGAAAGTATTTCAGCATTAGCTAATCAATGGTCAAGATTTTCAAATGACCACAAGTTTAGGAAATCTTTTCCATACCAGAGGTTGCTTTTGCTTGACATTGTTTTCAAGGATGAGTAACAGGTACCTTTTGAATGGCAAAAATGGCAGTTCACTGTCTAACTCTGAGTGAAGGATAACGGAAGGTGGACACCCAACTCCTATTTGCAAAATTGCCAAGTGTCTCTGATAACTGGTATTTTTCAAGGCTCCAAATCCTGGAGACAATTGATCATATTAGACCCCCAGATTTTATTTTTAAAAGTGAAAGCTTTTAAATCACCTGGTTACAGAGAAAAACATGAAAACAGGACCAAACTATGCCTTTAAGACTCACAAACTAGAAGGTAGACAAAAAGAACCCAAACTTGATTATTTATAGTTTTATAAATCTGAAGATGATCTCATGGTTTGGGGGTACCTGATTCATGTTTGACTGCTTCGGGTTAGCAATTCTGCATTTGTAACTATGAAAATGCCCTTAGCAGGTGATTTGGCAACACCATTTATATTAACAGGAAAAGGCAGACTTTGAGTCTTCAAAGGAGCCACAAGCAGCTGTAGATATTGTTTCCAATTCGGGTGAAGAACCAAAATTTGGTTAATGACCTTCTAACTGTTTAACATGGTATAAAATGGCTACCTATAATACTTCACACATTCTACTCAATAATTCATAAGACACTCTGGATGTGTCTACACGTGCATTTAAGCGTGACTAGAATGACTGTGAATTAAGCTAATGCACATAAGTGATTTTGGGTAGGTGTCTACATGTGTAGGGACCTGTCACTAAACTTAGTGCCAGCCCTGCCATGAGCCCCTGTGGCCACCGGGGGGGGAGCTCCAGTACCTGCCAACCATGTTTGAAGCCAGATCCAGGTGCCAGCACTTGGCAGCAGTGTTTAAAACACAGCCTCACACTGTGTTCTCTGGGCAGCCAGCTCAGACAAGCAGTGTGGTGAACACAGAGGCAGCACGTGGCAGCTCTGTTTGTGCCCCCTCGGCATTCCTAAGCTATGGCTACCCCAGACCCTGGCAGCACAGGACAGGGTACCTCAATCATGTTGGCTACCTCAGTTGCTGGCCCGCCACAGTCACCTTCACCTGACCCATGGCCATCTCACTCCGCCTGGCTTCTTCATATGCAGTGACTGCCTACCTGCATGCCACACGCCCTCCCAGGGCTCTGGTGGAATCAGGAATTAGTGGCAGCACCTGGTACAACACAACTGGGATGATGAGCAGTGGGCCAATGCCTTTAGGATGACCCAGGCCACCTTCACCGACTTGCTCCACCAGCTCCGGTCCCACCTGGAGCACCAGCACACTGGCATGTGCCCGGCCCTCCCTGACAACACCCACCAGACTCTGGCACTGCTCAAGTTGGCCACTCTCGCCAGCCTGCGGTACATGGGGCACTTGTTCAGGGTAGGCAAGGCCACCACTGGGGAAGCCTTCCTAGAGCCGTGTAACACCCTCCATGACAGGCTGGTGGACACCATCCTCTGCATCCGTGACCCCCAGGTGGCATTTGCAGGGTTCCATGCACTGGGGTTTTCCCAGTGTATCGGGGCCCTGAACACAGTGGTGACGCATAGAGGGTGCATGGGGGTGCATGTGCACCCCCTGTCAGGCTGCACTCCCTGCTTAGGCAACAGGCGGGGGGGCAGGAGGGAGTGCTGGTGCCCCCCCACCGCTGTGAGCACTAGCCGGAATGAGGCGGTGGATCTCTCCCCAGTCACTAACTGGTCACTGGGGGGGGCATGTAACCTCCCCCCGACTCAGATGGCACCAGTCGCCCATGCCTGGACAAGATGCACATCCAGGTGATCTGCCCGACCCACAGCAGCTGCAGCAGGTCCCCCTCACTGAGGCCCCAAGCGAGGCATGCACCTGCCAGTGGGGGCCAGGGCACTGGGTATGGGAAACTCTGGCAGAACAGCTCATGGAGTACTCCCCTCTCTAGCCTGCCTGCCCCACCATCCACACACCCCTACATCTGGCCTATCTCCAGCACAACTCCATTACCTCCCTCCTCAGCCAACAGAGCCCCTCCACTGCCCTCCCCATGCACCAACAATAAAAAAACCACTTCCCAGTGTCAAAACTATGTACAACAGTTGCCGTCTCTGTTTTTAAGTCCCAGAGTGGGAAGCTGTTACGTGGAATGGAACCACCTAGGGGGAAGAGCTTGGGGGCAGGCATCCAGCACCCCGGCTTCTCACTATTCCCCCATGGGTCTGGGAGACAAGGCAACCATTGTGGGTGGGGGGCTCAACCCTGGGCAACAGCAGACGGGGCTCCTCTGGGCTGAGCAGCTCCCCCTCCAGCTGCCCAAGTCCAGGGCCAACAGGGCCAGTGTCTCCTTGCAAGTGGTGAGCCTGGGCCCATGTAGGTGGCAGCAGACCTGGGCCAGGGTCTGGGCCAGGGGCTCCTACAGGTGACAAGTGCCTGAGGACCTCCTCCCAAGCCCAGGCAGGGACCTGCTGAGGAGCAGAGAGCAGGTACCAGGGGCCCTGCAGGGTCATTGATGGAAGCCAGGCAGTGGGGGGCCTGCACATGACTACCAGGCCCAGGACAGTGTCCAGGGTCTGGTGGTCATTGTCTGTGGCTCCACGGCCTGGACCTGAATGACAGTTTGCTGCCTAAGCAGTTGGAGGCACTCCCACTCCAGGGCCAGAAGTTCAGCCCGGAACTCCTGCTCCACAAGGCCCTGCATGAATTCCCGGGTGGTTTCCCAGGTGAGATCCTCCTCACGCCAGGACTGAGCCCATGCCTACCACTTCTTGGCCACCTCCACCAGCTGCTGGAGCAGGAGAGTCCGATCTTGTGTGCTCTGATAGCACAGCCAGAGCATGCAGAGGGCTTCAGTGCTGGGTGGCAGCAACCAGTGCCCACATCCCCACTGGGGCCAGTGGCTTCTTCCTTGCATCCAGGTGCTGGTCCTGAAGAGGCAAGAGACAGAAGTATTTTGTGAGAGTTTGCAATATTTCAGAGATAAGATGCTCTGCACCAGGACCTGTGTGCTGCCCAGCCTCAGATCAGGGGTTGGCCATGCACAGGTTCCCAAGGACCATGGTAAGTCTGGCAGGGTAGACCTGGTCCCAGGAAGCTGTTGGCTGAGCCCACCATCCCAGCGTGGGCCAGGCAAGCTGCTGGCAGCACCTGCTGCCATGGCTCAAGACCCCACTCCTCACTTTCTCCCTGCAGGCAACCAGTCTGCTGCACTGCCACCCAGCCTATGGCACCTAGGGGCACACAGGGCTTCCAGACAAGGGAGTGAGGGACTGGCCATGCCCCTGCCCTCCCCATTGGGGATCTCTCCAGGAAAGCACCCTGGGGTCACCCCCCCACGCTGCTGCTGTCCCCCAGGCATGCCCCTTATGCATGCCCCAAGTGGTGCGTGATGAGCTGTTTGGGCAGGCTAAGGGGTGCCTGAGCCACTAAACTTGCTGATGATGATCCTTCTGGTGCAGTGGGTCGGGCACAGCTGTGCTAATGGTTTGGGACCCTGAGCTACGATGGCACAGGGGGCAAGCCCAGACTGCCCCACAAACTCTGTCACTGCCTGGAGGGCTACCGGTGGCAACATTATATGTCCCTGCCAAGAAGGCTGCTGCCATCAATGTCTTCCTTGGGGTGTGAGAGGCCTGTTCCCGCTCAGCCACAGGGACATGGGCTGCTGAATAAAGTTTTGAACTATGTCTTGCCTCTCTGCATACTGTGCGGTGGAAACCAAAGGCCAGGGGAGTGTGGGCAGGTTGGGTGGTAGTGGATACAGCAGCTAGGAAGCTGGGTGGGGTGGGGCACTGAGCACCCAAAGGCCCCATCGCTTGAAGGGGCAGGGCAGGGAAGGCCACCCCTGCTGGTGAAAACTGCAGGGTTGTGGCCTGGGTCCTAAGGCACCAAAATCCTGGTCAGCAACCACATAAAGGGCATGGTCTTGTGGGCACAAACAGACTAACCATTGTGGTTAGTCACAACCATCCACTTTGCTTGCAAGGCCTTGACCTTTATATGGCACTGCTGACCAGGCATGCCCTCACTCCTGCATCCTGCTTGATAGAGCTTCATAAGTGTGGGTGTTTGAGCAGCCATTCTGCTTGAATTGCCTCTGGACTTCTGCATCACCCCAGAGCATCACAAGGTCCCTAATCTCCCTCCTGGTTCCAGTTGGGCCCCCAGATGAATGGCAGAGGCGTGCGCACATGGGCAGGGCCAAGCCTTGATGTGGAGGACAAAGACGACATGCTGTCCTGTGCCAGCTCTCTGGGCCCCCATGTGGCTGTCCCCGTGTTGCTGAACCTGGGTAGCTACCAGTACCCAGGGCAGGAGCACAACAAGGGGCTGGAAGCTGCTCAGCTGAAGCTATGCCCCACACTACCTACAGGTGCAGAGCAGGCTGCTGGGGATGAGCAGCAGGGAGTTGCTGCTGACCTTGCTGACAGAGACAGCTAGCAAGCAGTCCTGGGGAGCTATCAGCCCTTTCCAGCACCCACCTGGCCCAACGGGAGTGCTCTGACAGCTGTGTGGCCTTACAGTGGCCAATTAGCCACTCTGCCTCCCAGACAAGGCAGGCAGAGGCAGCCTGTGTCCTGTCCACATAGGGCATATAGGGCCTGCAGTGGTCCTGGGGGGTGTACATGCTCCTTCAGACTTATGGTGTTTGTGTCCTAGGGCATGAAATGGCTGAAGGATTTTATAGACTGCAGTTAGGGGCTGCCACAGAGGCAGCCAAGCCCTAGAGCAGGAGAGGCTCCCAGACAGGTAGGGCAGACCCGGCACTAAACTTAGTGCCAGGTCATGTCTATATGTGCATTACTGGACATTAACTAATCACACCTAAATTTGATACCTGCATCTGCAGCTATCAAATTTAGGCATGATTAGCCATGTTTACAGCACAGTAGGGTGCACATGTGTAGACACATGCCTGTACTGCTCAGTAAACTAGGCTAATGTTCAGTAACATGCCTCATGTAGATGTGCCCTTTGTTCTGCTAAGTCAACATGTGAATGTTCTACTGAGGACACAACATATGGACTCTCAGTTCTCCATTGCTGAGCCAAAAAACTAAGTAATGAAAATTAAGACAAGGAAGAGGTCATTATGAAAATTCTGCTTCTGCCCTCTATAAAGCAAACACAAAGACCAGATTTGTTAAGGTATTTAGGACACATCTATACATGCAAATAATGTGGGATCAGTTTACTTTAGAATAAGCTACTCTAGAGTAGTTCAGGGCACACATCTTGTTCAGGGCACATGTCTACACGTGCAGGGACACAGGAAAAGATTTGCTGCTCCTAGCAGCAGACAGCTCCTGCTCCCTGAAGCCCTGCACTGGGCCCATGAAGTAGCCAAGAGGAGCTCTAGGCCCCCCTGGGGTACTAGCCCAGGAACTGGCAGAGAGCACAGGACCAGAAGACAGTTGTCTCTTGGTTGGGGCTGGGACATTGCTCCCTTCCCCTGGGAGCTACCTGCTGCTACGGCATGCTCCACAACTGAAGCCTGGCTGGAGACAATGCCCCTAGGTGCCAGCAGCAGGTAGCTTCCAACCCCCACCTTCCAATTGCAGTATGGGCACTTGTCTACATATGCGCACGCTTACTGCACTGTAAAAATGGCTAATCATGCCTAAATTTGATACCTCAAATGCACAGTTGCTTGGCCAGTGTTGGGAGATTCTTATAACCAGCATTGGGAGATTCCATGACTGCAGAGTTCTGGCTGGGAGATAAGAATCTCCCAGCCCCTGCTCCCTGATCGTGATCAGGAAGTGAGGGATGGGAGCTCCCTGCTGCCAGGATAGGGGGACAATGCCCTGGTCTAGGCTCCAGTGGTGAAGCCCCTGCCTCAGCAGCAGGAAGCTCCTGGGGGTAGAAAGCAATCTCCTGCCCCCTGCTATCCAGAAGCACATTTGCTCCTGGCTGGGCTGCACATGCTGTACTGCACAGTGGGTGTGTCTACACATTCATTAATGTGCCATAATTACTGTGCCTTAAGTTTAGTACTTGCATACCCAAGTACTAAATCAATGCACAGTAATTGGCACTACTGCACAGTAGCACCAGCACACAGCTTTTTAGTGATGTTAACTGTGCAGTAGCCTAATACTACTGCTCAGTAGCATATTAGCATGGGTTTTGCTCTGCATGCTACTATGCAGTGTTATGAGGCTGCTGCACAGTTAGTATTTTGTGTAGAGGAACCCAGTAAGTAGTCAAAAGTAAATTTGCTACTTGTATTTACGAGTAGCAAATTTATTCACAATTAGAGCAAATTACTGCACAGTAAGGATCTGCATGTGTAGATGGTGATGTTTAGTACACAGTAATTAGCTCTAATCTCAAGTAAAATGTCTAATGTAGACACACCCAGTGGTACTTAAAAAAGGAGATTGGCACTTAATTAATCTATAATTCTATAGGTTAAATTTGATATTTTAAAATCTAACTAGATGCTTCTCTGCATTCAAAGGTATCTAACTATATTTAAAATTTTGTCCTATACATAGTTACTGTGCCTACTCATTTCCCAAACCAACATTAAATAAAAATCCCTCCCACCCTTTTTAATTTTTTTTTGCATTATCTCACTATTTGTAAATATTAAATAGTACTTTTCAAAGATAGTTCCCCCTGTAATTTGTGCTTTATTATGGTCTTCATCATTATGCATCCTTGATTTATGTAGTTCAAATTCTTAAGGCCCTTCTCTATTGAAACAGAGATTCCGTGCACACAATCTAAGCACCTGAAGGTATTTGAGCAGACCACTGCTGACAATATTATATATTACATTTTTAGTGTGCATGTGTCTGTTGATTTAGATTCAGTACATAGTGTCAGATGCCGCTGAAATGAAAATAAATGCATTTCATATGAGGAACTATTACAATCAACGGCTGAATTGCATTACTAGTTTATCTGCTTGGATCCAATCATAACAATTTTCTGTTCTGTGCATAATATAAAAAGTTTCTATCTTTACCTAAGGATTTTCTAGAAGGAAAAATAATGTGCATCATCAGTAAGTCATTACTGAAAGTATATGGATAGATAAACATTTGAGCACATAAAACATGCAACATCCAGTGTAATAAATATGACAGACCAAATACAATTTCATTTAGCTTACTGTGGAGTCGATGGAAAAGAAAGCTTAATTTATAACTTCTCCTCCCACCAGTCTCAGTACTGGCAATACTTGTGTATGGCTATAGCTGTAAAAATATAGATTGGTGCTGATATATTTTTAGTGAAACATGGAATGTCCCCATGATTACCGCTAACTTAAATAAGGGCTACATTACAGTTACTGAGGGAGTGATGTATTAAATGTCATCTATAACAGCGGTTTGCAACCTTTTTTAATTTGTAGACCCTTAAAAAATTTCAAATGGAGGTATGGACCCCTTTAGAAATTTAAAATGGACATGCAGACCCCTTTGAACTGTAAAGGTATTCACATACTTTTGATAGTTATCCTTTGTGGACCCCTTAGATGGACCACGGACCACTGGTTGAAAACCACTGTCCGCTTCCCCACTGCACTTCATGGACCTACTCTGGATTTGTTAGACTTCAGTAAAAACCTTCAATTAGACCTTCATATAAGATCAGTAATTTCTTTAAAGATACAGCATGAAGCAGCAAGTGGGCCCTTTCTTTATATCCTTCGTCATTTTAAGTTGGACCATTAGGAGTAGTCCATTTAAATACTTTGTCATATATGTTTACATTTTCCATTAGTACATAGATTTAAAATGCCCATTTATTACCGTGATAACTTACACACACACACAAAAACACACTGCACATTTTTCATCTTAAAAAAAACTATTCTTCATCTGAGATTATATATAAATCAGTAAGGACACTCTTGCTGCAAAAAAGAAACAAAGAACATCCATCACTGGAAACACATCATAGAAAAAGCTGCCAGATGAGTTTTAAACTGATATATTGAAAGAAAAGCATTCACAAAAAAGAAGCTGATTTTGAAATGCTATTTTCAAATACAGCAGTAGACTATATGGATGTAATACCTGTCTGTAAAGTGTTTTGTTGTTTGCTTTTTTTATTGACAAGAGTTAGGAAAGGAAATTCAAATGCATCAACTCTGCTATAATGTGAGATTTAAACAGGAAGTTATGTGGGACTTAGAGTAAGCTCCAGAGTTTTTGCAAGTCTGTAATATTGTCTGGGTAATGGTAAGATCTGAATCAAGTACAAAAAATCAAAACAATGGAATACTTTGAACATTAATAACACCTTCTAAAGATGTATTGACAACTCAAACTAATACAATATTATACCTTTGGATCATTATCTAAGTTTTTCAATTGTGAACTTGCAGTTTTAAATTTTGTGCTTTGGTACATCATTTGTAATGTATATGAGAAGACACCACATATATTCTGCATGTCAGCATTAAGGTCATTAGCATGTATAACAAGTTTCCATGTCAAAGTATTCACGCAACCAATCCATGACTTCATTTTATAACTATTACATTAAGTAGATATTTCCACAATTGAACATTAAGGTTTCTTTACATTGTTTATATTAATTAAAAACTATGTAAAGTAAAAATGTGTATTCACTCAAAGGAGCACTAAAATTTAGCCTGTTTGATGTTTTAATAAAAAACAAATACTAAAAACATTTCAACAATACAGTTTTCTACATTGAGGGGCATCTTCCTGCATGGGAAGATTATTATAAATGATCAAGTGGGTGATAGGTCAGTTAGGCAGCCACCAAAAAGCTAATGTGTATAAAATGTAACTGCTAAAGTCTTTACAGAACAAGCCAATGAGCATTAAGCCAAATTTGTCTCTATAAGTAACTTTATGCAGCATAATTAGGACTCTTAAGAAAATCATGGATTTCTTGTAAAAAATTTGTGGCACGTACATGGCCACAAATTCCATTTTTCATGGAATATTTACAGTTCTACCACTGATCTTGGCAAATGGGTCCCAGTAGTTCCGTGAATATTCCATGAAAAATGATACTTTACCCACACATGCAGCAGGCAGGCACACATAGATGGTGGGAAGCCAGGGCTAACAGGACCCCCCCCCCCAACCATGGGGTAGTGACTTACCTGTTGTGGGCAGTGCTTCACACATCATCTGGCTGCAATCCTGACTGCATGCAGGCTCCGTGTCTATCTGTGCATGTTCCTCCCCCACTCTCCCTGCTGCAGCCGCCCAGGAATCACGCCCAGGCTGCCCTGCAGCCCTACCCGCTGCCCCACTTTTGGGGTGGGCTAAGCCTTCCACAGGCTATGCTCACAACCCTTAAAATCTGCAGTGTGGGGCAAATTGCCTAGTTTCCACGCAGTCCTTGAAATCACAATTTTCTTGGGGCCCTAAGCATAATGGGTTAGGAGCTAGCCATAGCTCCAAGTGTCCAGCAGATCTAATAAACTCCCCAGCCTCTCAGTGTTTCCTATTCCCCATTGCCCCTTCCTAGCCATTGTTACTTCTTGAAATCTAAATATTTCAACTGACAGAAATCCAAGCAGTTGCAATGATAACTGTAAATAAATTTTATTTCTGATCCATTTTTCATCCAAATGACTTCTGAAGGTGCCAGAATCCAGTACAATGTTGCAAGAAAAGGGTTAATGTGCTTGGCATAGATGAACGGAGGAAAATTAAACATAAAAAGAGAGATGATATTACCTCTGCAAACAAATGGGAATATCACTGGAATGCTCTATCCAGCTCTGGTGACCACACTTGTTAAAAAAACTGAAAAGGGTTCAGAGAATATTTGCAACAGGGATCTAAACTGTGGAAAACCAACATATAATGAGAAACTCGTGGAGCATAATAAGATAAGAGGCAACTTGATCCTGTTCTGAGAGTACCAGTTTCAACAGATGTCATCGAAAATTTGTGTGTGTAGCTGAGTTTAAACTAGCATACAAAACCATAACATAATCCAACTACAAATTGCAATTAGAAAAAAATTAAATTGGGAATAAGCAATCCAAGCTTTTAAACAATAAAATTAATCATTAAAATGCTTCCCAAGGAATATGAAATTCATCACTTCTTGGAGGCTTTGACTGAGTGACTACCTCTCCAGAAGATATTCTCTAGTTCAGCCACAAGATACTAAGATCAACAATGCCCACTTGCATAATAGAAAATAAATTCCCTCCACTTTGAAAATTACTGGATGAAATTCTCTTGTCTAGCAATAAAGAATAGTGCCATTTTGGCCTTAAAAATGTATTAATTAATCTTATAATTAATATGGAAAATTAAAATTATTTATCTGAACATACACCCAAAGTTCTCCTTCCAACATGAAACTAAAGAACATCCCAAGTAGCATTTTCCTAGGGTCAAGCAAAGTCTGCTTCCTCTTGTATTTTCAGAAATGGAAGAAAAACACAAACTCTACTTATTCTAGGTTTTACACCATTACTCCTCCTTGCTTTAGGAAAGAATAGCAAAAAACAAATAAAACTCCCTGTTGTTGATAGTTACCACTGTCATCTTTCAACATGGGGACATAACCCTTCCGTAACAGTAAAGGCATGAACAATGCATGCCCCTGGAGGCTGGGGTACACGGCAACTGCTCATAGGTGATGCCAGCAGCAGCAGCAGCAGGGGCATGGCAGTGGCAAGCAGGGTGCTCCTGCAGACAGTCCCAGCAGTGAGGGCACCAATGAGTAAGGCACTCATTGCCTCCTCCATTAATATAGTCTATATGTCTATGAAATTAATGAGCCACAGATGCATCCAAGCCCTGACAACTGACTTGTAACACTCATATGTATTTGTGCTGTGTATGGCAAAGCGTGTGCCTCTGATTGCTGTGTATTGTGGGTTTTTCCCTGTATTTACCTTTTTTTCTTTCCTTTTCTCCTCAGGCCTGTTGCTGAGGAGAAAATGTGTGGTCTGGCCATGTAGGTAAGATGGGCCCTGTTGTTATGGCCATGTGCTCTGCACATGGAAAGCTGGGGCCTTGTACCTGGTATTGTTGAGGAGTTCGTGACCCCTTGTGGAGCTGTTCCCAAAGACACAGAGTCGCTGTCTGTCTCAAAATTTATTCAGCATGCTGAGCGAACTCAGAGGCCCCGAATAAAACTGTCAGAGGCGATTTATAGTCTACAGACAAGATGCGCGCGCAGGTGGGAATTTTCCACTGTGAAGGAAAACAAGATGTTAGGTCAGTGTGGGAAAAGTCTTAATTGTTTCAAAACTGGTTTTTGGCTGAGTGTTAACTAATGGAGGGGGGTTGTATCTCTGCTTCATACTTCAAGGCAACGAGGCCTGTGTCTTATCAGCCTGTCCTTGAAGCACTGAGCCTGCTACACTATTATTTACGATCTTGTACCAGCCTGTCCTTAGAGGCTGAGTCTGCTATAGGAGTTTAATTGTTAGTAAAATTTCTACAGTATGACATGTAAAGTCCTCTGGCCTGATTGGCCAGGAGAAGCAAAGACTTCTTCAGGTAGATTGGTTGAGAGAGAGACTGAAGCTTGGCACTCCATGACTAGACTAAGGTGATGCCATCCTAAGGAATATAAGGTCAGCTAGGCTGATGTGGGGGAGAAGCTGCTAGGGACTGCTGAAGAGTGAAGTCAAGGGACAAAGGAATTTGGAGCTAAAGAAGGTGGAAACTGGGGCAGAGGAGAGAGAGAATTGTCCCAGTGTCTGGAATCTCCTTTATCCTCCTTTTCTTCCCCCGTTTCTGAGGTTTTTCTGAGGGAGGAGGGCACTGATTGCTTGGGTTGGCTGCCTCGGAGGAATTAGGCCTGAAAGTTTTGTAAGAGGGTTAAAACCTGGGAGTTTCTAATCCTACCAGCTTTGGACCAGGGTTGAGGTTTGTAACCTTGTAACAGAGAATGCTAGCCCTGTTACCAGAAAGCAGGCCGGTCTCTTTAGGACCAGAACTTTCTGGGCACAGCCTGCTGGCACGGTAGGGGTTAAAACCCGAGGCTTGCTGGCTAGTCAGGTGACTGGCAAGGGGTAAGCCAGAACTATAAAAACCCTGGGCTGAGCTGGCAAAGAGGCTTGGTGGCAGAAGGGGTGAACTCCTGATGAGTCCCAAAGAAGCTGTGGCAGCTCCACAAGAAGGGGCATAGCAGACGGTGGGAAGTGGAAGCACAGAGCCATGGAAAAATGTGAACTGGCATACCTTAACTCCTTAATTTAGTTACTTTTTTGGTTATATCCCATAGATTTACTGTCAGTTTGACTGGTAAACTGGTTGAGGCTGTAGGGGAGGAGGAGGCCTCATTAGTGCTTTAGGGCACAGTCATAAAAGGCTAAAGGGCCCAGTGCACTAGTAGGTGCAGCTGTATAGGGCCAGTGGCCCAGAGCTGGCTGCAGGACTTTGAAGCCAGGTCCCAGTGGGTGGATCTTGACTAGTAGCCTGAGCTATAAGAAAGGGGCCAAGCCTGAGGAGGCAAAAGACCCAACAAGTTGGTGCCCCAGGGTGCAGGGTGAAAGGGGGCCATAAGGCTTGGTGCTGTGGTGAGCACAAAAGGAAAGCCACAGGCCTAGAGAGCATTAAGGAGCCTTAGAGTCAAACCCTACCTGGTGGGTTTAGGCTGGTAGGCCTAGCTAGAGAAAGACGGAGGGGGGAAGCCCATGGTGGCTGAGAATTCCAACATAGAAGTACAATAGGCAGTATCCTGCTTGTAAAAACATCTAAGCAATATTTACATCAAGATGTGGCAGGTAGGTAAAGGCAGGATACAAGACAAAATACAGAAGTGAAGTATTAAGGGACTTCAAGGGTACCCCTCATAGACCACTAGAATGCCACTGGGGAGGGCAACCTGTTACAAACTGTCCGCTCCCAGCGGAGCTACATGACCCGGACTACCTGCAGCCCAGGCCTAGACGGTAGGCCAGGATTCCCCCTTTTGTTTCTTTTGATGGTCCTTTGCTCCAGCCAAGCTATGTGTTGGGGCTAGCTGTAGCCAGTAATCAACTTAGCTCCCTCTTGAGTTTGTCCTGCAGTTTATCTCAGCAGGTCATATAATCCAGCCCAGAAGTTTTGCAGTGTGTGTGTATGCTGGCTGGACCTGCAGTCCCCTCCCTGCAACTCCTCTGCCCACACCTTCTCCATGGGAGCAAAATTACCACTCTACCTCTTCTTCTCCAGGAGCAACAAATGGCCCCTTGCACCACAACTAAACCACCAACTACAAGCAGCTTCCTGATACGTAGTGAACCCCATCGCAGGACAGCTCCAGCGTGGACCTTGGAACTAACACTCTAGGGAGCCTTCCCAGACTGGCCTGGGCTGGGATGAAGTCTCTGTAAAGAGGTTCAACCAATGAACCGTAGTTGTAGAGATAACATCTATATTGTGTTTGTTTTTTATTTGTGTTTTTGATTTTTAAAAATGTATTTATGGGTTTATACTGTTCATGGAAATGAGGATTTGTCCACGTGGGATACCCCAGTCAAATTTAGTATTCCCAGATTTCTGGGTGGGGACTGAAGTCACTGCTATAATTCATTGGGTATCCCAAAATGTGAACCCAACCCTTCTTACTGCTGACTAGTGCCCAGCAGGATTACAGACTCTTCACTCCCTCTGAGAACTCTGGTGCTTCCTGATCCAGGCACAATCCTGGGTTCTGCCAGACTGGAGCTGTCAGAGATTACAATAATATTTTCATGTTGCATCAGCCTAAACCCTTTAAAGATGCTGGGGAGAGAGAGACAGAAGACACACCAATCTCACTATCCCTGAAATGCCTTGTAGCCAGGAATATCAGCAGAGGTGAAGAAGATTCAGATGAGGGCCTTAAATCAGGGTCTCCCACACCCCATGTAACTGTTCTTACTGCTATCTGGAGGCAGGGAGATGGGTGGCTGTCTATCCTTTTGGCCATAAATTCCATGCTGGATCTGAGAAATTTTCTCTATGGAGTTTTGTCAAAATTTGTGTATTACTGTAAAAAGTTTTGGTTTTGACTGGCATTTTTTGAAGAAAAACTGTTTCACTGAATAATTCCCAACCAGCTCTAATAGATACATTCCAAGATTATTTAGATACCTAAAGAAAATATTGGCTTAGTTGTAGCTTTTTAAAAACATGAAAAACGTGTGAAGGATATTTGAAAAGATATGTAAATTATTACATACATATTGCCTTTGTCACAAAATAAGCTAGAGGCAAATGCTATTCTCATGAAAAGTCAGAAGGGTGTGAAAATAAGACCTAAAACAAAAGCCTGCTAGTACCTTCTCTGGGATAATATGCCTTTCCAAGGCTACTTTTACAATTGCACAATCTTGCCTTTTTCTGGTCTTTCCTTCCCACCTCCATGATTACAGTTGCTGCATCTTGTTTGAAATGACATTGTGTAAGCTCTCAAGGAAGGAACTATCTCCATCTACATTTGTTCACTGATTAGCAAATCGGGTCTGCCCCGATCAGAGTCTTAGGGCACTACTGCAATAAATAATACTAATGAAACTTAGACATCTTTGGGATAAGACATATCAGAGATTTAAGAGTACTTGATAGCTTAGAGCAGGCAGTGAAGAATAATCTTTGTATCCAACAAGCTATAGGAGGAATTGGATATAAAGAATACAAATTTTAGTTAGCCATGAGCAGGGTTTATGCTTATTGCTACTCCTCAACTATGTTGTGGCATTTGTTTAGTACTGACTCAGACAGCAGTGTTGTCTCTGAAATCAATAAACATCCTAAGCTGGTTCCCTTGTATATTCTTTTGAAACTTCTCATCTAATGATTGAATCAGCCAGATACTGCTTAGTTTGAGAGACCGGATTAGAAACCAGGAAAACATGGCATCACTTGTGTACACTGACCCATGTCAACCAAAGTAAAGACACAGTGAATGATGATAACCAAAACAACATTCCTTTTATAGAGATTCAAAGATATTTCTATGGCAGCATATTTAGGGGAGCTGATAGGAAGACAGAGAAAACTGAAGTTTATTAGAACACATGAAAAGGTAGCTACAGTGTGAAAATATTTATGATTACGTTTTTGAAAAGATGTGTGCATTACTGTTAATGAGCTCACTATAATTTGAATCAAACATATGTTGCAACAATACCAAAAATGACAAAAACCTTCAAATAGAAGGTTTATTTAAAACACTAGAAATAAAAATGCACGTGGCAAAATATTTTTTTAAAGGGCCCTTTATTTTTTAAACACACATTTTTTTTTCTTTATAAAAACATGCCCACAGTAGTTGCAAGTTAAATTAGAACATTACATTTTTTTGAAAATGAAGCGGCAAACTCCGTATTTACACAGCCACAGCTACACAAAGACAACAAATCTAGTGAACAAGTCATGCTAAAACTTTACACCCTGCAGGCCATATGGGCAGCCAGATCCAGCCAGTGGGCCGTTGCAGAAAGGGGTGAGGTGTAGCCCAGACCCAACCCAGCTATGCAGGCAGAGGGGGCATGGCCCAGCTTCAACCCAATTCTGCAGGAGGGAGGAGGCATGGCCCAGGGTTTGGGAATTCCCCATGTGGCACTTGGAAATTTGGCAGCTGGAAAGGGATGGCAATATTAATAAGCACTGCTCCCCTGCCATCAAATTTTCTGATCCATAAGGAGCCCTGCTGGCTGGATGCAATGGCTCTTTGAGCCAGATTTGGCCTGGGCAACATGGCTTGAGCACCCCTGTGGTAAACTATTAGAAACCAGAGACCTAGCAAAATGAGTCTCACAAATAACCATGCTTTTACCATCCCAGGAGCTGTTCCCTTTCCAAACAGTGTCAGTTCTCTCCCATATACTGTAAAATTGATACCAATCCCAACCTGGCTATTGATCTGACCTAACCAGTGGGAGGAGGTGTCCACAATTCAGCATGGAGTGCCTCCCTTCTACTGCACTTCTCATTTCAGCTGTGATAAGATTAAAATAATCTTTCCCTCATGAAAATTTCTCTCCTCCTAGTTCCTGTTCCTGCAAGGCACAACTCAACTCTTCCCTCAAGTCAAAGCACATCCAAAGTGTTCAGCACATTGCGGGACTGAGCATAAAATCCAATGATGAAAACAACATCCACAGGCATTTTATCTAGATATAAAATGTCAATATGCCTGGATAAGCAATCATTCATGCGTTACAGAGGAATGCTTTTTATTGCTAGCAAGGAAGGACTCAAGCCAAACTAACTATCTTGACCTAGCTCTCACATACTCATACTAGGGACATTCTGTAGGCAATCGTCATAAATGTCACTGAGCTGCAAATAAGAAGTGTGCATATTAGCAAAATAAAGATTCATTAGGGAGCCAAAACTTTTAAAGAAAAAATTACTAGGGTTGGTAATATAACACAAGAGCTAGAGAAATGACAGGAAATTATTTCCTGGTTCTAAATGTATCAAGTGTAAAAAAGCTGGGTGATCTTTAAACACCCATTATGGCAAACTACTTTGAGTATTTATTTTTGAAAGCACTTAATCCAACTAAAAAACAATAAATATTTTAGAAAGATATCAGTGCACTACATAAAGTATGTACATTAGCTCAACAGTATAGTCTCAGGCTTTATTTTTGTTTTCCTAATATCAAGTATAAAAAGAGATCACAAAATTAAGAACATCAAATCTTACTGAAATTAAAAAAGTACTTTTAAAAACAATAAGTAAAATTAAATTACTTAAAATCCAAAACAGAAAAGATAAGTTAAATATACACATATTGCTGCTAAACAAATTACTCAGAATGTACACAATGATCTGAGTCAACTTTAAACACTTTAATTCTCAGAACTTAAGCTAAGGATACAAAACATGATACTGCAACTGCAGATATTAAACATCTGTTTTTTTGAAGGAAATGGCTCAAGTCTGCCATCTTGTGAACAATTTGCTCTCAAACTTTACTAGCATATTCCCATGGAAAGAGGGTTTTACAAATGTTGGTCTTTATAATGGGTTTCATTTTCAGAATTAAAATGCATGTTACTTACCAACATTAAAGTGTTGTCAAAGAATTAAAGAGGAATAAGACAACAGGTAAGACTTTTAGGTGACAAAAAATAAACTTTTAACCTATAATATTAGCCCTATCTTGCTGCCAAAGGAATTCACTTTGTTTTCTGATTGAAAAACTGCTTGTATTGCCATCAGGATCCATTTGTTGAACACCATTGCTGATTTTGTTTAAACTATTTGTGATTTTTCTCTATCTTATAATAAAGCACTTATAAAAGATGTACCTTATAATAAATGACTTATGTACATTGTGGCACCAAAAGAATCAACATACTTGATTTTTATTCTTGTACATAATACAACAGAAGCAGCCTTAAATGCTTAGATGTATGCTGCTTCTCCATATACTTTTCTACTGTCTGACACAGAATTTTTTCTTCCTACTATCTTCCACTTTTCTATTGAAGAAAAAAAATCATCAGTCTAAAATATCTATTTTTAGACAAAAATGCCAAAGTAGTGGAATTAGCAAGACAAAACCATTTTTAAATGGATAATCATTGCAAATGGATACAATACTTTCGTTTTGTAATTCTACAGAAAATTATTTAATCTACAAGATACTCTGGAACAGATCCTCAGCTAGTATAAAACTGGCATAGCACCTGTAAATCAATGAAGCTATGATAATCTACACATCAGCTGAGAAGCTGTTCCTTCTCTTTGGGCTCTTAAAATTAGAGGCTGGAATAAAAACAGTGTAGAAATCTGTTAGGAGCGATGGGCAAAAGCTAAGAATTTCCCAAACCCAAACTCCTTTCCTCAGATCTTTAAAATTATATAATATGATTCCTATAAGTAGATTAAAACAAAACCACTGTTAGTGATAGCTGCATAAATTCTAAATATTGTGTAAATTACTTTGAGAACTTTCCTCAAATAACAATAGTGGGGCTACAGCACCTTTTATTTTCAAACAGACAGTATTGCTAAAATAACACTGCATCTTTTTTTCTAAATTCTTTGCTTGGGTCAATGTTGAATAAAATTTAAAAGACCCTTTAATTCTTCAGCAAATGTGAAAATATATTAAGAGAATCTGCAACAGCAATGCAATTATGCCTCTTTCTCATTTCGTGTGTTTTTGCATTTCACTAATGCACAAGGATTATTAAAGATTCTTTGCTTGGAAATATCAGATTATTTGAAAGAACAGTCATCAGTTAGGGAAAATAAATGTGTTTTTTTAAATGAAAAATAAGCATTTCAATACAGTTCTGTTTTTAAGTTAGTGAAATATACTGAGGACAACAGTAGTAGCCCTCAGTAGAATTAATTCATTATTAATGCATTCCATTGTAATTTCTGTTGTTAAAATCCTGAGGTATGTCGGTTTATAAATTTCAGGAGTGTTTTAAAGTTCCTAAGCACCTGTGTACAAATCATTCATTAACTACTTGTTTTCCAGGATCCTTCCCTAACGGACAGGGCTTAAAAGAAAAGTATGATGTTTTAACCTGAGGGTAGTGTTACAGTGATGTTGTAGCTGTGATGGTCCAGGGATTAATGTTAGGGAGCATCTGCATTTTGTTTCCTTGTGCAAAATTTCCAGTTGAGACACTGCTGAACTCACTTAGGTAAGGATAAGAAGAGAGCACAAGAGCAATCCTTATCTTTAGAAGGTAGACAATCCAGTAAGGCGTTCAGAAAGCACAGCATCAATGCATGTGCTAGACAAAACACAAAAATGCCAGTGGATTATTTAAACACAAACACTCTTTTTCACACAGGCAAGGAAATACCTACTCCCCTACAAGTTGAAAAAGGTCAGTCAGTAATAGAGGTCAGAATTCTAAACAAAAACTCCTGAAAACCCATCTGAACTTTTCAGGCACGTCCAGACGAGCACACACATGCACTTCCCCAGGGCAAACAGCAGCAGCACATAGCCGTGCCACTGCTACTTGTCCCTGGTGAATGCCGGTGCACACACACTCTGGTGCACAGCAATTTCCCCCAGGGTGGGGCTGGGGAGGCTGGGGCCAGCACCTGGGCTGGACCCAGTGGCCTTACCTGGGGTCCTGGGGGCCTCCAGGGGCTCCAGCAGTAGCGAGCTGGGTGCATGGAGCCTGGGCAGCTGCTGGAGCCAGCCAAGCTCCAGTTTCAGGCAGTGCACGCTATAGGCATATGCACCACCCCATTTTTTTCTGCCACATGTTTTCTTGACACCAGGATCTCACAGTGTCAAAAAAACCCTGCCACGCTGCAAATTAGCAGTGCAGTGATTGCGTGCATGCGTGGCACGTGCAGTTTGCAGCGCCACGGACAGGTCTGTAGCACTGCAACCACACATGCACACTTAGCTGGACACACCCTTCCAGTTGTTCATACACTAAAATGAAGGTGGGGTCATAAACTTGCATTTCAAAACCTGACATACATAAACCCATAGCCCAGAAGTTTATTGTTTTAGTTAAAAAGCATATAAAACAGAAGTGTCACAGGATACTTTTCTGTTAAGTTCTGTTGCACTGAAATCATGGTACTTAGATAACTTGAGCATGGGCTGGGCTCAAAAACAATGATGAGTGGTGGCACTTCAAATTAGTCCAACACGTGCTTCTGTTACAATTTCAGCGTGACAGAACCAACTATGAAAAAATGAGTGGGCTCTCCAATTCAGGCACTATATACAGATTAACAATAAGTCACTGTTACAGGAGGCAAGACACAAAAACAAGCAGGAAGCAGGGGTGTGCTTTAAATACAATACACAAAGAAATTACTCACTGAAAAGTGGCTGTACACTCTCCTCAAGAGAAGCAGGGTTGTGGAAGACAGTGGTGGGTGAGAATCTGAGTCAGCCGTGCAAGTATGGTACAAGTACATGGATGGGATTCTGAGCCAGAGAACACTGATCTGTTTTTCATAGATGAGAAATACTGTACAGCTGTAGGTCAGTAACAACACAGCTCTCAACTTTCTGAGAGAGACTTCCTCTGCAAAACTACTGGAATAGCACCTGCTGCTGGTACAGATCTGAATGCAATATTTCAATTACAGAACAAAAGAGAGTGGGAACACCCCATATGCCACGCTATTTTTGTATACAGTATTGTGTATACAAAACTAATGAGTGACTAGAAAATGAAGAACCAAAGAATGCGCTGAAATCCAGTTGAAGTAATTTACTGATAGGAACAATCACATTTTCTGATTCAAAGATAATACACGATTTTTAAAATATATGTATGTGCAGATGCATTTGCATCTTTGCACAAATCAAACGTACATTTTACATCTATACAATGTATATATATATAAAGTATTATTAAAAGAACAATTAGACAGTATAACTAACCAAGATATTTGAAACAATTGCTTCTACTTGAAAGTGCTCTCACACTTCACTTCAGTACAAGCCTATTAAACATATAACTCTGGGTCTTAAACAGCCTATTATTTTAAAGAGTGTCAATTATGCTTGGCTCCACTATGTAAAGATATGTTTTAGTCTGGTGCACAAAATCGCTCCCCTTTTAATAGGTCACATTATAAAATGCAGTTTATCTTTTTGTACAATGATATTCATTCCTTTAAAAGAAGGTACATGCACAAGGGCTGCATTGTATTTTATAAACATTGATTTGTGATACATATTTCAAAACACCTTAGTGACTTAAATGCCTGAGTTATGCTGGAAAACAGACCATAGGCTCCTAGGAGCAAATTCTCACTCAAATTCATTAGTATGTAGGTGTTTTTTAAAATTTAACATTTCAATGGACAGAAGATTTTCTCCCAACCTTTAACATGCTTGGATAGAATGTCTTATCCTGCTCACTTCTATTGTTTTATAAACATTATCCAACAGTTATAAGAGTATTAACAGCTGAAAGACTTAAAAAACCCATAAATTAAAATATGAAATCAAAATGCCTATCATTAATTAGCAAACATAACTGAAGCTTTATTTGTGCTGATCTCCAATGAAAAAGTCATACACTTTGAAACTAATACTTGAACTTATGCTATGGAGTGGGAGCTCATCAACTGGTGATCATGGGAGGTGGAGAGGGATCTAGAAATACTGACTGACCACAGGATGATGAGCTGCCAGTGTGATATGGCTGTGGGAAAAAATATCTAATGAGATTTTAGGATGCATCAAGAAAGGTATCTTAAACAGAAAAAGGGAAATATTAATGCCATTGTGCAAAGCATTTAAAACCTTATTTAGAACAGTGTGCGCAGTTCTACCGATGTTTAAATCAGGATAATTTAAACTGAAAGAGGTACTAGAATGACTAGCAGAATGGAGATCCTATCCTATGAGGAATTAAGAGTGAAGGGATACAACTGCTGTATTCACTACCATGACATTTGCATTTTTCTCCAAAAAATAGGCCTCCAAAATTTGGGTGCGTGTCATAAGCAGGGTAGCTGACTTTTGTGCTGGCAGGGAAGGATGGAGATGCTGTAACACCTTCCTCTGTTTCTCTCTGGACAGCATCCATCAGGGGCAGTCCAGTTTTAACCCTCTCACAGCCACTGCCAAACTGGCAGTAACTTTTGGCTGAAGCTGCCTACAAGCTGGCTAGAGGGAGTGAGTTGCTCCATGCAGTCAGCTTTCAATCATGATTCATGACTCTGAAGAAAAAAAAGAAAAGCTTTTCCCATTCTGTCTTCTCAAAACAAGGTGCATATGGCTGATATATGAGAAAATTAGAGAAAATTTTAGAGAGAAAATTCATCAATACTTTTAGGACTTCAAATATTTAGGAGGCAGAAAACATATACATTAATGGGAAACACTGGTCCAAGTTCATATGGCTATAAGCTGGTCACCAAAAAATTAAGCTGCAAATGAAAAGAATGTTTCAAACCATTAGAGGAGCAGAGTTCTACATTGGCCTTCCAGAGAGAGCAGTGAGTGCAAGGAATACACTCTGCTGTAAATTAGAGCCATAAAACTTCAAAGAAGAGATAATATGACAAGTGATCCTGAAGTTGGAAACTAAAACTCGCATTACAAGGCATTGCAATGTTCAGTTTGTTGGCATCTGCAAGAAAGAGTTGAAAGAAGACCGTATTGCTGCGTGTGGCTGCTTACAGATACAGGAAGGGTCTAATGGTCTGGGGCACAGGTTTCCTGACCTGGACGTGTCTACACAAGATGTTAAATGTGGAGTTGACTAATTAGCCCCCCAAATTAGCTCCCCAGTAAATGTCTCAGCGTCTACAAATGAAACCCTATTAGGCCACAGAAAACTAGTAAACTCTGCAGCAGGTGAGCATTTGTAAATTCAAGTACTGTCCTACTGCAGAGCTTTCATGTACAGCAGTGCACATGTAGACACTGTCTGGGCTGGCTGTGGCAGAAGGCTGCTTCAGTGAGGGGCCTACCTGCCAGCTAGCCCTGCACTGAAGCACCCGCATACCCCACCCAGCTTCTTTGTAGCATGCTGACCCCGGCTGGAGCATCCCTGGGCTGGCAGGCTGACTCCGTTGGCCCTCTGCCAGTTGGGGCTGCTCCAACCCAGCACCATCAGGAGCATATGTACATGCAGCACCAAGGAGCAATAAACTCACGCTGGACTCATGCTCCCCATTAATATGCATGTGTAGGTGCACCCACTGTGTGGCAAGATACAGTGAGAAACTAGCCTCAAAGGCGGGATGTCATTCCCTAGACATGATAGGAGCATGGAGCAACGGTTGCCATGAAGTTGAAAAGCTTCTCTTAGCTCTTGGTACTTGAGGCGAGTTCAGTATCTGGTGAAATATGTGCTTTAGTCCAGTGTCTCTCAACCTTTTTAGTACCAGGACCCATTTGTAAACATCAGTGGCCAGTACCAACCCACAGCCCCCTGGCCCTGATGATGCCCCTCACTCCAGACCCACAGCCCCCACCCTCTAGCCCTGTTTGTGCCCTCCACTCACAGGCCGCTGCCCTCTGCCCCCAGCCTCCCAGTGTGTGGTCTTAGAGGTGGGTGGGTGTGAAGCATAGGGAGGCATGTGCCCCCCAATTTGTGTGGGTACAGGACTGCAGCCTGGCTGGACCAACACAGACAGGAGTCACCTCCACAGCCCAGCAGGTGGATCCCAGTGCAGGAGAGTGGAGTAGGGCAGCGAAACTAGTTGCTACCACCACCATGAACCCCATGCCAGCTGTGCCACCAGCAGCACAAGGAGTAATAGCTGTGGGGGAGGGGGCCATGCTGCCCTCACTTCCTCCCATGGCCAGCCGCTTACGTGTTGGGCTGCGGCTCTACCCTGCCGCCATGGCCCAGGTGCCAGCAACCAGTCTCACTACCCTGCTCCACCCTCCAGTGCTGAAACCCACCCACTGGGCTACAGAGGCAGCTCCTACCCATGCTGGTCCAGCCAGGCTGCAGACCCATGCCTGCACAAATCTGTGGTGGGGTATGTGCCTCCTCACTCCTTGACACATCACCTGTGTCCTCCGCAACCCCCACCATGCGTCTGTGCCCCTCCCTGCCCTACAGACCTACCTGCAGGGAGCTGCTCTCCACCCTGCCTGGCAGCCGCATGCATGGGTGAACACATGCATCTGGTGCCCCCTGCATCTCACTCCCTCAGCCCTAAGCAGCCCCTTGCAAGCTGGAACACTGCCAACCTACAAGGGGAAACCCAAACTTTCTGTGATGTTTTTCTGTGATTGTACACAACCTTTTCAAATAGTCTTGCAAGCCACTTTTGGGTTGTGGCCCACAGGTTGAGAAACAGTGCTTTAGTCTAAACTGGTGGTTCTCCACTTTTCTAAACTCAAGGCACCCTTTCAAAGCTTTTCAAAATTCAACAGCACTCTATTAAAAAACCATAGTAGCTAACACAGTAGGCACTCTATTTAAAAAACAAACATCGTATGAATATTATAACATAAGCATTATAATAACATGTTCTTAATTGATTAATTATATTATATTCACCACACTGCCACTGCTGACATGGCCAGGTGGAACTGTACCATGCACCTCCTCCAGAGCCAGACTGGGAAGTGGATGTGGCAGGAGTACATGCACTCTTGCCGCAACCCTTTCTGGTCCAACCCTGCAGAGTCTCTCCTGGAAACAGAGGCATGCAGAGCAAGTGGAACTGCTCCATATTCCTTTTTTTCAGGAGGCACACTGGAGCTGAACTGAAAAGCTAGGGGCTGCAGAAGAAAGCCACACCTATGTGCATTACCTTATGCAGGCAGACACACCACTTCTGCTGCAGCTCTTCCTGGTTCAGCTCCAATATGCCTCCTGAAAACAGGCACGTAGGGCAGTTTGACCCCACGGCAACAGCAGTCTAGAGATAAATGCCACTGCCAGCAAGTAGACGTGCCCCACATGCCTCCATATACAGAAGGCACATTGGAGCCAAACTGGGAAAAGCTACAGAAGCAGCCTTACTGCCTGCCTCAGCCTACTTAACACACCTGCTCAACCCAGCCTGCCACCCCACAGCTGTTTGCCCCAACTGATCCAGGATGGCCTGAAGCCTCCAGCAGGGCCTAACCCTCCATCCATTCCCTATCACACAGACACTGGCCAGGCCCAGCTGGCCCTCCACTTCCTGCATATATCCCTGCACAGCAACAGACTCATTACAAGAGAATTTATCAATATTTTTTAAATTTCCCATGAATTCTTAACATCAGGGATCCTGGTTTTCTCGGTTTAAAAAAAAACGCAAATTCTGATTAAAAGGCATGCAAATCACAAATTCTCTGGTTTTAAAAACCCAAAATGCACATTTTTCCATGATTAAAATGAAACACCACTATACATAGAGGTATCAGTTGAACACAATATTTTATTGATATATTTACAATCGTAAAGCAATTTCAAAGCCTACCACTGCCTCAATCCCTATAATAAAATAACTTCTAAATACCTGTACATTTTGGTGTCTGATTTTGGGATTTTTATCATCAAAAATCAAGAGCTCCCCCTGCCCCTTCACTCACCTTGATACGGGTCCAGCTGTGGCTGTTCCCCACGTGCCCTCCTTGGAAGTGCGCACAGTGATGAGGAACTGCTCTCCCTCCCCATACAAGCCATCTGCAACCCTGTCCTGCTCCCTGTGTGGGACCTGAGATCACAGATTCCAGCGCCAGGTCCCAAGCCCTGTGCACCACTCCAGCTTGGCAGCTGCCTCAGCCCCAACCCCACCCCCTCCCTCCCCTCCCTCTCCACAGTTTGCCTCCCCAAGCAGATTTAAATGCAGGGAGCTGCTCTCCAGGCTGCCTGGTGGACATGTACATGTGTACATGCGCACATGCACATGGTACCTCCTGCTGATCACCCTTCTCCCACTCTCCTCAGCCCCTTGGCAGGCTGGAACTCTGCCAGGCTGCAAGCAGAAACCCACCATTTCCCACACTTTTCTCCTTAAAATGAGAAAGGTCTGGGTTTTAACACATTTTTCCATGGTGAACTGAAAACCTGGATCCTTGCTTCAGCAAATGATGGACCTATCTTGTCAATACAGATATGAAGAAGTTAAACCAATCAGCTAGGCTAAGTATAGGCAGTCAAAAAGCCTGAGGCTGAATTGATTTACTCTTCAAAGGTTAGTCTAAGCTATGGAGATTGAACCAACAGGCAAGTGAACTGATGTTCACCTTTGATTCCAGAAATGCAGCCACATGCCTGCAGTGGCCCAGGCCAGAAGCCAGGAGATACTAGAGCACACCTCCCTACTCAACTGGAGCAGACAGCTTGAGCCAAGACTAACACACCCACCTTGCAAGAGGTGGTTTTGCAGGGGAGGTACAAAGCATCCTGGGGGACTGAGAGTTAACTTAAAGCTGGAGGGGACCTGAGACAGAAATTCAGTTTAACCTAAATCAGTTAAGTCTGATACTGCGTCCATCCAGGTTTATCTTAAACCAGTTTTGGCCATTTTGAGTGCAGTTTATACACAGTGGACTTCTGTTGTGTTACACATTTGAACCGGTTTCCAATCACTTATACTAGTTTGTGTGTAATTTCTGTCCCCAAGTCCTAGCGGTGCTCCTCTCTTCTTTACCTCTTGCTTTGGCAGAACCTCTTTCCAATTACCACAGGGCAGCTGCACAGGAACAGGAAGTGATTAGGCAACAAGGGCTCAATCCGATCCCACACTCCTTTGCCATTCTCTGCGGCTTGCTCTCCAACTCCACTTTCTGCTTGATCTCTTGGATTCCTGACCAGCCTTGCTGACTCCTCCTGACCCTGGGTGACACCTCAATCCCCAAGTGTTCCCAGGCCTGACTGCACATGATCTGGCATGACAGTAGATGTGAGTTTCTCCTGCAGTCACTTCTTATTTAAGCTCTAGTAAGTCTCTGAAAACAGGTGTGCGGAAACCACAGTAGAAGTGGTACTGACATCACAGAACCCTGGCTGATTCTTCATAGATCTCATAGACATTAGGGCTGGAAGGGACCTCACAAAATCATCGGGTCCAGCCTCCTGCCCAAAGAGCAGGCAGTCAGCAGGTGTCAAACAAGACACCCAACAAGATAGGCATCCAAGAGTTTCTTAAAGGAATCCAGAGTAGGTGCCTGCACCACCTCTGTGGGGAATTAATTCTGGGGACTCGGACAGTAAAAAAGTTTTTGTTGCAGCACCCCAATTGAGAACTACTGGTCTAGGCAATAAAGAACCCTGCAACTTGTATACAAGATTAGGTAAGGTTATTGTAATGGCTTTTCCTAGTGCAGGTTTCTTCCCCATTTATCCGCTCTCCTTTGAAGCCTCAATATGCTTACAGTATGCGTTCCACTACCCAAACCCTTCTGGATTAACATGCATTACACAGGTGCCTACAGCAGATTCAATGACCCAGGTGTTCCCTTCCACTCCTGTGGTCATAAGAATTTTATCTCTACCTCAACATTTTCCAAGTACTGTTGTGCATTACCTTTTTGCTTGCGGTTAGGAGCAGACCCTTTTTGCTTTGGCAACTCCTTGGAAGGGTGAGTTGTACACATATTTACTAAAAAATAACAGTATTAAAATGACATATGCCTGTAAACATCTCTCTCATTTCACAGTATTTGTAGAATATTTGGTTTTACCTTTGAATTTTTCCTGATGTTGTTTTTATTTATCCCAGAACTTCTTAAATTTGGTTAATACCTGATCATATTAAGAACAGATCCAATCTCACATAGAGTTGCAAGAATTTAAGCATCCAACACATTACACTTCCTCCACCCGTGAAGGGGGAAAATAATCACAGAGAAACGCACTTAATTTCAGGGCCTATTAACCCTATTCATTGCAGAAAAGGCATAGAATTTGTTCTTTCTAGGAATACAAAGATATACAAAATCACCACATAAACCTCTGGATTTCTTCACTATTTGGCCATTGGAATGTTTTGTTCAAGAAGAGATGTAAAGTTACTGCATTAACAATGACATATAAAGTAAACTCAAGAAGCTGCCCAGAAAGAGGTGGAAAAGGAATATTTAGCCTATATATTAAAAATGGCAAAATGAAGTAACGAAATTCCAACAGCTTCTGAGGAACTGTGACAGCAAACAAACATACAAAAAATACGAAGTTCCAGAAAACCGATTTTGATTTTAGTGAATCAGTAAAACTCCACCCAGCAAATATGTAGACTGGAACTAATACGTATTTCACAAATTCATGTCTTTGAAAAATTTTTCTCCATATATAGAATGTGTAATGCCTGTTATCTGCAAGCAGATACTTATGAACATAGGTAAATTTCCATACCAGGAATAAAGAAATGGCAATTAGTATGCCATAGTGCCTTGGGTGCTTTCTTAATGACTGAAGGAAATTTCTAATTTTACAAGGAGTTACTAAGTAAGGAAAGGAAAAAAAGAGGGTAAAGGAGAAAAAGTAGAACAGCTGAGGGAAATGCAAGCAGGCTTCATGGTTACTCCTGTCTCCAACAACTATTCCTCCATTGATGACCACAAAAGTAAAAAATGCACTTACCGAAAGGATATATGGCCAAATCAAAACTACAAGTGCAACAAGATTTTTAAAGGACATTATGTACTTAATAAGGAACTGTAGTATTCTGATTATTTCTGAAAATGATTCTTTCGTAGATGAAAACTTTTCTTCTTTCTTTTTCATCAATTCAGTCTTCCATGCTTCATTTATCCTTTCTGCAACAACACTTCCCCCACAGAAAATAGTCCACACAATATTTGTCTGACGAAACATAAAGCCACAAAACCCAAGCAGGGCTGAAGTTTTATGGTTACCATAAAGGCACATCAAATATGAAAAAAGAGTAAAAAAGGTTGATCCTGTGTCTGTATAATAAAGGAATGTAAAAAAATAAAGGGTAGGAAATACTGCAAGAGTTAATGTAGATAATATTCTCTGGAAACCAGACACAGCCTAGAGAAGGGAGGGGAAAACAGAATTAGTAGTATTACTTCTACTGAAGAACAAAACATGCCAGTAGTTAAAGATTCTATTCTTTAGAGTTCTAGTACCATAAAATAACATTTTTTGTGCTCTTGGATTCCACTTCTTATTGTAACAGCCATACCTTGCATTCTGCTATGTTAATACAGAGTACAAAACAATGAAATAAGCGAAGGATCAGAAGATTGCACGCTATTTGTGCTGAATTAAAAGTGAACTGCATAGAAAACAAAATGACACTAACATATCATCAATAATATTTCAGGTCTGTATATGATGAATATTGTGGTTCTGCTGCTAAAATATTGAAAAAATGCAGAGTGGTTCCCTTGGATTCACTATGTATATGTGAGTGGTCCCGCTGAATTCACTATGTGTTCACTATACACATACAGGGACATTGTATACTCAATAGGACACTCAAATATCTAAGCATTTTCACAATGGAACCACAAAAGCTGCCACCATCCAGGCTCAGGGGACAGCACTCAATTATTAAAAAACAAAACAAAACAAAAAAACACATAATTTTCAATTGTTTGAGGGGATAAAAAAAACTCAAAAAACACGTGCTCTACCGGAAGCAGCAGTGCGCGACTTTGACCCAGCTCTGCAGCATCTATAGAAATCGGGTGCTTCAGCTGGTTTTTTGGCACTTTTAGCTAAAGCCAATTCAATCAGCTATTAGTTAAAAGCTCCCAAAAAGCCCCACTAAAGAGCCCACTCTACAGACATTGGGAAAGCTGGGTGCAACTAACACGCTGCCTCTTCTGGGCATGTGCTGGGCTTGGTGCAGAAGCATACTGCGTTTAAAGTGCCATTTTGGGGGGGGTTTCCACATCTGCAAGCAGTCTGAATTCATATCCTCTAATTTCAGCTCCCTCTCACACCCCAGAATGCATCAGTCCACAAGAGAACAGTTAATATAGCCTCCACTGAACCTGAACCATAAAGGGTTAGTTTAATTTCTAATCTGTGATATAGTTTCCTTTAGATATCTTTCCAGAAACATCTGCTCAGCTGCAAGTTATGAGTTTTATGCGGGCCTGTCCCATGCGATTCAGACTAGATGGTCCCTTCACATTATAAAATCTATGACTATTAACTTTGTGCACATAAGTAGTCCCCTTAACACAGTGGTTCTCACCCATCTCAGATTCAAGACACCCGATGGAAAATCTTAGCTTTCCCTCATTTCTTTGACTACAGAAAAATAATAAAGCAATGCTTCCACTGCAAAGACCTCATAAAAACCATGGCACTCAAAACGTTTTTGATGCTCTAGATTCCTATTTGAAATCCGTGGGTATATGTTGTGAATTGTGTGTAGGTATGCGCATACCTAAGAGTACCATTATTGTGCACCACTGTAGAAGGACACTGCAGTACCCTAATTGAGAATCACTGAATTAATTTCAGTGGCACTATCCATGTGTATAAAGTTAAACACAAATGCCAATCTTTTCAGGAACAAGCTTTAAGGAAAGCAGAAAAATCTGCGTTTAAAGAAAAAGACATGGATCATCACAGCAATGTCAACTGGCAGTATGATTCAAGTATCTGTATCTAGATAAAGCTGAAGATAACTCAAACTCCTTACAACATAAACTAAGGGCCTAGGCTATTTTTAAAACTTGCCTGCATTATTGTACATAACTTCCCTAGCTCAAGTGTGTAAAGGATTTAGACTGTACCTTGTTTTTCTGATGGATCTTGCCCAAAAGCAAATACAGCAAGTAGAAGTTGCCAACACTGAAAAGGAGGTTAATAAACCTGAGCATTCCCGTTGAGCACACTACGCTTCCAGACCATCCAAAGAGCCATGCTGCAGGCTTCACTATTCCAACAGACACCAGGTATAAGCCAGGTAATGTAGTGATCATAGGGTCCCACTTCAAAATGAAAAAAGATACAGGGGTTAAAGGAGTTGGAAAGCATGAAACCGCACCAGATATAAACAAGAAAAGCTTAAGAAACCTAAAAGTCTCTGGTTTCATTGAGACGCATATAGAAAATCATTTGCTCCAAACAAGCTTTATACATCATAAACCACCCTACTTGCACACAAGGTATACGTTCCCACTGCATTGGCCACACACTTAAATGTGTTGCTCGCATGAACATACATACAGGTATAGCACATATATATAAGCCAGTGTTTCCCAACCAGTGTGCTGTGGCACAAAAGTGTAACATCAGAAATGAACAGGTGTGCAGCAGAAATCTGCCATGGCACTGAGCTACAGTAGGTAGGAGGATGGGGAATGCCTTAACAGGTGTGCTGCAGAAAATTTTTATTAATGTAAAGTGTGCCCTTGGGCTGATAAAAGGTTGGGAAACACTCATATAAGCACATGTAACATGCACACATAGTGCATGCACACACACACAAATATGTATAGTGTACATGCACAAATAATGCCCACATATACTGTGTGTGCATATACAGTGCCTATATATATATTAGTGCACACACATATATGTAGAGCACAGGGGATGGGGGTGTGTATATATAGTGCACACTTGCATATGTCGTGCACAGGGATGTGTGTGTGTAGGTAGATATATACACACATGTATATGTAGTTCACGAGGGGGTGGAGATGGATATACAGAGAGAGATAGTGTACACGTATATGTAGTATATAGTGCATACATACGTATATACGTAGTTCACAGGATGGGTGTAGATAGACAGACAGATAGAGTGCACACAAGTATATGTAGTGCACAGGTGTGTGTGCCCACATATAGCATGCTCAAAAACTTACCAAATACAGGTGTGGTGTGCACACACACACACCAAGCATGCACACGTAGTGCACCCACACAGTACACACACGCACAGTACGTGTACGCGCACACGCCCGCCCGCCCGCGCTGTACACACGTAGCGCCCACGCTCGCGCTGTATCGACACAGCGCCCGCGTCCCACCCCCGGGGCAGGTGGCGGCGGCGGCGGCGGCAGGGCCGAGGGGCTGGGCCGTGCGGGGCTGGGCGCACCTGGCGGAAGCGCGCGGCGCAGTAGGCCTGGGCCTGGGGGACGTGAAAGACCTCGTCTATGTAGGGCTCGCGCTGCTGTCGGTTGATCGCGGCGAAGAGCAGACACGAGAGCAGCAGGGCTCCACTCAGCGCAGCCCACAGGCCGAAGCGCTCGGCCCGCTCCATGGCGGCGGGACGGGGCGG
>NW_017728931.1:118146180-118199564 GCF_001723895.1 Crocodylus porosus | reverse complement strand
CTGCCGAGCCGCCGGCGCCAGGCCCTGCCCCTTTCCCGCCGCCGGGCCGGGCCGGGCGGCCTCGCTCCTCTCTGCGCACAGCCGGGTCCGGCCCAGGAGGGACCATCCAGGCCCTGGGCAAAAGGATGAAGCAGCGCTGCGCGGCACTGTTGCGGGGGGCGGCTGTCAGCTCGGGCTGGCTGTGTCGGCCGGCCTGGTGCCACAGGCGCAGCCCCCTGGCCTTCCTTCGTCAGGGCTTTGCGCCAGCACGGCAGTCCGCCTGCCCGGAGTAGGCCGTAAACCTTTTGACATTGATCCGTGCTGTGGCCAGCAGCATCTTGAATGAGTCACGTTTTTAAAAGCGGTCATTTTCAACGGTTTTCATGTCCATCTCATGTCTGGGCCTTTGCTCTTATCTCAGTCCGTAAATATTGTGAACATCTGACCTGACCTTTTGGCTCATTTTATGGGAGGGAGATACGAGTTCATGAAACAACCATGCAGCTCTGCTGCTGGATTAACTTATTTTACATTGTTTGCTATGGAAGCATTTACTCCATCCTTATTTCAGCTATTTTCTCACTTGGGGGCACATCTACACATTCAGTTAATGCAACTCTAGCTTGGGCAAAATGCGACTCATGAGCTGGATGCGGCCTGCCAGGCCATTCTGTCCAGCCTGAGGGAACCTTTAACAAATTTAGAAAATTAATATTTATCTGCCCTGTCTGCCTATTATGTGGCCCTCAGTGGCTTGCCAAAACTCAGTAAGCGGCCCTCCGCCCAAAATAATTGCCCATCCCTGCTCTAGCTCAATTTGAGCTGGAGTAAACTAATCCTGACATCACAGTCTAGACATGTGTTTAAGTGCAGTAATTTACTGCGCTGCCAGATACCACTTGTATCTGGTGGGACTTTCCAGGAGCACAATCAGTCTACTGCACCCTAATTGCCACGCCCATGTAGATGGTGATGCTTTGCCGTGCAACATATTAGTCTGTATAATAAAGCGTCTCTTGTAGACATGCTCACTGAGTCATACCATTGACCTAAGTGGGACAATGTGTTGTCCATTCAGAATAAGGCTTTCAGAATTTAGCGGAGGTAGGAGATCAAGAAGTAATGAAGAAAAAAAAAGTGTTTCTACCCAATTCAAAATTGTAATGTTTTAATAATTTTTTTCTGCTGTTCTGTTCCACAGATTGTTGATCCATTTCAGATACTTGTAGCAGCAAACAAAGCAGTTCACCTCCACAGGATTGGTAAAATGAAGACCAGAAGTCTTTATGCAGAAATTATTTTCAACCTCTCCCCAAACAACAATGTAAGACTTTGCTGAGTAAATACATCTATCACTGGGTGCCAGAACCCACAGGGACTAATTGCCTTTCTTTCAGGCACCTGGATTCCAAGTGAAACTCCATGGCCTGTGTTGGGTAACTAAGTTCTCTACGAATTGTGAACTGCGCCAGTGGTGCTCAACCTCCAGCTCACAAAGCCATGCCATCTGGCCTGTGGGGCTTCCGCAGGTTCTGGAAATTTGGTGGTGGGGGAGCAATGTTAATTGCTTCCAGAGCCACCATAATTAACACTGCCACCGATCCCCTACCACCATGCTTCCAGACCCATGAGGAGCCCTGCAGCCCACATGACATGGCCTAATATCCCAGATTGCACCAGTGGATGGTTGTTCTGCAGCTGGATCCAACACATGGATTCAGACTGGCGTGCAGGGTCACTCCACAGCCAAATCATCCCTGCAGATGTAGCTGGCACGCTGACCTCACATTCCATCCCCACACTGGATTTGAATCATAAACTGGGCAGGATCCAGTCTGCAGGGCCAGAGAGATTGAGCACCACCATTCTCTACAATGATTTAAGAGGGTTTGAAGTCTGGCAATGGAATTCAAAAAATCCATATTGAACCTGGATTTCTTACTTTCTGCATAAGTATTCATAGTACTGGGCTGTTACATAAAAGGCAGCCATCTCTTTTTATTGCCATGTTTTTAAATTCAAGTGGCAGTGGCTGCTGTGTTTTGTGGTGTCTCTATGTGTTAGCTAAACAGGTTTACCAGATTGGGCCTGCTGGAAGATTTATGCAAATGAACACCTCGTTTGTAGATCCTAAATCATTGGTTCTCAATCTTTTTGGACTCAAGGCACCCCTCCATAACTCCGTTTCAAAACTAATATATATTACAATGCTTACTACTTTGCAGAGGAGGTAGGCAATTGGGGTGGGGGGTCAGCTAGGCAAGGAAACACCTGAGTGTGTGCTTATCTGCTTTCCTCCTCACACCTTAGGCATCCTTCAAAAGGTGCTGCCATGGTCCCTTGTTGAGAATCACTGTCTTAAATGGACTTAAAGAGTGAGATAAATACTGAGCTGTTGAGCAGCAATGTGGCACAAGGCCAGTTTAGCAGAACTCTTGGTGTGTACAGAGCTTTAATGGTAAAAACTTGGGTGTCTTTGGTGTTTTTACCACCTAAGAGGTTATGTGGGAGCTTTATGGATCTAACTTCTGGAATTTGGTACTTGAATTCCACCTGCATCTTACTTAAGATGCCTAAGTACTTGTGTGCGCCTGGACCCCAGCACCCCAGTAAGGCAATTAAAATAGTAAAGCTTCTTTGGTCACATTTCAGTGCATGCTTACCTTCCAGTGCTGTGCTGTCTTCTCTATTGCATCCATGATAATTAGGAATGTTGATTCTCCAGATTTTCTTTTTATGAAGTCAAATTCTATAATAATTTTTCTTTAGAAAAACTAAAAACAAAGTTGAAAATTGTAGAATACTTTTCCAGCTTATATTTATTCATTTGTTACACTTGTAAGAGTATTAAACTACTGAGACGTTTCATCATCCAAGGAAGCTACTGTCAGTGTTTGAAATTAACTTGAGGCCTTAATGTTAATAATAAGACTCATAAACTCTAAGAAAAAGTGAAAAGCCTCTGTTTTGGTTTGTTCTGATGTTGGGAACATGATTTACCAAAGTAAATTCAAATTTAATAAGCAGTTAGCCATAACACGACAAAACAGTTAGAAGTTTTAAAAACCATCATAATACAAAAAGTAGATTTTTGTCTCTTCCTTTATTTTGCATCCTTGGAACACACTTTATCCTTGTATAGTGCAAGGATAGCATTCTACAAAAATAAAACAAATTTATTCACGTAGGCTGTAGGAAAAGAATATGGAATTCTTTTCTTGCAAACTTTGCAAATGCAAAAATTGTCCAAATAACTGAAGCATCATTGGGTAACAAATACCCTAATTTTAGGCCCAAATGAACAAGAGACTTCTTAGCACAGATTGGAAAGTGTAATCTTATTTCTTGGCTGAAAAGCTAAAAATGTAAACCAAAAGTTTACCTGGCCAGCCCCACTGGTCTAAATCAGGTTGGTGGCCTACAGACTGTAGGCCAGATCAGACCAGCCAAACAGCTGCATCCAGCCAATGGAGCTAGGGCATTGGCAGGAATTTGCCAGCAGGAGATACTGGTGGCACTGCGGGCCTGGGCTGGTGGGGGTAAAGGACAGGCAAGCTGTGGCAGCCTACTTCAGGTCTGGCTCTTCCTAAAGATCCTAAAAGTTCTAAATCATTGGTACTCAGCCTTTCTGCCCTTTGGACCAGGTAACTAGTACCAGGTCAGTCCATGGGCTGGATCCAGTCTGGATCAGAGTGTAGTGCTGACTCAGGCATGGCCCAATCCATCTGCATGGGGTGGGCATGGGTGGGACATATTTTCTCTGTGCAGAGCTGGTCTGGACCAGGGCCCAATCCAACCAGTCAGGCCAGATCTGGAGCTTGGAAATTTGGAAGAGGAGGAGCAGCAGTAGTGTTATTTTCCGCTACTCCCCACTGGCAAAAGATTGTGCCTCTCAATGCCAGAGTACCTCCCTTCAAGCCACACCTACATGCTTTGAAACTGGGGAGTTGTGATGGTTTGTCTTTGCTTATTATTCAGAATTTTCCAATATTTTGTGAATCTATGGATAACCTCAAAATAAGGGAGCCAGAGTTATATTTGTTATGCTAATGCCTACCATTTGTAGTTGTCTAAAAACATCTTTAATTCTCAGCTTTATTAGAATTTTCAAAAGCTAAGGAATGCAGATAGCCAAGGGACTTGCAGAAATCAGGGAAACTATAAGCTTATTAATCTGTTCCTCAAGTCATAACTTTGATAGCTAATGTGAATTCATATTTTGAATGTATTGATGGAGCCTTTGGCTTAGGAAAAAGCAATCGCCTATTTCTGCCCTGAGGGACAGGAATATAATTACAGTTAAGTATCTTCTGCAACAATTCTATGCTACTTCTAAAGGCGTAAGACCTTTCCAGCCCCAGATTTTTATATGGTATAGTCTGGGAACTCAGGCTTAAGCTCTAAACACTGGGCACGTCTACAAGTGCATTAGCATGCTTGAGTTAATGCTCATTAAATCTAGCATCTCTGGGTGCCTGTACAGGAGCCAGGAGGCTGTTCTGTAATTATAGCACATTGGACCTGACTTGATTAATTGTAATTAGCATGCTTCAGCCAGCCTCTGTATCTCATGTCCCTGAGTTTCAGAGTGCTCATTGGATGAGCTTTAGATAAAGTGCCCCTGCTGCCATTTTGAAGCACAGGGATGTTGATGCATGAGACACTCCGGGCACTTTAATTAGATTAGCTCTCGGAGTTGCTCTAATTAAAGCAACCTTCCCCCCCCCCCCCAAGCACCAGTAAAAATGCCCTCCTTTGTGATGTACAGCACTAGGAAAACGAGCATTAGCCTGTCTTAATGCATGCTAGCTAAAAAACATGGTTTTTAAGTAATGTTTAATGTGCATTTAATGTGTAATGTTTGTTTTAACGTGCATTAATGAAAGCACATGTTTTTAGTGATGTTTTAATGTGCATTAAAGCACAGATATAGACGTACGTGCTCTATGAGGAGTTAAACAATTATTCTCAGCATGGAAGCAAAAAAAATAATTTCACAAGGTACAACCATTAGCCTCCTGCATTTATCCAATTCACTATGACTGCAGAACATGTATGTATAAAACAAAAACACAGAAAAACAAAGCACTTGACCTATTCAAAACAGTAGCCTGTAACAGTACTCTTTAGCAAAAGTAATACTTCAGATTTTTGGTCATATATACCTGCCCAGAGAACTATGCTAAAATCCTTGGGACTCAGAGGGCTTAGGAAGAAAAAAATTGGCTTTCCAGGTTAACAAATCACGGCATTGTCTGCTCCTGTAAATGTGTACTGTTCCATGGATGTGTAACTGGATCAGTTTTTGCAACTGGAGAATTTGGTCCAGTGACTGAAAATATTATATTGGTTATTTGCTTCCATACTACCTGAAAATGGCTGATAAAATGTGTGTGTTTTTCTTTTTAGATTTCAGATGCACTGAAAAAATTTGGTATTTCAGACAGTGACACTGAAGTACTCATTGTTGTGATTGAAGACAAAGAAAAATCTGTAAATCTGGAAGATATTATATCTCAGGTAGAAGGCGAGCAGGTTTCTTTAGCTGAACTCACCAAAATAACAGATATAGCAAAAGTTAAAAAGGTTTGTAAAGTCCCTTTGTTAGGAATACAGTAAAGATGGTTGTGGGAGAAACACATTTTATTTTATGATTAAATTCATATTGACTTCTACAGATTCCCATATCTGTGGGGTTAATAAATCTGACTTTTTAAACATTTGTTTGTATCACTATAATTGTAAATATTATGTAAATTGACTATTTGTATGTTTCTTCTAGTGTGTTCTACTAAGGGAATAGCATTTTTCAACAAATGTGTATCTTGTAGCATTCCTAATTCTCACTGGCTTTAGCGGGAGTTTTGGATCCAGAGTAGAATGCTGGCATACCATCTGCAATAATGATAGCATACCATGCCTCCTGTTTTATCTAGAGAAAACATGGAATTCAGAATAATACCCCAATTCTGCAAAGATTTACACCATTTTTAACCTTAAATACATGACTAATCCCCATGAGAGTTCTAAAATAGGAATGTTGAACTGGCAGGCTACTGCTAACTGCCTTAGAAATAGGGTGCAATAATATATTGCAAGTTTTTATTGCTTTATTTCAAGTGTGTTGTAGAGTACTAGACACAAAGATAGGGACTTGGGTAAATAATAAAATAGTTATTCAGTAACCAGGAACCTTTATCTTATAATAAGCCTATTTAAAATAATAGCTGCAAACCTATTTTTTTGGGACCTACCTAAATTATGGCAGAAGTGTGCTGCACAGTGGCTCCTTGCTCTTTTCTCTGCACACATAACACATGCTGCCCCTACAACTTATCAGCAGAGGAGCCCTGGGGCTGGGAGGCAAGAACCGTGGTTTTAAATATGCTGCAGTTTTTGCTTCCTGCCACTGATTGGCCAAGGGGCCCTGGCAGCCCAGCTGCTTGTTGCTGAGATCAGCTGGGAGACAAAAACTGGGGCATATTTAAAACCACAGTTTTTGCCTCCTAGCCAGTGTGCAACAGGACCACCAGGGCCCCTCAGCCAATGGGGAGCGGGGGGAGAAGGGGCACAGCAAAAAGAGCAAAATTAAAGGAGCTGCTGTGCAGCACACTTTCAGCATGATTTCTGTAGGTCTCTCCCTATTTTCGTGTTTAAGTGCAATTAGCAAAGGATTTTACAAAGCCAAGATTTTGCCTGTTTTATTATGACTTGTAAAGAAGGCCTAGGTGTTCATAAAGTCTTTTTTTTAATCCCCCCTCCTTTTTAATTAATTAATTAACTTTTTAAAACCATAGTAATAAGAATGCCAAATCTATCTTCTCTGCTGTTGGCAGAGAGCTCTTTATAAGTCTCTTTAGGCCTGGACACATGACACATACACTGGTGTAATTTATGTTGGTTTTATTCACTGATATAAACTATATCCTGAGCAGACAGAAGACCTAACTGGAGATAGGTGTGTCCAGTAGCTACTAAAGGCACTGTTCCAGTGACCTGCCACCAGGTGGCATGGGAGCAGTTAACAGTCTATTTGCCTTGTGCAATCTGTTATCCTGGGACAGGGATGGACGTGACACTTATACCAGTGTAGTTTTACCCCGGTTTTTCCCAGGTGATCCTGCACAGGATTCAAGACTGGTGATGCTGGTGTAGGGCCGTGCAATGACTGTCTGCTGCAGTTTTATTTTTTCGCAGGGGTGGCCAGCCTGCAGCAGGTGTGTCACAGGTGGTGTGGGCAACCTCTGAGTGTGGTGCACAGCAAAGTGAGGAGAAGTCAGCAGTGGTAGTGAGCAGGGAGCACATGGCATCATGAGTGACTGGTGCCTACTGAATTGGAGGAGGGGGGGTACCTGCAGAAGCTACCAACCCTGCCAGGGGGCATCAGCCCTACCAACAGCATCGGTGTCAGCTCTCGGGGGGGGGGCACTGGCCCCATCACGGGGGCATGTGCACCCCTGTGTATCCCCTACCAGTCGCCTATGTAGGGCATGAAGCAAAAACAAAGCAGCAGATGGGGCAGGGGAAGGGAATCAGTGGCACTCAGGGAGGGTGTGGGAGTTATTTGTGGCACAGCTGACAAAAAGGTTGGCCCACTGTTATAGTGAAAATCTCTCTTGTGTCCTGGTCCTAAAATGTGCATTGATCGCTATACTACTTAACATTCATGACATATCGCAAGTGGAATCCTTATGCCCTTTAAGTAAATGTGAATTTTGCCAGTGTCAAGATTTCACCCTCAGTCTCCAAAATGTTTAATTAATAGACTAAAATAGAAGTAACCAAAACAAAAATTGCATAGTTTTAAATAATTCAGTGAAAAGTCTGTATCTTCAGAATTCCACAACTTCTACTCCCTTAATTCTCGTAAAGTCAGCATTTCCTTAGTTTTTCAGTCTCCACTGAGTCTAGCTTGAAGGAGAAAACCTACATTTGTGATGGGGGGACAAAAATCTGGGAAAAAAATGTAAATAAAATCTGATAGGTTTTTAATCTCCTTAAGTAGGGAGGTATACACATTTTTCTTTGCATAATATTTACAAATTATTTATTTTGTTTCTACAGATATACAAGCTTACTCCACAGGAAGAAAAAATTGGTACATTATTGGATGGTATCATTTGCAGAATGGCAACAAAAGATATTTCATGACTATGTACTAATAAAAATTGCAACCAAATCACACTTTAAGACTACAAAAACACTTATTTGTTATTGTTCTCATTAGTTTTACAATCTGTCAGTACTAAATACTTTGTTCCAATATTTTATTTAATTTGGAAGAGGAGCAATGATATAATGTATGAGGCTGACATAGATATGATTTATACATTGTTAGACTAAACAAAGTCGGATTGCTCACAGTTTGTACTGTTTCCACTTATTTTATTCAAATAATTTTAAATAATTTTTACTGGTAACTTTAACTGGTGATAATCATAGTTTCAAAATCTATAACAGATGGTAAACATTACTTTGTTATGGAGTGCTTTACTATCCTTACATATTTTTTATCCCTCACGACTGCTATGACATGTTTTGCATTGGATATAAAACATGTCGTTGAATGATATAGAGATATTTTGACCTGCTTGGCTCGCAAAGGGGGCTTGACTTGACAACACCAAATGTCACAACACTTGTTAGTTGCCTGGTTCATCACATGTAATCCATAGTCCTGATCCTGATGACCAAAGTTCCCTTCGCCACTTTGAGGAGGAACAGATGGCCCAGAACAGGATTCAGAGCAGTCAGGGCATTGAGGGGGAAGTAATCTATGTTTGCCAATGGTTACCTGTTGGCAGCAGATTTTAAATGAATCAATCTTTTAGACAACTGTTAAAGATATACTTGAAGAGAGAATTTTCTTTTCAGTTGTTGAAAGCAGCAGAAGAAACTGAAAGAATAAAAAGATGGTTTGGGAGGATTATTGCCTTCAAAATGTTGTCTGAAACAAACCTGGAATAGTATGTAGTTAGAAACTAACTGTCTTCTGTTAATTCATGCAGAATTCATACTTTAACTCACAGTATTCTACTTGTTATGTTGCTTTGAAGTAAACGTTACTTTCTGTTTCCATGTCTTTGTCATCACATTCTTCTACAGTTTTTGCTTAATACCACTGTCTTCTGAATTGCTTTGTTTCTCCCTTCTCTTCCACCATTACTAATATCTCTAAAGATGGTTCTAGCTGAAAAGAAAATGCATGCCTTCAGTCCCCCTAATTGCATGATCCAGTATCCTTTAACTCCCTGGTTTGTCTTTGTTTTAGGCATATTCTTGTGTTTGGCTGAGCTCTACTTAGCACAGGATCTGCTTTGTACTATTTTTGCAACTTCCAGAATCTTAGAGAAGTAAAAAGTCAGTCTAGCCCCTGATATAAATTAAATTAATTAGGAGGCTGCAAAGAGTTATATTAGCACCTAGGAATAAGCATGGCAGTGTGGGGCTCTAGACATGTCCTCTAGAGAGCAGGGAGTGGCTGACTTGCTTACCACCACTTGGGGATCTCCCTCTGTGGCAGGGGTGGCCAACCTGCGGCTCCGGAGCCACATGCAGCTCTTCAGAAGTTAATATGCATCTCCTTGAATCTTTGCACAAGCACAAATGGTGCACAAAGTAGGTCAAGATAGTACAAAGCAGGTCCTATGCTAAGTGAAGCTCGGCCAAACATAAGAATATGCCTAAAACATTTGGAAGCTGGTCACTGTGTGCTTGTGCAAAGACTCGGAGATGCATATTAACTTCTGAAGAGCTGCATGTATCTCCAGAGCTGCAGGTTGGCCACCCCTGCTCTATGGGGAAAATGTTGAGAGCCTGATAGCCCCTCTTACTTATTGTCAGTGGAGAACAAAGGGTCAGATCAGGCCTCAAAACTAGCCCTTTGATTTTTAGCTTATACATTTCTGTTAACTGTAGCAACAAAGTGAATATGCACAAACTGGGAATTCAAACTTGGCTTAATATAGCATCCTTGAAGTCAAAATCTACAAGTTCTTGCAGTGCTCATTGAAAGCAAAGATTCCATCACATTCTGGTTGTTGACACTAAATCAGGGGTTTTCAACCTTTTTTAACAAGTGTACTCCTCCTGCCTTAAAGTTTCAGCTCATTTATCCCTTTATATTTTTTTCTTGGTTTTAAGGAATATTGAGGCCCGCCCCCGTGGTGAGGGAGGGAGTGGGGCTGGGGCAGGGGCAGGCACTGCATATTTGGGGTGGAGTGCAGGAGCCACGAGAGCAGTTCATCTGGGAGGTGCAGGGAGGGTGGGGCAGTTCCTGCTGCTGTGCACACCCTGGTGGATGCCCAGGGAGCACGTGCCCCCCAAATCTGTGCACAGGGGGGAGGTAGCTGCTGCTGCAGGCTGGACTCTGCACTCCACTGCCCCAAGAACCATGCAACACCACGTGCTTGCTGCAGCCAGTGGGGCAGGGGACACACATGCAGGCACAGACACAGATACACACATGCAGGCATGGACATGTGCGCACACACACATCCCAGCAGGTAAGTGTGTGGTGGGGCAGGGGAGAGGGAAGGGGCTGGGGGTGCAGATCGAGAATGGGCAGGGAGTGTGTCTCTTTGCCCGCTCCCAGGAGCAGGGCTGGTGGTGGGGGCAAGGGCAGCGGTGCCTCTGCAGGCCACACATGTGCTGCCTGGCTGGAGGGACAGGGTTTGCATGCAGCGGCCACCACCACCCCACACCACACTGCCGCTGCCATGTTCTGTGCCACTTTCCCATGGCTGGTTGCACGCGTGGCTCTGCGGGCTGCTGATGGGTGCTGCACGAGATGCATCACCAGCCCACAGAGATGCACATGAGACTGGCTGCAGGAAAGCAGCATGGCAGCAGTGGCGGCAGCACGGGGTGGTGGCCACCACATGTGAGCCCCATCCCCTCCAGCTGGCTGGGCAGTGCGTGTGAGGCCCGCAGAGGGGCACCGCTGCCCTCGCCCTCACCCCCCAGCCCTGCCCCGGGAGTGGGCACAGAAAGCCAGCTGAGGTGTGCGGTGGGGAGGTGCCACAACGTGCTGCATGAGGCCAGCAGCACCTGGGATGCCTCTCCCCTTCCCCATAAGAACAAAGTATGGGAAGGTGCTGGGGGAGACACTGCTGCCATACCCTGAGGCGTGCTCCATCCCTGCCTACCTGCCCACCCACACATACGCCCTACAGCCTTTCTGTGTACCCCCAGTTGACAACCCCTGCTCTAGATGGATTTTCCCTTAATTTCAAAGGAAAAATGTTTTCATTGGATAATAAAATCTAAATTGGGATGCACCTTTGGATAACTCATAATCCCAATTACACAAAGTTCCTTATTGGGAGCAGGTGCCTTTTCTAAAATCAGAAATTATTCAAATTTGTGTACATTATTCACAGGAATTTTGAAGGTTCAATAAAGACTGAAAGGTTTTCTACTGGCAGAAAGCTTGGAAGTGTCTGCTTCACAAATGGAAATGAAATTCAATTTAATGAGATAAATCAACTACTATCAATTATCCAGAAGTCCGATGGTACCAACTTCATAAAGTGACTTGACTTTACTGTTAGGAAAGGATCATTCAAGTAATTCTATTGCTGAATGATATTAGATAAATTCTACAATAGGAAGAGACAATGATGCATTGGTTTCCTATAATCAAATCCAAAAGTCCCTATGTGAATACCAATTTAATCAATATACAGGCATCTTAATTCAAGCGGAATTATTGTCCAAACAAGGCAGCCATCCTTATTACTGCTGACAAATTGAGGAAGTACAGCTAAATGGACTAAGCTCCAAGTTTGCACTGCTAATGTTAAAAAAAAATGTCTGTTTTGGCAGAGAAGTAGGAATTAATTAAAGAATACTATCACTCCAAGTTTGAGCACTGGCTGCTACAGTAAGTAGAATAGCAAACTGATGTCTTGATTAGGTATGGTATATTTTTTTCACATATTTAATATGGAGCTTTCTAGATTTCTAGCAACTCCTGATTGTGATTTGATATTTGTTAGTGGTTATTCCTCCCTGCCCTAGTTAAAAGGCAGTATAACATGCCATGTTCACCTATGTTCAAAATTTAAGTAATCAAAATCCCAAATCAGCTGCTGCCAAACCTTGGTGACCCCCAAGTTTCTGCCAGTAAAATTCCCTAAGTACTTAACTTTTTTCCAAGCATGTGCAAAACCATCCAATTCTTATTGCACCAGTGTTCAATACAACTAAACTCCAGTGTGGGGCTAGCTATGTTACGCACTTTTCTGTAAGCAGCATAGTTTAGACTGGTAGGAAACAGAACACACATTCACCCTGGGGGATGGGGAGTCTTAGACTGGGTTCTGCCATTTTTAAACCAGTCTGTACGTGTCAGACTTCTGTTACAGGTATAGCCTGGTTTCTAATCATTGCTGATAAAAGTATAATGTCTGTACCTGGCCTGGGTTAGCTGCACAGAAGGACATAAATTCCTAATTCCCACTACAGTCACCTATGTTCAAAATTTCTGTTTTCAAAATCCCTGCTCAGCTACTGCCAAACCTTGAAGGTTTCTGCCAGTAAAGTTCCCCGGTACTTAAATTCTACCAGGCACATGCAAAACCATTCAGTCCTTATTGCACCGCTTTTCTAAAGCACCTAAACCCTTGTGAGTCACCAATTAAGACTTGCTGTGCCTCAATCTCCTGTTGAAACTGTTCTGCTTTGCATAAATAATTCACTGACCCACAGAAGGATTGATTCACTAGTGCAGTGGTTCTGGCACTTACTTGAGATATGAAAAATCAGGCTCACATCCCTGCTTATTTAATTATTTATGTAGAATGGAGCAACTAGAGGAGTGACTGAGAGACCCTTATCTTTCCCTCCTGAACCTAGAACATCCTAGGGCCCAGTGGGTGGAGTATGCTCCTGCAATGTGGCAAAACTGGGTTCAAATCGTAGCTCCCAATTAGGTTGGAGGTACTTAAACCTGGATTCAGGGCTGTGCATTGTTTTAGATATCAGGGTTCCTATAATTTCAGTAGCCCAAGATTCCTTTGTGGGTTTTGCCCATTGTTCATAAATTAGGACTCAAACACAAAAAAGATGGCAAAGTTTTACCAATAGAAAACATGCAAAAGGAAAGGGCCACACTTATTTCTGGATGGAAGTTTTTTTTTTTCTAGAACAAACTGTCTTTTCCAATGAGAGAAGTAGGACAGTATTTACAGCAGGAGCAGGGAAGAGTTTGACACTTCTGAAATAAAACATTCACAACAGCAGCTTGGGAGTATTATCATGGAAAATTAAAGGCTTGTTTTCACTGTCCAAAAACCCAAATGGTACATGGAGTATATCATCAGACTTGTTGGCAGAAATACTGACATTGTTCCTGTTAGTTTAAAATATCGCAGGCAGGTATGTTTAAATCACATCCTTATTTGAACATGTACAAAAATCAATCCAAGTCTGTTTAATGTAAGCACAAGTGTTAATAAAAAGATTACTGTGTAACAATAGACACGTTTTCTGAATTTGTGTTCCCATTGTCTCATTTTCATCAGCTATATTGATAGGCATAAAAGGAGTCTTGTATGGTTATGTGAAATTATATGAAGCTTTGTTTTAACATTTGAATTGTGCTGCTGTCATGTCTTCCAAATTGCAGTGCTACATTTTGATTTATTCTAAGAATGGAATATTTTGTTAAACTTTTAACAAAACTAGGAAATTTTTTTCCAAGTATCAGAACTGGCATTTTTTTATATTATTCAGCAGATATTTTATTATTATTTGACTAAAGTACACAGTTATTCTGTTGCCGTAATATACTAAAATAAGAAAAGACTCAGATACAGAATTTAGCTATTAGATGAAAAAAGTTTTCACCCCATACCTTGATTCTCCTTAAGGAAAAGTCTTAGAACATATATTTTACTCAGTGGATTTGAGTCCTTACATGTCTTCACAGATCCACAAAAAAGGCATACAAAGAATTTAGATTCAAATCTCAGATAGACATGTCAAATTTCAGTAATCAGATTAATTAGACAAAAACAGCTGAAAACCTTAAAAACCTAGTCTTTACTCAAACAAAATTCTGATTGATATCAATTGAGTTTTGTCCAAAGTGAAGCACTAAGAAATATGATAATAGGATAGGGTTACACAGGTTTAATTATGAGTCATACTTGCCCCAGTAAATTATTTCTTCATCATTGGTACAGTGCTTGTGAATGATTTTTTGTAAACAACATACAGCAAGATGGTGAAGATTTGTGCAGAATCATCATAGTGGCTTTTTCACTGCTGTTATTTTTTCTATTGCCAAATGTACTCATTACAGTGATGTTAAGAGTCAACACCTTCTAGTATGTATCATTTCTTTTTAAAAATTTGCATAATAAGGCATTCCTGTGCCTTACAAGACTAAAAGCTAGGTAGCCAATCAAAGGGAAAACATAATATTAATAAAATACATGCTTTATTGATGTTAACAACTCAACCACCTAACACCCATGCATAGTAGGTTTCATATTCTTTTCCAGATGAGAAAGCTGAAGTATGGATGGCGATTGCCTTCCTGCGTACCACACAGTGAACAGCAGAGCAGAGAGGAATGCAGCAATATGTAAAGCGGCTCACAAGCATCCCCTCAGAGTACTATAGACCTCCACTGCATAATTTTGAAACTTTCCTCTTCCCTTGCCACACTCCTTTAACTCTAATGGAAATGTCTCTTTATTTTCATCCCCACCAGGTGCTGCTGACTTTGACCATCTCTTCACCTCCCCACATTCAGTCATCTGCGGTTTTTACCCTTTCTCCCTTCCATTTTCTCCGGCAGTCATAGGAACTGTGTGACGGGCTAGCTTGAAGTGATTTGGCCCAGGGGTTTTGAAAGGGTAAAAAGTGATTGGAGGGCTTGGGATTCCCTTTCCTCACCAGGCCCCAGAGACTCACCCTCCATGTCCCCTGACTGGCCCCCTGGAGGGGGATAACACAGCTGACTCAGGGGACACCTGTGAGGAGGAAGGAGTTTCAAAGAGCTGGGCTAGCGGGGTGGGAGCAGTTGCCCCAGAAGAGCCTAAAGGGGCAGGACCCGCGGGCAGTGCAGCACCGCCAGCAGGAGAGGCTCCGGGCTGGACTCCAGGATCCCCAGCAAGAGGCTGCAGCTAGCAGGAGAGGTTCCCTGCCTGGCTCCTGCAGAAAGCTGTGCAGTGACCCGTGAAGCTCCCAGTTGTGCTTCAAGTTTCTCCAGCAAAAGCCAGGGTAGCTCAATGAGGCAGGGGTTTCTGGAAGGTCAAAAGGCCTAGTAGTAAGCAGAGGTGGCTGTGTGGTAGTGTTTCTGCCTACCATGTGGGAGGACTGGGTCAAGTAGGGGTGAGTGAAGTGACAGGGGAGAAGCTCTTGCTGGAGTGGAGAGGGTCAGTGTGTTTTCCCCCTCAAGGTACCTACACCCTATATCTCTTGTTATTTGGTGTTTTGTGCATTTTATATTTTGTCAATCAGTATTGTTTATTGTGTTGTTTGCGTTCTATATTTGGTTAAACCTGTCTTTGGTTAACTAGATGAATATGTCCATGAATGTGAATGCCTAACCTTTATGGAATACCATCCCCTCAGGGTATTGTAGTGTCCCCTATACCCCCTGATTTATATATATTATGTTATCACCACGGTTTCTCTCATTAAAAGGTGTATGTTTAAGTCACCGTTGGTGACCTGGCTCTGCTCAATAGGGAAGGAGGATCCCTGCACCTCCCACACCACTCGTGCACCTGCTCTGATCCCTTCAACTGGAGAGGGGATACATCTTGGAGTACCACTCGGGTTACAACTGATAAAAAGCATATGTTCTCCAGGAGGAACAAAGACACCTGCAAAGATTCCTGCAACAAGTGCAGAGAGTTGGAAACTTGCTGCATGTTGCAAGTCCTCTGCTCTCCTCTCTGGATCACTGTGGTGATGCTCCTTTGCCTGAAGGCCTGAGACAGGAAGTCCTGAAACTTAATCATTCCTTGCAAAGCAGCAGGACCCGTGGACCTTCAGTACCTCTGGGCTACTGAAGCAGGATTTACATCTACAGGCTAACAGCCAAACCCACAAGTCTTGACCTGCAATCACGTAGCAATAACAAAAGACCTTTAAAACAAAAGATGGCTCTTTGGTCAATCCTGCATAATCCTTGTTTTATTCACTTTCATTGATTTCTTGCTCTTCATAGTTACTTCCCCTCTGAACCTATTTAGAAATTCCAGTATATTTATATTATAGCTATATGAGTAACTCTTTTTTGTATTTTTTTCCATTTGTGTATCTCAGGAAGAGATTTTTTTTCCTGCACTATCTTCTGTTTCTTTTTTTTATTTACTATGGATGTATGGCATGAATCCAGCAAAGAAACAGATTTGAAACCCAATGCTTGTAAGACTTCATGTTCTACTGAACTCCATAATCTATATTATGAGAAAGTATTAATAAATTTTCAAGCACACACTGTATATATGAATCCACTCACAAAGACAGAAGTGATCGATGGTTCCCTTTGGACCCATCCCTGGCTTACCTTTCTCTAACATACCAAACACAAGTTACTTGACTTCACTTTCAAGACCCTTCACCCTTCACATCCTAGGCCTATCCACCTTCTCATCTATCCTTCAGAACTCAGTGGTCAGCTCTCACCTCTGCTTGGCCTGTGATGCCAACCTTCAAAATCCACTTGCTAAATTTTTTAAGAAACACCTTCATGCATGGGAAGAGCTCCCTGTAAACATTCAAAAAACTAATACATCATCCTCCTTCAAAATCCTACTTCAAGTTTACCTTTGTTATAAAGTTTACAAATTTGGCAACAGGCTGCTGAGATCACTGCACACAGGTGCTAACCGACATTGTTTCCTTATAGTCTACACATAGACTGTGCGTATTTGGGCTTTGCGAAATGACACTGTTCCGTTTCACCTTGAATTTCGAGGTTTCGACAGAACAGCATTTTGTATTGAATTTTATTTCAATTGATTCAAAACAGCTGTTCCATTTTGCCTCGTCGAAACAGTGAGGTTGTTTTGACTCTGTTTTGATGTTTTGCTAGATCGGCTAGGGACAGGAAGTCAGCCCAGTTGGGCAGACTTCCCATCCCCAATGCTAGATTGGCCGGGGGAGGGAGGGACAGGGAATCAACCCAGCTGGGCTGACTTCCCACCCCCGGTGATGGATTGGGCTGGGCTGACTTTCTGCCCGCAGCCTGATCTAGCGTTGGGGATGGGAAGTCAGCCCAGCTGGACTGACTTCCATCCCCAGCACTATGGTCGAAACATTTTGACTAGCCTCATTTTGTTTCGGGGCTGTTTCAAAGCCCTTTGTTTCATTCTGATTTTGCTGTTTTGCCCTTGAAATGAGTCAAAACAGTGTCAAAACGAAATGGCTGGAGAAATTTTGCACAGCCCTAACGTATATCCATCTGCTGCCTCTGGTCTAATACTTGGATTGGAAGCTCTTAGGGCCAGAAACTGCCCTTTTGTTCTGTGCTGCCTTGCACAATGAGTTTCTGGTTCATATCCAAGGTTCCTAGGTGCTATGATAATAGAAATAACAAACAATGCTACTAATTATGAATTTGTCTAACATCAGTTTTTTAACGATCAGATCTTGTTACATCTTTATAAGACTGCTAGGTTGAAGTATCCATCTATTATCAACATTTTGTTCTCCAAGTACCTACTTATAGGCTGTGATAAAGTAGCTCCTGAAACTTCTCTTTCATTATCTGAAGTGCTTGAGCACCTTGAGACTCTCATTATGAACATTCTTACATACTACACAACGCCATCCCATGTACCCAGGCTAACTCTAAACAACATAATTCAGAAACTACAAACAGTATAGTTATGTTACCACAGTACTTGATTTCCATACTATAGTTCTGGCCTGTATTCTCTTCCTAAGTGTACACATGTATGTTCTAATTCTAAGAAGATAAATATCTGTAGCTATTGGATTATTTATTAAATACATATATAGCCATCAAGCTTTGTAAAGATTTGTGTGGTAAAAGAAGTGTTCAGAATGTCTTGCTGTCATACAATGTATCTTTCAATTTATAATGGTGGGAATTTATTATAAACCACCAAGTCAGGAAGAAGTGGATGAGACCTTCTTCAAGGAGATAAAAAAATATCCAAAAGTTATAAAATGATACTGATAGGAGTCTTCAATTTTCTGGACATCTGCTGGAAGAAAAATACAGTCAAAGATAAGATATTGAGCAAGTTCCGTACTTGTGTAGAGGACAACTTTCTATTCCTGAAGATTGACGTCAGCTTTCAAAAAGGCAAATTTTTACCAACTCAAGGAAATAATAAGCATGGTATCATGGGAAAACAGACTGAAGGATAAGGGTACCCAGGAGGGCTAGAAGCTTCTAAAGGGCTCATGTCACCGCAGTCCCTGCCTTTACAATAATATTCATTAAGTCATCGGAGATGGCTAAGGGACCAGAGGACTGGAAAATGACCAGCTACAGGGGTTCTAGGGTTTTGAAAAGGCGGGGTGCAGTTGGTGCAGCATGTCAGTATTATTCAGTTTGAAATTGAAGCAAAAACAAATATAACTTTATTTGATTGTGCATTATTTTGTTATATTATACATTAAGTATAAAACTTACAACCGTAGGGCTGTTGAGCCAACAAACATATCACAAAAAAACCTTGCCTCAAGAAGAGTAAGTAGCAACTTGACTGAGTAAGATCTAAAAGGTGTGGGAATGTGCCAAGCATGGCAGGAGAGTAGTTAAGAAGACTGCCGAGATGCATGGCTGGTTCTGGGAAGCCTTAAAGGGAGCTTTTAAAGGCAAGGTATGGCTTTTACTGCTGATGTTTTTTGCACTGCTGCTGGGCGAGGAGCTGGCCATGCACAAGGAAGAACTACATGCTGTATGGCTCAGGTCAAGGTTCTGCTTAACCCATTCCCTGCTGATCAGTTTGCTCACTTATTGCAGTATTCTTGTTATTAGCCATGTGGACAGGAGTGGGGGTGGGGAAGGGATTTTCCCCATTTACCCTAGCTCCATGCCACTTAATCATTCCCTGCTGGCTTTGGTGCAAGTACCTTGTTGCTTAAGAGTAGCTCCTCTTTGCTGTCCCTGGCCTGCTTACTTTCCTTTGTCCAGCTGCCCGCCCCACACAGCAAGCTTCACTTGTCATGTTCCCCCCTTAAAGTAATGGGAACCTCTGGCTCCCCGTTACAATCCTGAGCATGTTGAAGGGCAGGAGCGATATTCCCAAGAACCTTGACAGATTGGAAAGCTGAGCGGGAGCTAACAGAATGAAGGTCAGTGCTGGCAAGTGCAAGGTGCTACACCTTGGGAAGAACAATCAAAACTGTGAATATAAAATAGGTGACATCTGGCTAGATGGCAGTACTACATACAGGGCAGGATCTTGTAGTTTTGGTATATCGCAGACTCAATATGAGTCTGGAACGTACTGCAGCTGCACAACGGGCAAATGCGGTTTTGGGCTGCACGAATAGGCAACTTGGCTTATTATTAGATATAAAATATTAGATACAAGACATGGGAGGTGATAGTACCTTTTTACTTGGCAATGGTTAAGCCTCATCCAGAGTATTGTGTACTGTTTTGGGCTCCACCTTTTAAAAGGGACATGGAGAAGTTAAGAGAAGGTCCAGAGGCGGGTGACAAAATTGATAAAGGGCTTGGAAGGCAAGTCATATGAGGACAGGCTGAAGGAAACAGGCATGTTCAGCTTGCAGAAAAGGCACTTCAGAGACTAACAGTCTTCAAATACTTGAAAGGCTACCATAAAGAAGACAGGAGGCACCTTTTCTCTCTTGCTGCAAAGAGGAGGATACAGACTTTGCTTGAAGTTGCAGCAAAGTAAGTTTAGATTGGATATTGGGAAAAACTGATTCACTGTTAGAACAGTGAAGCAGTGGAATAAATTGGCTAGGGAATTTGTGGAATCTCCATCATTGCAGGTGTTCAAGAAGAAGTTGGACAAGCATTGGTCAGGGATGATCTAGGAGTAGCTATGCCTATGCTTTACTGGATATTTCTATGTTTCTGGGCTTTGCTGGTTGACACATGGGGTCAGAAAGGATTTTTTTTTACCTTCCTGCTGCTATACATCAGAATTTGGGGGCTTTGTTTTCTTCCTCAGAAACATTGGCTATTGGCTGCAGCCAAAGCTGGGGACTGTGATGGGGCATGCCAGTGTTCCTGCTGGGACTTTAACCAGTAGGTTCCTGCCTAAAGGGTCTTGCCCCTCTGCTTAGGCTCAAACCAATCACCATATTTGGGGTAAGGAAGGAATTTTATTCCATGGTCAGATTGGTACAGACTGACTGTAAGGTGTTTTGCATTCCTCTGTAGCAGAGGGCATGGGTCTCTTAAGCATATTTTTAATAGTCCTCATAGCAGGACAGTGGCTGATGTCTCCCTGTTTTCCCTGTGGGAGATTAATGTATTATGTCTTGAGGTTGTCAGGGTTGACTGTAGTTTTACTGATAGGTTGGACAATGGATTTCTATAGGATGGTTTGGATAGGGATGGTGCTGCTTCTGTCAGGGAGTTAGACTAGGTAACTTCTGGACATCTCTTCCAGCTCTACTTTTTGTCTATATGTGGATCTCTACTACTATGGTAAGGTAAGCAGTGGGTTGATGTAGAGTAGACAGTAGTTAAAGATGATATTATGGAGGATGGGAAATGATAGAATGAGCTAGGTTTTCAGCAACAAAACACTTTTACAAATAGACAAAGCTTTATTCTTGAACCTGCATAGGATTTTAATAAAAGAAAAAGGTTTTCACATAGGCATAAATCCAGGCTTCAAGCTACAATCACAAACTACTGTATTCTGTTCATCAGCCAGCTGGGTTTCTTTTTATAGATTACTACTGTTTTATTATCAAGTGTTCGTTTAGTCTTCGGTCCTGTCGAGATTACACTAATTAGTTAACTCCCTGCTAGCAGGGGAAGAAGTAGGCTACTCCAGCCTGTCACAATGTATGCTGCAATATAAAACCACAAACAAATGAACATCTAGAATACAAAAGTGGAAAATGGATGTAAAAATATATGTACATTGTCCAGCAAAAATGTGAATCTAACCTTTTTACCACTGTACTGAATTTAAAATAGTTTCCTTTATCTAAAAGGAATTATGTATGTTATGCTACAAATGTTCAGTTACTAAAATATTACTTTCATTGCTGAAATGGTGTTCTAGATTTATCCACAGAAATTGACTTAACCAAATCCACTGACAGAAGCGGTTCCATTTTATATGCAAGATAAGCTGTGATTCACAAAGCCCTGGCCTTTTGTATCTTCCTGGGTATTTTTTATTGTCACAAGTATCTCTCTCAATTCAGAACTTCTGACACAAAAGGTAGCTTGCAACTATAAGTAGGCATCTTTTCTTGCCCAGGCCCCCCATATCACCATTAGGATGACCATGATGATCACAGTGTAAAGTGTATGAACTGTAGATAGTTCATCTCTGCGGTCCTGTTCGCATCTGCAGGAACTGTGCCAGTTCTCACTCATATTTGCAGGCGTTTTTGCCCTGTGAGCACGGAGAGAATGTATTCTGTCAAAACAAAAAGCAAGATATGATTAAAACTGGCTCTTTTTTTGTTAAGAGTCCTATAATATGATAGTGAACTCCTTGGAACATATTAAATCATTGACTAGATTTGCCAAAGAACACCTCATGCTGTACAGGGTTAGTAGGAGAATCTCCATAACTGGAAATAAGCAACACTTACCAGCCACTTGGTACATCTCCAACAATGATAGACAGGAGAGGCTGGGTACATGCTTGTCAGAGGATGTACTGTGCTTCTGGCAAAAGTTATTCTTCATTTTCTTGTTGATAAAAATCAGTTGTGTGAAACATTCTCTTTTGTTTCTTAGTGTTCATGAATAGGGGCAAATTGAAAAGACTGGAGACTGAAATTCTCTTTTATTCACTGAAAAGAAGCAGCGCTACCATTTAAGCTTCCCAAACTGCCTCTGACAATCTATTTCCAGCTGTACCAGGGAAGGGACACACAGTACTTTAGTATCCAGGACACTGAATGTAATCATTGACCAAGGGTACTAGTCGTGATTGATAACTGTGCTGTAAGCCTCTGTCCAATAGCAGCTGTACTGAGAATGATCTTTTGTGTATTTGTGATACCTTTCCCATATGGTTTCACAAGGCTTTATAAACACAGGGCACATCTACTGGAGATGTTTACTGTGGAGCTGCTTAATTAGCTCTGCAGTAAAGTCTCCGTGTCTACACCGGCAGCCCTATTATGTTGCAGTAAACTAATAAACGCTGCCATAGGTTAGTACTTGTAAACACTGGCCTTTGTGTACACTTATATTTGTCCTGTACTTCCCATCAGAGCATGCTCAGAAAGCTGTTCTCTGACCATGGAGGCTCTCTTGTGAAAGAGAATCCCCCAGTCACACTTTTAACTTGTCTCTTTTCTGTGACTGCAGGTTTGTGACCTACAGACAACTGGAAAGGAAAAGGCCCCTCACACCTTTTAGCTCAGTACCCTAGTGAACAGGGACTTGCCCAGGAACTGGGGTATCCAGGTCCAGATTCCCTGCACCCAAAGAGGCTTTGAATCAGTTTCCTGCTTCTCAACAAAGTGCTCTAACCACTTGGTTACAAGGTAGGCATTCCCTGAAGCACTCTCCAGCCTACTTGAAGCTGGCCTGCTGCAAAGCCAAAACAGAAAGAAATGTGGGCCCAGAAAAAGGCAGGCAAGCTAGATGAAGGGTGCCTCATGGGTAAGATGCTGCCCTAGAAGGAAGGTAGCTTTGTCCCTACCCCCAGCAAAGCAGAAACTAGCCCACTATTGTTGATCTGTTTTGCCTAATGAACATTAAAAGATGCAGAGAAGCCAGGGGCTAGAACCTGGGGCCCCCTATTTTCAGGGCAGCATCTGTCTCATGGAGCCACCCTCCCATTACCTTGCACATCTGCAAGTCCTGTATCTCTTACCATACTGGCTGCTTAGTGAGCCAGCTTCAGAAGAGCTGAACAGTACTCTGAGAAATTACAAGCCAGTGGCCTGCTGGTGAGAGCACTTCGCTAACAGCAGAAGATACGAGCTACTGGGTTAGGGATGGGAGAACACTCCTCCAATCTTTACTTCCTGCAGGTAAGTGCATACCTAGGTGATCCTCTTCTGACAGAGGTAGAAACAGAATCCAAAATGTGCCAGAAATTGTGCTTATGCAGCTATGAAAGCACCACAGATACACAAAGATGATTTAGCCCTGAGTGGGATGGCCCCTTTGTGAAGCAGGCATTTCTACTCACATTTTTATAAAGGAGGAAACTAAAGCACATGGAAAATAACAACACATTTTTATAAGCACCTTCTATTTATTGGAGTCTCAGTTTTAGATCCACAGTGGGAACACGATTTGTAGAAGTGCAGCAAGCTCCTTCAGTTCCTTGGGCAGAGGTATGGGGACAAGCTTGCTGCACACCAGCTGCAGCAGTTCCATAGCATGGGCACCCCAGGAATGACAGTCTGGTGCCCACTCTAATTTGGTGCCCAGGGCTAATGCTGCACTTGCCCACCCTTAGAGGCACTGTCTGACCATTGTTCTGATTTTGAGAACTGGTCAGCACTCACAACTCCATCTGAATTCAGTGCAGTGGAAATGCCAAGTTGCCTAAAACTGGTCTGCGAAGTATTAAATAACCTGTTGGTGTTTCTGCCTATATTAGCACTCGCACAACTACAGGAGCTCTAAAGAAAAATGGCAATGTAGGCACAGCCCTTGAGTGCAACACTCTGTAACACAGACACATACACACATACCTCAGAAAGGAACTTTGAGAAAAAAAATTAAAGACAAACTGTGGGTAGTAAATACCATCTTCTAAAGAAATGCATGTATTATTTAATGTGTAGTTCTTTGGACAGGATCTGTTTAGCACCTTGTAGAGTTGCAACCAAATAACAATATCCAGCAGCAGAATTTTAAGATCATCACAAGAATTCTTTCACTGTCAGGTGGTTTGCCCTCCCTCTGTTACCAGCCTGCTTAGAGGAAAGTAGTATGTACAACTTACCTTCTGGAAGAATTCATGGTAGTGATTGTGTTCCCAAGAAGACAGGCTTTCAGTCCCACCACAGTATGGGAAGGTGTTCTTTATATCCTTTTGCTTCCTCCCACACAAAGTAAAGATCTACACTGGGTGCACAAAAAGTATTTGCCACAAAATTGGCAAGCAATAATGATCTGCAAGCTCTTTTCAACTACAATTCACAAGATACTAACTTTGCTTAAACTATAGTGGACTGCCTGGTTCTTCACAACATACTGTTGAGCTGCCCAAGAACTAAGTAATGAGTGATCCCAGTTGTGCTTTAACTGCTGGGACCTTTCCTTATAAACTGAAGCAGCTAAGACGTTGCCAGAATTGCAGCTGCAGAAATAGCCCGCCCCATGGACTAATGCAGAGGAAGGAGCTGGACATGGAAAGTGAGAAGGGATGAGGTATAACCCACACATATTTCACTTTAAGCAAATACAGAGTAAGAAAGCCTTATCAGATTTCTAAGTATATTCTCTCTGATGAACAACTTATTGCCATCCTGCAATGTGGGCACTTGATTTAATTTACATGGGGAAAAATATAAAGTCATCATCATTCAAATATGTCCCAAAATTCGTAGTCATATACAGAAGAAAGAAAGTCTCTAATTAAACAGCACTTCACAGTAACTTTTAAGGACTGTAATACTCTGGGAGGGAGGGGACAGTAGTTTTATGGTTCATGACTACTCAATTCGAACAAGAAGGAAAGTTTTATCTGAGAGGCAGGAAAATAATAAATAACCTTCCAAAGTAAGGATTGTAATACAATTCTTATATATAAAATAAAATTCAACAATACAATTTTATATATATCCATATAATAATCCATATACATTGGATTTGTATGGATTATTCACCCTAGAATATGTTTATTTAAATGAGAGAATGGATGTAAATATAGGGAACACAGTGTCTCATAGAAAGATACTATATGTGAATTAAAAGTTAAGTGCCAGATGCACTGCTAGCAGCTAAGAACCTTACCTATACAAAAGCAGACACTTTTTAGACAGATACTTGACTGCAATGGTTTAGTTAGGGATGATCCTGCCTGGAGCAGGGGCTGAACTAGATGACCTCATGTGGTTCCTTCAAGCCCTACTTTCCTATGGTTCTATACAAAAAATACAGGAGGCAGAAAAAGAGTGACATCTTTCCAGTTACACTGCTATCAAAATACTGCTCTAAATTTAATATTATTAAGTAGAAGACTAAAGAATCATGTGCACAGCTTTATAGGCATCAGTACCATAAAATATTTATTTCATTAAAGTATTTAGGAATTTTTATTGTGTTTGATAACATTTTCATGTTTAATATACAGTCTGTGCAACAGTTAAAAAAGTGCCTAAGTCTAGCCCCTCACTGAGTTAGCATGGTTAAAACGCACCAATTCCAGTAGCCAGCAGCACACAAAGAAGAAATGTAGTCAACAACATGGCTAACTGCCTTTGAATCCCTACTCAGAGGAGCAGGCACCTATCTGCAGCTGGGTTGAGTGGGAGTAGACTTCAGTAGGAGTCTAGAACAAGGTTCAGACTTTTGCCACTGGATCCATAACATTTCATAAGCACTCTTTCACTCCCCAACTGTAATGACTGAATATCCATTTAAAGCTTGGTTAACTGAGGGGACAAAATACATAATACCTTTGATGTCAAACCTCTGAATCCAGAGCAAGACACCTTAGCTCCATTCTCTTCCTTGTGTGAGAGAATTAGAAACGTTTCTGTGGGTGCATCTACGCATTCAATTAATGCACTTTGGATAATGTGCATTAAATCTAGTATCTCTGTGACTGCCGGGCTTCGATTAACTGCTCTTGAGCAGTTTTTGCTTTGCAGGTAGATGTCAAACACCTGTTGGGATATTGTCTGTGCCGGAGTAGCTCTCTTCTCTCCCTGTCCCCAACCCCCTTCTCGCCTGCCATGACTTGATGTTTCTCAGTGTGAGGGTTCGGTTGACGGGATACCCCATGGTCCAGGATCCCCCGGCGGTCACTCGCAGGGCTCCGCCACCCCTACATCCCGGCCTCACACCACCTTCAGTGCGTCCCTCACCTGTTGTTCTTGTTCCCAGCTGTGGAGCGACGTGCCCTGGCCTGCCTCTAAGTGACCACACCTCACAGCTGTGGTGCTGGTGCTCACCATCAGGCTCGGCCCCACAGCCCTTCTCGCCTGCACCCCTCTCTTCAGGGGAAGGAAAATCAAAGGAAACTATAGACTCACAGAGGCTTCCCTTCAGCCTCAATCTGCGGGCACACTCCCCTAGCTCTCTAACCCTTAGCCAGGGTTACCTTAACAAACGAAACAACCAAAATGCTGACCACCCAGTGTCTCCCTATCGTCTAATCGGTCTACTCCAAGCCCTCCCTGGCTCTCTTCTGGTCCGACCCAGACCGATCACCTCCAGCCTTCCTCCCTCCTGCCTGTTACTCTGGCGGCGCCTGGCGGCGATGCCCACCCCAATTGTACCCCCTCAGGGCTCTCCCGTGGTCTCTCCGCCCTGGTGAGACTGTCTCCGTGCCCCATCGTCCCGGCACCCCACCTGTGGGTTGCTTCACTCCCGGGTGCTCTTCCAGCCGCATCCTCAGGTGCCATGCCTCCAGTTCCCACGTTGTCCGGTGCAGTCTCCAGTCGGGAGGTTTGGCCCTACTCCGTCCACGTCCCTGCTGGCTCTCCTGGCTCCGTGAGTCTTGTAGCAGAGGCTCCTCTTGTCGTCGACAATGGCTGCTGCTCCTCACCTGGGCTATCCTCCCCCTCTGCGGCCGCAGCCACCATTTTTATCGCTGCCGGCCGGCGTCCGACAATAACATCACCAGCTGACCGCAGTTGAACAAAAAGGTGGCTAACAAGCCGCGCGGGCTCCTCCCCATGCACATCTTGTCCTGAGCTGCAGGTGAGTTCCGTTCATTACTTTGCCTCCTGGGACAACCTCCATTCTGAGGTACTGGAAAAATGCACATTAGCTCATTTTATTGTGCATCAGCTAAAGAGCATGGGGTTTTTGTGATGCTTTAATTCACATTAAAATAAGCTAAGATGCATTAAAGTGCACATGTATACATGCCCAAGTTTAGACCCTGAGCCTACCAATAAGTTCTGCACAAGAACCTTGCTGAAAATCTAAAATTTTGATGAAACAGCAAAGAAGTATCCCCATCTTGATCACTAACCGTTAGTAGTATGAAATTCTCTCCTCCCTATTTCTTTTTCTCTTTGTTTTATTTAGACAACTCTATAATCAAATTCCAGCTCTAGAGTAATTGTTGCAATTAAAATGGGATGCTTAGTGTTTAGGAAGATTGACACAACATTTCCATCAATAGTTAACAGAGAGGCTTTATTAATTAAAAACGAATTATATAGCCTACCTGTCATTTTCCTATTTCACTCTACAAATAAAATAAGCTATAATCAAGTTCAGTATATTTCTAGCTGTAATAGTGGTTCTTACCAACATGGGTAAGGAAGCGGTCCTGATCTTTGCAGCTTCTCACCAGGCGTGGATCCATCGCTGAGAGTGGTTAGCTGGGACCAGGTTATGATGGGGCAGCGTGTTTCTTTTCTGGGATGAGTGCACTTGCTGGCAGCTTCATTCTTCTCTTATACTAATTGTTCAAAACATATTTTCTTGATGAGTTGAAGATCATGGTCCAGACAAAGCTGACAGTGTGGAGGGTCATTGTCCTTTAATTGTGGTGTAAATGTTAACCTTTTGAATCCATCTCTGGTTGTTGTGGATGAAACTGACATGCATAAAAATCCTTGATCACGCCGGAGCTTTATAATTTGCTTAACTATAGTATGGCTTGATTGTTTGAGCCCAACACCCTAAACTGGAGGTATACTACTTGATTAATTGCAGTAGGGCTTGATTACTTGAACTGAGCACCTTAGACCATGAATTGTAAGGCACTATATAGATTATTGTTATAACAGGGAAGATCCCAAAATATTTTCCAACTGGCACAGACACCTAGATTGGAGAGGAATGGGATAACGAGGGAGAAGCAATCACTTTGAAAGAGGAACTTATTTACAATCAATTTAGAGTAGTTGAGCATTAGGTATACTTGATACCAAAGCCAGAGATGAGATTAATTGTATTGATATATTTCAGGTGGTCCCAGTCACGAATTTACATTCTTCTACAAAAGGCACTGATATTAGAATTTAGTCATTTAAATTTTGCACATAGGTCTGTACAAGCTTCATGTCCAGCAGTAATACACAATAATTAGCTTATGCTGAAGTGATTACATCTTTCCAAAGGAAGTAACATAAAACAATTATTTTATCATCTGTACCATCAATATAATATGTATATATGTAAAAATAAAATTCAGTAATATTCAAAGAATACGGCATGGGACACTGGCTGGTAGATTTTTGTTCTCAGTATTTTTCATGTCCAGTCTGCAAATGAGCTTCTTGCAAAAGCACAATTCTGGGTCTACCTTTTCATTACTTGCAAAACACTCCTTCTTTCAACAGGGCCATTCAGATTTTTAACATTCATAGAAATAATTTTGTATCATTTTTATGCTTGTTGTTTTCTGAATAAAATTCTACTCTCTCACCTGAAGCTTTCCCACCATTCTTGTAAGCTGTTTAGTATCACCAGCAATAAATAAATAAATACATATTAGTTGGAACTACCTTCACCTTCTTACAATATAAGAAAACAAAGCATATCTAGATTATGTTTGATCTACTTTAATATACCTGTAGTACTCTTTTGGTCCCTGTGTAGTCTTCTATACATTCTAGGCCTAACATTAACTTTATTTATTGCCCTACCATGCTCAGTAATATACCCAGTCCAATTTCACTCACATTTGGCTCCCAACACAATGCTTATATTTATACATTTTACTCCTCCCACTTAGATCCCCAACTGATCCTTATTTTTATACCCCTACCCCTTTTCTGAAATGTGGAGATTCACCCTAACCCTCGGATGGAATGGCACCTTTAACCTTTCCACACCTGTGTAATAAACACCTTCCTGGGAGGTTACCAACTCTCATCCAAGGGAATCCTGGCACTCTATTATTAGTCAGATACTGTTTTCTGGAGGAAGTTGTGCAAAGACATATTTCAAGTCTCCCCCAGTCTCTTCTCATATTATACTATATTTATACCTCTTTCCCACCCCCTACCATTTGTTTTTAGCCTTAGCCTATCTTTATTTCCATTTTCCTAAATATTTTGGTTCCCAGAATTACTCTCTTAATCTTTTTGTCCTTGTGACAGTCCCCTCTCCATTTTCATTTCCTTCTACAATTATTCAGTCCCAGTCAAATCCCTTCAAATACCCCTAGTTCTGTGACTTCTCCAAGTCTCCTTATCCTTGTATTTTGCTGGTTTTTTTCTCCTGGCTTTAACTGTTTGCCATTCAATATTATGGTCTGCCTTTTGCTGTCTGGGTGAGGCTTGAGCTGAGATTTCAGTATGTTTTCCATTAAGTTTAATTTTTCAAGGATTTTAAAGTCTGCCTTTTTCTCCTTTATGATGTTCTCCTGTTCTTGATGAAGATAAGCTTAAAAGGAAAAGCCCATGTGTATCTTATAGTTGTTCTCTGAGAGATGCTGTAATTTCACTCAGTTCCTTCCTTTTCATTAATGTAGCCTGGACAAGTTTCAAAACACTTTTATTTTATAGCCTCCTAGAGTGGAATCAGAAGTATCAGTACTAGCAAAGTATCATGCCTCTTGGTCTGTGTGAGCTGAGGGGAATGTAGAGAACTCTGTGTGCTGTGTCTACCAGGACTGTTGCTTTTGCCTTCATCTGTAGGAAGGAGTAGAAAACCTGCTATAAATATTCTGCTGGATCTCCTTCCCCACACCTTCTCAGAGCTCTCTTATTCTTATGTTACTTTTTCTCTCAAGATTTTCCAAGTCCCCAGTTTTTTCTATAAAGTCGTTTTCTTTCTTTTCAGTCATCTTTATTGTATTACTGTAGATTTTACTGAAATTTCTGATGGTCATAGTTTTCTCTCCACCTTTATCTCCAGATTTGTGATCCTGCCTCTAATTTCTTTTATTTCTGCTTTAATCTTACCAAACTGAGCCTCCATAGAGAATTTTAAAGCTCTGATTTCTGAGATTAACTGATAACTGAAATTAACTCACTGAGGCCCTCTCTGATTAGCAGGGCTGTCTCGCCTTCCTGTTTCATCTGGAAGAGTGAATGCCTCAGATAGATGAATTGGGATGTTCTTGGCCTGCAAAAGGGAGAAGTATTGAATGTCTTAATAGAAAGAGCTTTTCTCCCAATTATTTTAATTAAAATATATTGTAAAGATAGGCTTCACTGGATACAAATGAACTACATATGGTAACACCCCAAGAAGCAGGGTAACTTAGTCTGCCCTGAGCTCCACACTACCATGGCTAGACTGTTAACTAGCTACTTAATTGTTTTAAAGCTAGATCAGGTAACTCCACACTGTACTGCAGTCACTGTGACTACAGTCCACACATACTTGTAGTCCTGAAAGTCAGTCTCTGAAAAACTTTGTTCAGTCTATGACTATTTAGCCTGTAGATTTTTTTTTGAAAGAGTGTGGCAAGCAGCAAGAACTTTTGCTTTCTGTATTATGCCAACTAATTAAAGTCAATTCTTGATGTCACGTTTCTTTCTAGTAACCAGTATAGGGGGAGCTAGCTTTTTAAAAGAAAGGAGTGCAGATGGGGTGGCACATCATCATATAGCACAACATATTTTTCTCCAGTTAAAGAGAAACTAGAAATATTACTAATATGCTAGGGGGCTATCACTATATTATTTAGTTTAAAAACAAAGCAAAAATAAATATAACTATTGCAATGTGTATTGATTTGCTAGATGATACAATATGTTTTAACAAACATAACACACTAGAAAAAAGGCACAAAAAAATCAAAAAAGATATTGTAGCATTAGTCCTATAGTCAGTATAGTTAAAAGTATGTCTCTTGTTCTGATTTATAAAACAAAATCTGGCATACTTGAGAGTTTTGACTTCACTGGCAGTCATCATTACTACACCTGAATTATTACTACACCTGAGTTAAGGGTTTTAGTTTGACAGTCTGTAAGGTTGTGAAATATAGAACAGAGACATTACCAGGTATGGCTAAGTGACAGCAAAATTGCAGAAGGATAGTTTAAAAAGTGGAACATCAGAAGGATAGAGAGTAATTAACACCAATGGACTGGATAAAAATTAGCAGGAGTCTAGGAGGTGGTAATAATGAGCTATGACGTCAGTTTGACCCTCGCAATGCTGCCTGACTAGAAATGCCACTGCCCCTCCCAGGCAGTTGTTTTTAAAATTCAGGTGGAACAGGAATCAAAAGGGGGTGTAACTGCAGCACTGTCCCCCATCCTGGGTTGTGGTTTTTTTACTGAAATTTCTGAAACAGTGGATTGCTTATATGCTGTTTGTAACCTTTTTTGTTCAAGGACTGGTCTATCATGTGACTAAGCCATTTACATTAGGGAAATACACTGATGCTGTTTCACTAACTTTCCTTGTAACAGGAAACTGACTTACAGGGCCTTGACCTCAGCTATTGCCCAACTAAGGTGCAGGATGTTGATGTTAACAAAAATAAGAGCCTCCTCTCCCCTAAGAATTTTAAGCAGTTTGAATAATGCAGCAAAATAATATTATGACTCCCAAGGAGTGTTTGAGGCAGCAGTCTAAAAATTACATTGATGTCATTGACTCTGCATCTGGTTTACATTTTTCTTCTGTGACTGAGTATTTCTAATCCTACTAAACAAAGTACTAGGAATCAGATTCAAAATGGGACTTCAGCATCTGAAGTGTGACTTAAGTGGAACGGAGGTGCCTGCGTCCAAGTAAATATTATGCATTAAAACCCTCCCTCACATCTTAGGCAAATCTCATTAAATCTCACTGTAGAGTGAAATCAGGTTTTATGACAAGATGTACCTTCATTCAAACGAAGCTGACTAGCATTAATTATATTTTGATTTTCTAGTTATTTTAGTAATTAAATCCAGTATCAGCATTTTCATTATTCTGCACAGAACAGATGTCAGGCTAACCAGCCCAGAATTACCAAGGCCGTCTCATCTGCCCTTTTTGAATACTGTACAGCAGGGATGCCAAACTCTTTTGGCTGTGTAGGTCAGATGAGTGGTGTGGAACCAATGGTGCGCGGCATGTGCAAGACTGGCCGCTCAGGCCTGATCAGGCCCATGGACCCCTCCCTCATGCTAGATCCAGCGTCTATGGCACCCACTCTGGCCAACCCAGGACCACAGGAAGAGGCCAGCATCCCAAGGACTTGGCTGCTGCCTTGGAAACAAGCTGTGATGCTGGGCTTCTTCCTGCAGCATGGAGGGGCTCCAGTGCTGCTGCTCTGGTATGCCAGTCTCTGGCATGCCAGAATGGGAATCAGTGGGTAGGACTCACCTAGCAGCAGTCTTGCTTTTAGGAATGAGGCCATACAGACATGCCCAGGTATACAGGTTTGTCACTGATATGCTCTGTCTCTTCCATAGTCCATGCGAATTGGAAAAGATCCGACATGCTAAACTGAGAGATAAACCCACCTCGAAACACCTGCTAGTCTGGGTCAGGGCTGTCACCTGAAAGGTGAGGGGCTCTGGTGGAAATCCTTGTTCTCCATCAGACAGAAGGTCCATTTGAACCTGGAAGAGGCCCAATTACTGGGACACTGAGAAAGGTTCCAATAGCAAACTATTAGATCCTATCTGGCAAATGCAGTCCACAGCTGCGAATATCTGAAGCAACCACAACCGCAAATTATTTTTTTAGCAGGTAATTTATTCAGCAAAAAGAAAAGAAAAAAGATCCCCTCGCTTTATCTGCAGGACCAATAGGCCTAGCTGCAGCGTGGACGAGTAATCTGCAGACAGAACAACTTTCACTTGGCAAGATAGCATTTAAAGACTTTTTTCATTTAAATTCAGTCCAAAAATGACTCTCTTCTGGACACGGATCTGCAGACACTATCACCCACTGCCCACCACCACCACCTAGCCATGTTTTAACCGTATTCAGCGCCCTCCCAAGACAGCACAGCGGAGGGACGACTACACCCTCACATGCCCCCAGTCTCGCTCCGAGGGGGCGGGGCCGCCCGCGCCGCGCGCTGCAGGCGGGTCACGGGACTCCGCAACGTTTCAAACGCGCCAATGAGCGCGGGCGCGGGCGGAGCCGCGCTTTCGAACGTCTCGGCGGCCGCGAGCGCAGCAAGGCTTGGCTCGGCGGGGCGCGGGGGCCTGAGCCGAGTCGGCCCGGCCCGGCCCGACCCGGCCCAGCTGCTGCCCCGTGCTGCCGCGGCCGCGGGCTCCGCTCCGAGGTAGGTGGGAAGCGGGGGCTGCGGCTCCTGGTGCTTCCGGACGGTCGGTAGCGATGTTCAGGGGCTGTTTCCTGGGGTCTGATGACAAACCGGGGATCCCGGTTTTCTCTGATAAAACAAAATCCCTGATTCTCAGATTTATAAAAAGTAACCCCAAACCCACATTTTTTCCGTGAATAAAATGAAACATCACTACATATAAATGCATGGAGATGTAGATGGGTAGAGATCGATTGACCTGCAGATCCATCTACGGGCCAGAGCAGTGGGACTTTTTGATGTCCTTAGTGTAGCGCAGCAATGCCGCCAGTCCCTTTGGACTGCCTGCAGATGGCAGCCGGTGGTGTACGTGGCGTCTGCACCCTCGATGGGGTGCGGGCAGGGCCAGAGCAATGGGACAGAGCAACCGACCGACTGGAGTGACCAACAGGATGGACGGACCTAATGTATCTATCAGATGTATATCTATCGAGTAGATGGATCTCTGTCCATCTATATCTATATGATCTGTTACTATACATTACTAATACGCTAGTATATGTTACTAATACATCTCTATCAGATAGATCTCTATCCATCTATAGCTCTGTCTATATATCTATCAGATTGACCTATCTATCAGATCCCTGCTGATCACCTGCACCTAGGTCTTAGGAGGCAGGGCTGTAGATTAGGGGCAGAAGTAGCCTTCAGCCATATTTCTAAAAAGGGGCAGTTGCTGCCAGGAATATGTGTTATCCTTTTTATGTTGCTATTTTTTTAAAATTTTCCGCATTCACAGCCAAATTAGCTAAAACAAATTCCAAATCCAAGAGTCAGTCCAGAACCATAAGTGGCCCTACTACTGGGAAACACCCTCCGCTCCTGTCTGAGGCTTCAGATGTTTCCAAATCCTTTGGCAGGCATCGTACTTGCGGACCCAAACGTGGAGGCTTGGGGTTTGGATGCCCCCAAGTTTTGCTTGCCCTCAGCCATAAAGCCCCAGAGGCAAGCCAGGGAGGAGCCTCCCCTTTCCATAAAGTAGTCTTAAAGCCAAGACTGTCCAACTCCAGCAGCTAAGTGGGAGGTTTACTATACATTACCTTGGCAGGTGCCATCCCTGTGCCAGGAGAGCAGTCTTCCCCAGCACGACTGGGAAGATCACCTTCATGGTCAGGGTGTTTCCCTGCCAGGTAAGCATAGACTACGCTTGATCTGAGCCAATAAGAGGCTGAGAAGCGATTTAGCCAGGATGAGAGGGTTTAAAGGTCCATTTTTTCTGCGCTGAATGGCCAGGTTGGCATGCTTCTGAACCTACGTTTCATGTAAGCTTCAAGTTTAGAGATTTACCTCTCATGGGAGCAGGCAGTTGTAAGTGATGTAGGAACAATTTATACCAGCATCACTGGGTGTGAACGCATGACATTATTCATGTGCCTCCTTAATTTTTGGCATCACACTATTTGAAAAGGGGGCTTGTACAATTCGTGAGCCTTGTAACCAGTTGCAGGGCTATAGCTGAGGTTTGTTTATTCGTTTCTTTTTAGTGAGTACTTCAGTGCTGATGGTTTAATAAGCTGCAACTGTTTTAGGATAACATACAAATTTTAATCTCTAATTTGGTTTGTACAATTCAAGAAATACCTGCAGTACCTAGTATACGAGAACAAGGATTCAATCTTGGGGGAGCATCTGAGAATCTGAAGTCTGATTTACAGAGGACAGAGATGGACTTTTCCCTGTGGCTGTAGGGGACACGATAAGGAAAAAAGGCCTAAAGCTGCAGCAAAGGAAGCTTTAGTTTGGAGATGAGGAGGAACTTTCTGGCTGGGATGATCTGGCTTTGAGCTTGTGAGCTTCTCTCCAGCCCTGCTTTTCCTATAATCAAAATAAGTGTCTTATTTTGCAGTTGCAGTTGCTATGGAGGAAAGAGAAGAAGAGTCAGCAGGTTGCTCAAGTACTGTGGTAGAAAAAAGCCCAGATAGTTGCATAAGCAGTGGTAAGTAAAAAATGTTATCTATAAATTTTTGCATAGGATGCACAAGTCCAAGCTACTTTCTAGTATTTGCTTTGTTAACCAGCATGCTGGCTTGTAAGGTAAAGTGAAACCAGAACCACTTCTGTTTTCTCTGAGCCCCCATGGGCCAGGGGTGTAACAGGCTGCACAGGGCCTGTCTTCCTGTCCCATGGGGCCCACAGGAGGGGTGGCGATGCCCCGGACGCAGCAGGAGAGGCGGTGGCCCGAACAGGTGAGGGCGCCTGTTCAGGCTGCTCTATTAATGGCATATTTTGTTATCCAGCATCCCTCATTCCCAAGGGATGAATATATGCCGAATAACAGAGCTTTTACTGTACATAGATCAGTATGTTTCTTGTGTTCATTCCTTAATGTAGTAGAGAAGGCTTCATTCTGTGGGTGGCCTTATTTTATAGACTTTCACCCCTGCTCTTCCGCTACATGTTTCTTAATTATTTTCTACAAACTTTTGTATAGGCTCAACAAAGCACTGATAATCTTGAGTGTTACTGATGGACTATAGCAGAAGTTCCCAAACTATGGTACATGTACCCCTGGAGGTATGCAGGACATCTCTGGGGGTACGTGGGAGAAATTCTGTAATGGTGGATTAAATTCTCATTATAATAATTGACACTTAAGGGGTTAAAATATAAAACCATATGCTGGTAGTGGTATGTGGGCAGCCAGTAAATCTGGAAGGCAGTATGCAGTAAGAAAAAGTTTGGGAACCTCTGAACTATAAGGTCCTTAGTAGAGGTGCACTAAAAATCAGTTCAATATTGGACTGGCACTGGTATAAACAAAATTTACTGTATTGGAAATCAGCCTGATGTGGCTGATAATTTGGCCAATAACTGCCCATGCATGCTCGCAGCTGCAGCCCAGCACATAGGCGGTGAGGAGCACAGCTCGTCAGCTTGGAGAGCTGCATGCAGCTGGTAAATCAGTTGTGGAAGGTGTGTTGGGGGGGGCGGTGCAGATCAAGGCCCCTGTAGTGAAGGAGGGAGTGGGGCTGGGGTTGAGGCTGCCCAGCTGGGAGCAGGATGTGGGGGGGACATGGGATGGAGCCACAAGTCATTTGGGGGAGTGGCTCCTACCGCTGTGTGCACCCCGGGGGGAGGGGCATGTGCCCCTGGATCTGGGTGGGGTAGGGCGGGCTGCAGTTTAGGGCTGGGGCTGCCCTGGGCTCTTCCTGGTGGATTGGGGGTGGGTAGGGAGGGTGTTGGGCCAGGACTGCACTCGGTAGGCAGCAGTGGTGCTGGGAGGGTGGCTGTGGGTGGGGGGCTACAGCCCCTCTGCCAGCACCGCTGCCCGCCCTGAGTGCAGCATGGGCCCAACTCCCCCCATCCATCCTGCAACTGCAGCCTGCCCCATGCAGATCCAGGGGGGCACATGTTCTCTCCGCACCCCAATGCCTTCCCAGGGTTCACGTGAGGTGGGAGCTGCACCCCCCCAGACAAGCCATGGCTCTGTCCCATGCCCTGCCCTGCCCCTGCTGGGCAGCCCCAGCCCCACTTCTCCCTTACCACAGTGGCCTTGATCTGCCCCCTTTTCTCCCCTTCCACCACAACTGACTTATCAGCTGCACACAGCTCTTCAAGTTGCCCAGCTACAAATCAGAAATCAGATCGGTATCAGCCAATATGCCTCCTTAAATATCAGCTATCTATATCAGCCCTCAAAATCTCTATCCGTGCACCCCTAGTTCTCAGAGTTTCTTTCCTGGGTCAATTCTGAAATCCATTCTGACCGTTTTTTCGTCACATCCCAAAGTGTATTGTGTTGTTTGTAGTTAGTTTTAAATTATGGTAATTCAGTTATCCCTATTTTAATTTGGTCAAAAACTCATTTAAAATGAATGTCAGATGGCAGTGCAGTTCAAAACCTATTGCAGTACAAATTAGACTATGGAAATACTTGTAATTGTGACAACTCATAACTGAACTCATCTTGTTTTCAGGTGTTCCCCTCTTGGCTGATGAAAAATTTGATTTTGATCTTTCATTATCTCCACTGAGGTAAGTTAAGTGCTTATGGACAAATACATGTCTATAGCATAAACGATTTTTACATCCTCACTGTTTTGTTTTATTTTTTTCTTTTTTCCCCCTGGAAGTGGAAATGAGGAAGATGAAGTTTTTGTTGGGCCTCCTGGACATAAGGAAAAATGTATTGCTGTTAGTATTGAGACAGTAGTTGAAGAAAGTCAAAGTGCTAAGAAAAAGCGTTCTCCACCTGATGATAAACTGACATGGAGTCCTCTTTCGGGAGAGAAATTTGTTGAGATTTTTAAAGAAGCTCACTTGCTGGCACTTCAGTTAAAAAAGGGCAGTGAAGAAGAACTGAAAGTCAGCCAATCTGAAGAACCCAAAAGCAAGGATATTGAAAAATTTGTGCAAGACTCCAAGTCAAAGCTGAACATCTTCCAAAAACAGAAGGTGGAAAAAAGCCCCAAGACTATTAAAAGGGAAACGTACTGTGTGTGGGATAGCCCAGCTTGTCAACTGCCGCCTGCATTTCAGAAGCAGTTAGAGTTACCCATGCCAGTAGATTCCAGAACACATGCATTGCAGACTCCTTCAAATGCATCTAGCCCTGTCAAAATCCATAAATCTTCTAGATTAGCACAAAAACAACAAACTGATGAAAAGAATAAAAAAGTAATAAGCAAGTTGCAGACTGCAAAGGTATCAGCTGCTTTTGGAAAAAACAATCAGTTGACAATTGAAAAGGTAAAGACTTGGCATCTAGACAGTTTAATGTTTGAGACAAACCATAGTCATCTTAAGATAAACTGTTTAAACCACTTGTGAGCTTTAGTCTTATAAATAACCTTTCCTTTTTTGAAGCTGCTTTCCTTGTTTGAAACTCTCGAATAGGAAGGTGAGCCTGTGTGCATAACTGCCTTGAATTTATTTGATTTTTATCTAGCTTCTGTTAGTTTAGTTGGACTGCTGTTGCAATACATGAAAGGTGCAGATAAGATTTGTATTGAGACAGTATTTCAGAGGTTTTAGTTGACTTTTTTTGTTAACAATCTCCAGTGTTTTTGGCTCCTGTTCAAATGCTTAAGCCATTTTATAATCATTCTGTTAAAACTATTGTATTGCTTCTAATGATTCCTTTAGTAGCATGGCTTTGCTTCCTTTAAGCTGTCCTCAGAGTTGGCAGTATTAAGCAGAACTCTAATAGGATGGGACCAACACCAACACTCTCAAAGGTTATATCATGCTGCATGCTAGCTGCACACTTTGATTAGCCAAGTGTCTGTTGCTGGGACTTCAGTCTTAACAGCAGTACACGAAAGCGCTGTTTTCACAGTAAGGCGGTTGGCCCCTGTAAATGGCCTCTAATCTGTAGAATGTGATTTCTGTCCTATTTCCTTCCTCCTTTACAGCCAAGGCTACTAAGTTCTCCTGTGTGTGGGGACTACTTAGGAGTTTGACACTGGCTTCTTCCTACCATTTGTCTTAGAAGGATATGGAGCTTGTATTTTACTTTCTCACTTAATCAGTTTCAACAACAAAATCCATCCATTCTATGCTAGATATAACACTAAATTCAATAAGAAGCTAAACAGGTCAGGAACTTGGAATTTTTACACTCTAGTTGAGAGTGTAGCAGTATAGGCTTTTTTGGTGGGTGATACGATGAAAATACCGGCATTGCTAAACAAATTTGCTTATGTGGAAAAACTGCAGGTGTTCTCAAATCCTTTGGCTAATAACTTTTAAAATAGTTTTTAAAATTGAAACTTGCAGCCCAAACCAGGAAAACAGCTCAGTCCCTCTGGGACCAAACACTTGAACAACATGGGGTCATTTGAAGACTTACTCTCTGACAAGTCCAGTATTGCTTCAGATGTCTGTAATGCATCATTCAATGGCAGTTCAACAGAGGACAAGAAAACTCTTCCTGTTCCAAGCAAGGTACTGGCAAGTGTATTAATATGATGGCATACTGAAATATTCTTGGGGAATTGCTGACTCAAGATGTGGGAAAATCTTAAAAATGCAGGCAACAGATCTGTCTTTTTATCATTGATTTAATACCATAACCTTGGAATGAATTTAAGTTAAAATGACTTCTGTTCTGCAACTACAGTTGTCTTTCCTCTTTGTAACAAAATTTACTCTTATTATTTACCATATTTAACACAGCGCATCAATCATCATTTAGGACTCAATGCAGACAAGGAATTTTGAGGATAACTAGAGATTAAAGTATATGTTCTTCATGGTTACCTACTATGCTGTTTGAAAAGGTCCCCATAGTCTAAAGTGCATGTTGAGTAGAACGGTGAGACTTTTATTGGAAGGTAATCCAAGGAATGTCATGAATATAGTTAGTGTATTATGCTATATTCTACGGACTAGTCAAACTTATTTATTAAAAAAAATCACATGTTGCAAGTAGCTTAATATTAACTTTATTATCTACAGAGGTGGTAGGCTCTGGGTAAATGAAACATTCATTTCAACTAGAATTGACACTGCTGGAATAGTTTTGGCTTTAACACTTGCTCTGTAGGAAAAGAGATTGGATGAGACTTGTAATAACATGGGAGATTTTGGATCCACAGTATTTGTGGTATGCTGTCTTACAAATATTAGTTTAAATAAATATTTTACTTTTGGAAACTAGCTTGAGCTCGTTATAAGAAACACGACAGTAGTGCATTCTTGCCACCTGCCTTCCACCCCCAAGGCAAACTAGCAAGGACCAATTTTTTTTGTTTTGTTTTTATAGGGATTTGTAGCAAGGATACAGTCTGCTTTTTAGGACTCTGAGCATATTACACTGAACTGCTTTCCTGACAATGCAGTGGCAGGGCCTGGAAGGTACCCTTTTCTTCCTTGCTGTTCAACCTGGAGCCTTCTGTAGGGATTTTTATGGGTTGTTTTGTTCCTTTGTGTGCTAGGGACTAGAGTAGACATTCTTTTGGAGCTTCCTGGAAAAAAAAAGTTGCGTTCAAGGGTGAGTGACAGGACTCAATGGCTTTTCTAGCCTTACGTTTCTATCTTTGAAGCATAGCCTTATATCATTCTGTCACAGTTAAGGCAGTATACAATGTGGACTGCTAATAAATGTTTTGTTTTACTTAATAATATCGGAGACTTTGGAACTTGTCCCTGAAACAAATGAACCTAGAGAACTAACACCCAAATGCATTAGAAAATGTGCTTTTAATATTTTTGGTCTGTTAAATGAAGTAGACTTCTTTGTTCACAGCTTGGGTTAAGGAAGGCAACACAGTTAAAACCTCCTGGGGCTGTTACTGGTCCCCAGAGAAGGAACACCTCCTCCTCATCGTCATCAGTTTCCAGCATGAGCTCCAGCGTGTCTGTCTCCCCCACAGGAGGAAGTGGTATGACTTTTAGCATAAAGACTTGGCACCACAAATATTATTAAACTTGCAGTCTTGATTTGATTGGATTCTTTTGATTTACAGGTTCCAAGAATATTTAAAGGCTCTTAAAGTTAAACTAGAAAAAATAATAATAGGTGGATAAGAAAGACTTTGAATTTTATGTTGGCCAGCTAAACAGCATTTATGTCAAGCCATGCTCTTGCTTGTAGCACTTGCATTAACCAGTCTCCGAACTCAATAGGCTTAATATCTACCAAATAGGGTCACACAATGAGAAAGTAGGCTTCTTTTTTGAAGATGGTTTTTAAAAAGTGTTGTCAATATCTCAGTTCACATTTAGGAGTTCTCATATCTAATTACATGAGCTGTCCAGTTTGCCAAGCGGACATTCTACTGCTCTTCTTTCCAGTATTTTTGTTCTCCACAGCCAAACAGTAAGTGTAGTATTACGCTGGGGTTTTATTTATGCCCCATGTAAATAGGAACAGGAGTTTCACTTTTCTTGAGTAACTGTAAGACTGGAGTAGAGCATTAGAATTGAAATATGAAAGAAAGATAAATATTTCTAACTAAGCTAGAAGCTGTCATTTTATTCATTTGTAGCGTCAAGATTGGAAAAGCCTTCAGCTTTAAGCCTTTTTGTTTTTGGGTAGGTGAAGGGGTCATAACTGTTCTGCATACCTGTCTAGCCCCGAATTTCATGGGTTATACAGGTAAGCTGCATTTCTGATGAATGATGAACCCCAGAGAATACTCCTGACAATTGGATCCATGAAAAAACACTACTTGAGTAGTACTACTTGAGTAGTAAACCTGTATATGTTATTTCTATATCAGCTAAGATGCAGTAAAACCCATGGTGTTTTGTAAGCAGTTAAAGTATGTGGCCCATCTTATTTGTAACACTTAGAATTCTTTGCTCAAATAATATTTTAATAAAACTGAATTTTATGCTTAATATGTACAACATTATCTGGTCTCCACTTAAAGGCAGGGGAAGTATCAAGCCTGTGTTAATAAAGTCAGTAAATTTTAAAATGGTGAAAAATGGACTAGGAAGACCACATGGATAATAAATAACTTCAATTAAACTATATTTGTTTACAATTGTCATGGTTATTGCTTACAGTGGTAAAAACTTTTTAAAAATAAAAAGCTGAGCAGGTCTTCTCAGTTTAAGCGATCCCAGTTTGAAGAGGGTTAGGGAAGTGAGTTTTGAGGAAATATCTGGAAGGGAAAATATTTTAACATAGGAAAAGTTGTCCTGATGAAGTAATCATGCTGGGAAACTGATGAGCCTTTTGTAGAATAGGAAAAGGTTGTGCATCTTTCCTGTGTGTGGGAGTAGGGAATAGCAGAATCCAGCATCTAAAGAATAGTAGGTGAACAGATAAACTATGTAAGAACTAGAATTATGTTAACATAACTTAAAAAATCAAGGGTTTAATTCTTTATAAATTCAATTGGAGCAGTATTTTTTTTCATGACTTCCACATGTTTTATGTTCCTATAACCTACAGATAGTTTTCACTTTTATGTAGCCTATTAGTCTTAAACTGAGAAACTGAACAACTATTAAAAGACATTGTTATTTATTATACTTAGGGAAAGTTTGACTTTCTCTTTCTTTTTAAATGCTCATTTTAAATTGTAGTCTTAACTAGTTTCAGGTAAAATATTGAAAATACACCTTAGACTCTAATATCAACTGGAAAGGCCTGCCAACTATGTAAGCACTCTTGAAAAATCTTACTCTTGTCTTATTTAAGTTAAAAGCTGACATGCTGAATTATCTTATGACTTTCCCTGACAAATCTGGCAAATAACCAGTTTGATTAACTCCTAGTTTTAAAATGTTAGAAAATAAGTATTATAGTAAATTTGCTCTATTTGTATAACCTGTTGGTATCAGCATTCAGTTGTTTTGAATATAGTTCTTAATCATTGCATAATAAGTTTATCTTCAGTTAGACTTATTTTTAAGCTTAATCATTTACTTGGTTATATATATATATTAGTTATGAGTTGTGGTAAGAACAAGAAACAGTTCAGAAGTGTAATTTTTAGCTTTCTTTCAGCTAAATCAAATGCACCTTCAAAAACTTCTGTGAGCAGCTCTAAACTTTCATCTATAAGCAGACAGTCTCTTGTTAAATCTGTAAGAGTGTCATCTGCCAATTCTGATTTATCCTGCAAGCAAGCAAGATCGGCTAGTACTCCCAGAACACCTACTGTTGTAAATTCTGCCAAATCAGTTTCTGCGACTGCATTCCAGACCGTAGCAAGTGGAATTCAGAGATTAAGCTCTGTTCCTAATCTGCAGAAGCAACATAAAGATGGAAGCGGAATAAAAGGAAGCTCTTGTCCAAAGCCCAAGGCTAAAGTTGTACCTACAACTCAGATTAAGGTCCCTAAAATGGGTGGAGGTAAGCATATTGTTTGGAAGGTGATCTTATTTTAAATTGGCTACTTATTACATGTGTAGTTTGTCTTGTATATTTATCTAGTGACTGAATGGACTGAATATTATTTTAAAGTTGTTTCTGGGTGGAAATTGAAACCAGTGTAGATAAGGAGTGGTAAACAGCTTCGCAGCACTCTTTTTTTTGTCTTCTTGTACTAGGTACATCACTAGAAAATGCAGCACCTAAAATAGCAGAATCAATCAAATTACCATCCTGCAGCATATTTGGAAGGTAAAGTGCAGTAATTGTACAGAAGTAAAAGGCTCAAATGACTAAATTTCAAAGGCAGTTTTTGACTAGTGACCTGTGTAATCTGAATTTTACAAGTATAGAATTCTTGTTTTCAAGAATCAATCTATGCTCACTGAAAACTGGACTTTTTATTAAGTTGGATGTTAAAGATATGGCTTGCAGGTTGGATCCAGCCCATGCAGCCACTTCACCTGGCTTGCAGGGCTGGAAACTTGGGGGTGGATCCTGCTGCTGAAATCCAGGGTATGGAGCCCTGTTGGGGGATTCTGGCAAGCAGAGGGGAGGTGGGTAACTTAAGATATAAGCATTGCAATCCTTTGAAATGCTTTAAATGAAAACAAAATATGAGCCTTTATCACAAGCTAGTTCCAGGCTGTATGTGAGAAGATACTTGTTACCTAACTTCTGAGGTACAGCTTTATAAACTTGGCACAAACTGGGTTTTTAATCAAGGCTTTCCAGTTGGTGAATTAAATCAATCTGCCCTGCTCTCCAGAACATATCCACTTAACTACCAGCCCTACAGATTCAAATTTGGATCTGTTTGTCTCTCACTCAGTTAGCCAGTAGTAAGAAATAAGAATTCAGTTGGTAATTCTAATCATGTGCAAGAAAACAGACTTCAGCTCCCCCATTGCAATGGCACTTCTTTAATGCTAATGAGTTAAAAACAGTAAGACACTGAGTATAGGTAAGGAATAGGCTTTTAAATGCTGTTTGTACATAGAACCTATGCACTGTAGAATTTGTGTTTTACCAACTATAGTAATATTTTGAAAAAAATAAACCCCTTTAGTCATATATTAATTAATTTTAAATATTTGTAAAAAGGTTAGGTTAATCTAACTGGGCCTTAACTAAGTTCTAATCAGTTCTAGCATGATATACAAGTCTACTTCAAATGTTCAGATGTAGATATCCTAATCCTTCATAACCTATTTAAGTATTTACCAAAGTAAGGCAGGCTTATTTCTTTTGTATTGTAGAGCTGTCTAGTTATATACAAAGCAAAGTAAGTTTCTAGAAAAAAAATTTTTATCAGTGTATGCTCTATGATGTTTTATCAGTGTATGCTTTTTGCTTTTTCTTTAGTGGTGTGGCTGTCAGCACCCCTGTTAAAGTGTCAGAAGATGGGCCTTGGCAGAACTCCTGCCGCAGTACAAGGTCCCTTTCAATGACTCCAGCCAGTATAAAGCGTTCTGCTCTTCCTACCCCCATTAATCGTCGTACGTCAGGAATTCCAGTAATGTCTCCTAAAAGTGTACCTAGATTTGTGCCATCACGAAACTTAACGCTTGTTCATCAAGTTTCCAGCACATCCAACAAAAAGATTCTTACATCTTGGTAAGATAGCTTGCTTTTTGAATGATAAGTATTGTGGGTGTAACCTGGTCCTGCTGAAGTGTGACACCTTGTACTCCTGTGCTCAACGTAGGGACTCCACCCCAGTTGGCATCCTATGCATGCCTATAGTACTAACTATAACCAGACGTGTAATGCCAAATAACATTTCTGTACACGATGGCTTATTTTGGCATGTTATAATTTTGCTGAATTCCCAAATCAGGAGACTTTTACAAAGGTTTGTCCATCTGTTCTTCACTTTGTTTCTCACATCTTTATGCTATCTGAAACTTGAATGATGTGCATCATGAAACTTCTCTGAATCTCTGAACTGGAGAGAGACTGACTGCAGAAATAGTATTTTCCAACACAGTGATACCACTGCTGTCTAAAAGTTGATAATGCAGGGTCTAAATTTCTAGATGAGAAAAGTGAGTAGTTAGGACAAATGATCTACTTCTATCTTCTATTTAACTAAGCATCACCCTTTTTAAGGTGTTGTCATACCTTAGGTTATTGCCATTATAAAAATCTAGCATCCTCAGAAGAGGTGAAGCATTAAGTCTCAACAATTCCTCATATTCTACTTGAGAGCACAGGTACAAGATGCCCCATACTGCCTAGCTACTATGGAGGGGGATGCAGTCTTTTGGCTTCTTTTAGCCCAGTGCCTTTTGAAAAATACCAAACATGTAACTTTGCATTTTGAGCAAGAGGTGGGTATGTGCCTCATACTGCAGCTTTTCCCGACTTCAGCAGTTAGAGGAGGGATGAGTTTTAAGATGACCTTTCAATAATTGGATTCTGTACATGAAAAATGTTTGTTATAAATTTCCATGTACAGAATCTAAGTACTCGGGGGTTGTATTAATTCAAGGCAGTCTTGGATTTGAACGAACACGATAGTAGATACTGAAGAACTTAAATTTCTTGCACCACTTATTTTTCCCAGTTCTAAACAGGCAACAGAGAACAAGGCCTGGGAGCCTTCGTCTGAAGATGAAATATCTCCTCCACCTGTCATACCTCTTATACTTGATTTTTCACCAGAAAAATCAATTGTAGATGTATTACAAACCGAAGTAAAAGAAGAAACTAAAATACCAAACAATTCAGTTGAAGAAACGCAAACGAATGAGGTAGGAATGTGAAATCCATTTCTCCTTGTAAAACTGCCTTTGAGTGAACTGAATGCTAGTGAGCTGCTTTTTAAATTAAGGGTTAATATTGCAAACCTATCTTACTTGGATTTTAATGTGAACCACATTATGAAGATGAATAGACCCTCTAGTGTCATCTGTATTTAAAAAAAAGAATTTGTTTGGTGTCTAAACGTTCATACAAAACTGACACACGCACCTCCTCCTCCCCCCACCACACCCCTTCAGTTCAGTGTCAAATTTGTCATCCCTGTATTTGCACTAGGATGTGGTTGTGTTCCTGATGCATAAAGACATAAGTTATGGGAGAATCCCAGTTGCACAGACTATACAGTAAAACGCACTCTAAATAGTACTGAAATCTGTAGAACTGTCCAACTGAAGCTTAACTCAAATCTACCAAAGGAGTGATTTACTTATAGTTTTTGCTTGGGCATAAGCCCCCTTACCTGGATGAGACAGTTGAGGTAATAACTTGCAATAATTAGTTAATTTATATAGTATATATTATTTGCTATCTGGGATGCAGCAAGTTTCCATCACAAGATTTATGTGCAAAGAAGGAAGAATAATAATCCAGTTAGATGGAAACTAAGAATTTCGTAGAACGGTCTGTCAAAGCATCAAAAAGCAGGAATTGTAGATACAAGGTTTAAAGCTGAATTTTTAAAACCTGTAAATTTGAACTTGAGCATTATTTTCAGTTCATATTTAGTGCTTAAACAACTCAGAAAGAGCTCGAAAGGCAAATTCTAATGCCCAGGATTCATGTTCTTGATTCATAAATGGAAAAAAATCACTGGCAGATTAAAGGAAAACAAGCAGCTGATCTTTATGGTGCGCTACTTAAGTTTTTAAAATAAGTAATTGATTCTTATAGCTTTCCCCAGTTAGTCAAAGAAGTTGACTGACTTTCTTATGAAGAAAAGAAAGTAGAAAGCTAAATGAGTGCATTATTTTTAGGTGTTGCTGGTAGATGTTGGAATGGCTAAAAGTCCCAGTGCTATTTCAAAGTGGGAAAGCAGACTTCTCATTGACCTTTCAAATACTCCTGATGTGAATAATGCTGTTCCTCTAAAGCCTACTGTTTTGGGACAGGTAAGATGCATCTCGGTTTGTCTCAGTTACCTGTTTATGCAAATATAATATAGACCATAGAATATTGCCTGGACATATTGTAGTTGCAAAATAACTTGTCCACATAAAATTGCTTCACACCTAGTGCTTGCATTTAATTGAGCACCCTTATATCAGAGTAATATTTGGAGTATGTTAGCATACCTGCCTGCCCTTGCAATCTGTTCCTTTTGGAAAGGGAAGTAAACATTTTTGTTCTAAAAGTAGACCTCAGTGGGCCTCCATTTGTAAATTAGATATATTGTGGAAGTTCTCAGTTATTTAGTCATATAGGCTATGCTGTCTGACAAACCAGCTGCATCATTTACTCCATGACCATAATGCCTCTGCTCAAACATAGTAACTGATATTCATCAATACTAAACACCATTTGACTTGAAAGTTAGAGTACGTTCTTGTTATGCTTCTCTCCTATGAGATTATGTTCGGTTTGATACGGATATAAAACTGCTCATTCTGGTACTGGTTATCAGCACTGCACCAGTGAGTATAACATGGGAGCTTGTATAAAATGACCCATCACTCTTAACTTGGCTTTGGTTTCGAGTAATCCTTTAAACATAAAACAGCTGAGGCTTAACTCCTCATACCTCCCTGCGACTCTAAAAGTACCTGGGTCCCTAACATGCAGTGCCTTGAAGACTACTAACTGCTTCTTCATTATAGTCAATACAGAAGAACAGAAGGTAAAGGGAACACTTGCCAACCACATAACTAGCATTGTGAACCTAGGACTTGACCAAATAATTCTATCTGTTTTTAAAGATACATTTGGGAGGAAACAATGATAGAAAATTTCTTACTATGACTCCCTGCAGCAAATGGGATGACTTTTCCTTTCATGGGGAAAATGTTGCTGCTGCTTGTAGTAATTAACTGACTGCAAATCTTTGCATAACTAGCTTTTCGGCTGTCGCTAACAAAATATATTTGTCTCTACAAACCACCAAGGACTTCATTTGCAAGCTTCCTGAGTGTCTGAAAATGGTGTTAAGAACAAAATGACAGAATAAAGCTCTAGTGAAGTTCAGCTGCAAAGTAGCTTGGGTGCAGCAGTCTATTTGGGCTCTCCTGGAATGCCCTCCAAGGAAGACCATTTATTCTGATAGATGAAACTCCAGCACATGAGGATTTTCTGTTTATTGCAAGGGATGATTTTTCCTGGGATTACTAATGTTGTGCTTGGGAAAGAGGTTATAAGGAATAATATTAGATTCTAGGTTGACTCTTGAATTCCTGTAGCTTTTCTAGCTGTTCTGCATATTGTGTTTATTCCCCAAAATTAAGTTTTCTAGAGAGACTTTGCACTTCCTTGTTGAATATAGATCTTCGATTTTTATCTCCTAAAGCTGTTCACCTCCTCCATTTCTAATGTCAGAGTAGGCGCTTGGAGACTAGTTTTGTATGTGTATATATAGACAATTATTGTCCCAGTCCCCTTCCCTGCACAGAACCTAGTGTGTTACCTCTGTTCTGATGGCTTCTTGCCTTCTCCAGTGGTTATTTTAGTTGGCGTTGATATCAAGTATAGGTATTTAGCTTGCGATCTAAATCAGTCTGTTTTTTGTGTTTTTTTGTGTTTTTTTATCTTGAATCAAAAACTTCAGGCATAGGCTAAGCCTATCTGCAGAGCATCAGGTGTAATGGGCTTTAATTTTGTTTGGCACCTAGTTGGGTGAAGAGACTGAATTGTTTAAAACTGGTAGTGCAGCTGTTTGTCTTCCAGGTACCTGATGAGCTGAATCTTCAACTAAACTGCCCTGCTGATGCTTTGGAAGTAAGCAGACAACATTGTGCAACTAGGGTGATTGGCTACAATTACCCAGGTTCCTGATATTCTAAGTATAGAGTAAATGACAAAAATAACAACTTTTAACTTTGTTAATTTCTCATTTTCTTTCAGCTGATAGATCTGAGTTCTCCTCTTATCACTCTGAGCCCTGACATGAACAAAGAGAACCTGGATTCTCCTTTACTGAAGTTCTGAACTGAAGCAGAACCCAAAATTCCTCTTGGCATCTGCAACTTCAATTTGAGCTGTTGGAGGTGTTATCTTGACAGAGGAACACGGAGCAACTATTATATAATAAAATGAAGAACTGAATGCAACTCATTTGACAAAAGATTGATTAAAATTCTTGGCGACTGAAATTCTCAATTTGAATACATGTGATTTGACTTTACATATGACAATGCATGTATTTATTTTTTAAAGTAAATTATTATACAGAAAAACATCAACCTTTTTCTAAAGGTGTAATTGGAAAGTGAAATGGTATTAAATGTACAATGTTTGAAAAATTAAGATATATTGTAATTAAAAACTTCAATCTATGAATTTTAATGATCCGTGTGAAAGTATACGGAGTCTAGAAATAAATTATTTGGACAAATGAGTAGTGCAGTCTAAATGCAATATTTCAGGAAGCCAAAATCGCTAAGTTGAATGTCACACTAATGGTGTGACAAAAGATCATGTTAAATATAAGAGGCACTATGCATTGTGTGGCAGGTGGCAGCTAATGTGGCTCCAGCCTGGGTTGGAGCCACAGCACCAGCCAGCTAGCCCCCAAGTCCTCTCCTCTCCTACACCTTTGGGCTCCTTCTGCTCCCCTTCCTCCACTTTGTTCTGCCTTGGTAGGACTCTATCTCTGCTGCAGCCTGGGGCACATTAGCATGCATTTGCTCTGGCCCCAGCCTAGCTCTGTGGCAGTCATTCAAACAGGAAAGTTTGGGACGGATTGCAGTTTCCAGCTTGCTTATTTCATGTTTATTTTAAAAATATATAGGTTGTACCACTACACAAGTCAATGGATTGGCCTTTTCTTGAAAATCAAAGTGCTTTACCAATTCTGCACCTCTGTTACGAAGTAGGTAATGTGCCCAGTTTATAGACAGTTGTCACTAGTGTCATGCCCAGGTGTAGTTCTGAAAACTACCTTTTAGGAAAATGATAAGCATAAGTAATTGTTTTGTTCCTTGACATAACTAATGCCACTAAGTACAAGCAAAGCAAGTGGGTCACAGTTTAGGGTGACCTCTATAACCCATGGCAGCAAAAAAGTTAAGAGAATGTGTCTTAACAGTCCAAGACAGCAGGATCCAAACAGCAGCTTGATAGGAAAACAACCACTGTGAAAGATTACTACTGAATATTTATGACAACCATATATAGAACATACAGAAGAGAACTGTAAAAAAAAAAAAAAAAAAAAAAAGCATATAAAAATCTTTAAAGCTGGGGAGAGGAAAAGAAAACTTCTTGAACCCCGGTGCAGTAATAGATGCCTGGCCAGCTGAATTCACCGTATCCATCAGAAAGTTTGCATAAGAATATTTATGTTGACTGTTAGGGCTTGATTAAAAGTTGAATATAGTAGTTAAAGCTTCAGGGGTGTACTTGGTAGCTGTGTTAGTCTGAGACAAAAAGACATACAAAAAACTAGATCTCCTGGTTCCAAAAAGATACCTTTTATTAGACCAACTGGAAAATGGAAAGAAAATTGTCCTTTTCTGCAAGCTTTTGGGATCAAAGTCCACAGGTACGAAATAAACTTCATTTCAGTTTATTTCCTACCTTTGGGGACTTTTTACCATTTTGTACCATCTATACTTTTCCCAGAGCCTGACAAAGGGACTTTGATCCTGAAAGCTTGCAGAAAAGGACAATTTTGCCATTTTCCCGTTGGTCTAATAAAAGGTATCATTTTGGAACCAAGAGTTCTAGTTTTTTTGTATGTAAAGCTTTGCTTAAATATTGGTATTGCTTAGGTGTTGAATAAAGTAGGATTGGAGATCAGAATAGTCTCATTTTATTTCCATTCACCCCATCCCTTAACTCAATTTAGTACAACACTGGTGCACTAGAACTACAGACTAGAATTTCACATTTCTGACTATACCTTACCTGTGCTGTTTGCTGCTCAGCAATGTTCCATGTGTCCTAAACTATGCTGTAGCAGAGGAACTCCAAATTTAAACTAATCAAGAATCTTGTGGGTATAAATCTGAGTGAATGGTGATGGCTACCTGGAAGAATGACTAATCTGTACCTGTGGCTGGCTGACCACATTCAATTTTAGAGTAAGAATGATAGACACAGAACTAAATTCAGCTTGCTGCTTGCTTTTCTTTATCTTGCCCTCTAGCGGCAGAGGTACAACTTCACTTTAAATATTTCTGTTCAACTTTTTAATTTCTCCAGCACCAGCAAGAATACCTCAGAGAGTGAAATGCCAAAATTTTAAAAAGCTAACTAATATAATCTAATGATAAGCTTTATAAAAATGTGTATGATAGAGGGAGGCACAAGTCACTGCGTTTTACAATAAGAAGAGTCCCACAACCATGCTTAATAAGGGTCCATTTTATATTGGTCAATTAAACCCCATGCTAGAAAGGTAGTAAGTGATGTAGAACTTCATGTAAAGCAAAATTTTACTTGTATAGTGCCTGAGCTGGAAGGATTCTTGTAAGCAGTGTACAAAATCACTTAGATCCTTTCCTGCTTAAGAAGCATTTTTTTATTTTCATAAAGATGGCTGGAGTAGCTACTCTACTCCTATAGGATTTTTGACTTAATGATCAGGAAACAAAGATTCTTAAAGAGAGGTTCTAAAGCAGGGGTTCCCGAAGTTTTTATGCCGTGGCCCAACAGTCACAGCCAACTGCAGACAAAATTTCCGGCCAGAAAATGGGTAAGAATGTGGGGGCGGGGGGCAACCCTGCACTGCTGCGGGCCCTGTGAGCCACAGCCTCCGCCCAGCTCTGGGGGGCTGCGGTTTGCTGGTCTGCGGCCACTTCTGGTCTGGCAGCTGACCTGCTGCGGCGCGGCCTGGCCCGGGCCAGCACCAGGCTATGGCCCCGGGATTGAGAACCCCTGTTCTGGACAAAGCCTGGCAGCTCAAAGAAAGTAGAAATAAATCTGTTGTAACACTTTTTTTCCCCAAAAATCTCAGTTTGGGGCAAATTTTAGATTTGAATATGGCTTTAGGTTTGACCTTACAAGGAATCTTTTGTGTATGCTCTTAAATTCATACAGTTGTGAAATGAGTACATTTTCTCAATTGGATTACTTGTACCCTAACTAGCTCAGATTTTTCTAGACCTGTATCTAGAGTCCCCCAAAGCTCAATCCAATAACTGTATTTTCAGACCTGTGTATGAAGTTGCTCTGTCACTCACCTTGGCATTCACATTTACCAGAGACCATGTAATCTGCTTGCTTTTAACATAAATTTAAGTTGCATTACTTATTTGCACCACAGCCTTTGTCTGTACAGCTGTTTTTCTGTTATGTGACACTTTGGAAATCATCCCACTATAGTAATTGGGGTGGGGAGGATAGTTATATTTTGGGAAAGGTTATTTTGTTGCATAACTGACACATGAAACAAGCTGTACTTATGAGGAGTAATGAGCAGAGTTGCAAGCATAGTGTTCCCTCTTGAAATAAGTTTGCCTCAGTTAGGATGTTAACCCAGGAAGAATGGTAATCAATTTCCTTCAGCGTTCATGGATTAGCAGTGGCATGCATGCAGCTTTGTTCCTGACTTACCTAGTTTATGTCCTGGCTTCATTTCTACATTGCATCGTAGTCTCAGACCTCATCTACTTTTCTGGAGCCACAGTAACTAGATGCCACCCCATTTTCAGATTTGGGCACATCACCAGACTTTGCCCATCTTTTGTTGTATGTTTCATCTGTTGAAAGTTTAGCAGCTCACCTGGTTACCTTTTGTTTTGTAATTCAAGTAAGCTGCACTGGAGCTCATAAATAAAGACTGAACCTGCTAGCATTCTGGGGAAGAGTCAAAGTCTGGCAAACCCTTAGGAAGGAATATGTGTGGATGTACAAATGTGGCAGTGATAGTCTGCAGGGCTGCTTCAAGGGAAAGGACCTTAGTGCTTTGTAGCATGCCTACAAGTGGTAATGATGTTGATTGCTGTTTAGACATTGACCAAGTCACAGTTCCCTGTTACAAGGAGCTAGACTCAATCTTCTCAGGGGTGATGGTATTGAGCCATGACTTGCTAGAGGTTTGAAGATGGCCTTGACAGACCCAGAGGTGGCAGGGCCAAGGACTGCATTGTTAGAAATGGAATATTGTTAGAAATGGAGTATTGTTAGAAATGCACAGCTTGCATCTTGCACCCAATAAGAAAGAAACACTGCCAAGGACTTTTTTCCTTTCCCAGCCTTGCCACAGCTTTTCTTAT
>NW_017728931.1:118144825-118145859 GCF_001723895.1 Crocodylus porosus | reverse complement strand
GTAATCTGAGTTCTTGACTCTGCTCTGACCCTATTTGCAAATACACCTTTTGTGCCATCTAATGAGTGTGTGCCTGTGATTTTTGTGGCCTCCAGCAGAGAAACGAACCGCTTTATGCATCAGCATCATCAAAGAAATCCTGGAGATTTCCTCGCCAGCCAGGAGGTTGAGCCTTCACCCATGTCTCCTAGCTCATACTGGAGTCCTTCAGCCTGCCTGTCTGCCATCTGCGGGATTGTTCTGGTATGCAGCCTGGACACAGACAGCTGGGAAGCACATATCCACCTGGGTCTAGATTTCATGGTGTGTGCCAAGAGAGGGTTAGCAAAGTCACTCAGAAGGCAGAGTGGATCTCACCTCTGGAGTAAGAGATGCATGTAGAGCACAAGCTTTCCTGAATCTAGGTTCACTTTCCAGGCTCAGGCAGCATATCTCTGTGTTGCTGAGCCCCAGCATGTGAGTGCCCTGCCTCCACCTGGCACAAGCAACAGTCTCCCAGCCCAGGGCACAGAGGCCAGTGCTTTCCCACCCCTCCAGTGCCAGGGATCACTTCCAGGGCTCCCACAGTGGGCAGCCCTCCCGGGACAGCCTGATTTTCGTGTCAGTTAAGCAACAACCAGTTCTGCCAAAAAGCCCTACCCCCGGCAGCCCTGGGCGCCCCTTCCTGCAACGGAGCCCGTGGGTGTCCCCGGAACCCCTGAGGCAGCGTGTGTTTCCCGCCGGACATAGCCCAGTGAGGGACAGCCCCCTTCGCACCGCCGGAAGGCTGACCGGAAGTGTCCGTCCCTCAAACTTGGCCCCCAGCCGGGAAGATGCAGGCGGCGGCGCGACACGTGGTGTGCGCTCTGTCCGGCGGCGTGGACAGCGCGGTGGCGGCGGTGCTGCTCCGGCGGCGAGGTGCGGGCGCGGGGAGGGGTCACCCTACGCCGACATGGGCTGGAGCGGCTGGGGTGGGGCGCTGAGGAGACAACGGCTGAGAGTCGGGGGTGGGGACTTAGGAGCGAGGGTCAGAGGCATATCACTGCCCCCCCCCC
>NW_017728931.1:118142036-118144725 GCF_001723895.1 Crocodylus porosus | reverse complement strand
AGGACCGTGCTCCCTCTGGCCATAGCCCCCTGAATAAGTCCCGAGCTTGTCTATGGCCAGGACCAGGGTCACCAGGAGGCCCTGGGAGCATGTAACAGTGTTGCCAGCTCTCAGGATTTTTGGTGTGGTTCTTAAAGGCTACGCTTTGGGAATGTAAAAAACGTAGTTATTTCTACTATTGTGTAATAATCTATGTCTATATAATAATATTTATATTTACAGATAAAAGAAAGAGCTAAGGTTTTCACATTCCTGAAGCGTAGACTTTAAGAATGATGGCAAAAATCCTGAGAGTTGGCAACACTGGTGTAAACAGGAAGGTGCAGGGAGCAGCGCTGCCAGGGCCTTGGCAAGAGGCTGTGGGGAAGCTCCTCTATAGATTTTTAAAGATTAAAGAAAACCACTCTACCCAATAGGACTCAGTGCTCAGTCTAGAAGATCCCATTAAGCATTTCTTTGATGCTTAGTTTCATTTCTCAAATTGTGGGTTTGTATCTCCAGTGATAACATCCCATCAGCACTATTAACAGCACTATATGGAAATCAGAGATAACAGACCCAATTACCTACCCACCAGCCTATTGTCTCTCTGCAAGTTTGTGTACACACAGTCAAGCCCTTACCTCTCTCAAAGTGCAGAGTTTCAAGAAGTTAAATGAATAAATGATATCAAGAAACAAGAGTGCACTTTTTGTAGAAAATAATGATTAAATCGAGGCTTCGTGGCCAGTGATTTAAATCATTAGGGCTGTAGCTGTGTTGGCATAGGGACATAGGCAGACAAGGTTCTTTGGGTAAATATGATATCTTTTATTAGACCAACTAAATAGTTCTAGAGGAAGCCTGGCAGCTCAAATAGACAAGTTGATTTAATATCACATTTACCCAAATAACCTTGTCTGATTTAAATCAATTTAATTTAAATAAAATCCACACTGGGGAGGGGTCTGCCCTGAAACTCAACTGGCAGGAGCAGAGATAAGCAGTTGCGCTAGGAACCTACCAGGTGTGTGTCCACTTCCCCAGACAGTGTTGAGGGGACTGCTGTGAAAATGTGTCTAGGCCCTATGCTCTGTATACATCATACTGAAAGAAATGTAGTGTTGCTCTGCTTTCAAACTTTGGTTGTGCTTATTAGATACTGGGGGCACCCAGTCCCACCCTGATGACAGCCATATGATATAAAGCAGGGGTGGGCAAAATGCAGTCCCACCTGGCCCAGGCATGAGGGGGAGCCTGGGGTTTGGTACATGTGGCCAGTCCTGCAGCCCCCGGGCCTGCAGTGGGGCTGGGGTGGCATAGCAGCTGGACTCCATTTCCCAGCAGCCCTGATGGTAGTATCTTTCAGCTGGCACTGCTGGACCCAGCCCCCTCCTACCCTGGCCTGTCCGCCTGGCACCCACTGGCGGGGTGGGACCTGCATGGCCATGACAGGTGGCTGGCAGGGAGTGGCATCCAGGAGCGAAAAGGGCAGGTGGGGCCTGTAGGCCCTGGGAACTTGGGGCAGTGACAACACGGGGCTGGGGCAGAGCCATGATCTGCCCACGCACCCCTATGACGAGCACAAGTTTCACAGGCAGGGGCATGTGGAGAGCAGATTGCAGCTTTGCCCTGGCCTCATGTCATCACTGCCCCAAAATCCCAGCTCTGGATGCAGCTTCTTGCCTGCCAGCTCTAGATATTTCTGAGCAGTCCTTTTGCAGGATCTGATCCATAAGGAATTAGTGATTTCCTGAAAATGTCTTCCTTTATCAAATAGGTTACCAAGTAACAGGGGTGTTTATAAGGAGCTGGGACACTGTGGATGAACAAGGAGTTTGTTCAGCTGACAGAGATTGTGAAGATGCTTACAGGGTTTGTCAGAAACTGGATATTCCTTTCCATCAAGTTTCCTATATAAAAGAATACTGGAATGAAGTATTCAGGTAGGAATATATATATTTTTAAATCCTTAAGAATATGTTCTCCATGTATTTTTGTATAAGTGCATCATTTTGAATAGTAACAATTCATGGATAGCAGTGAGGCAAAGCCAGTGTCTGTAGAATGATAAGGCAGTACAGAAGTACCGTAATAGGGTAGGCACTATTTTCCCTTCCTTATTTTTACATTTTTTAAGATCAGAGTTTATACACTCACTGTGACCCACCCTGTTCTTGGGTTTGATCAGTGCACCTTTGAGACACACTCCCAGGGTGTTCTCATGCTCACAACTACAGTTGTGTCTTTCAGCCCTAAGCCCTCTCTGCTCTGTGCTGCTTGACTACTAGAAACAGACTGAGATGTGCCAATGGGCCAACTTCTTGACCTAAGGTATCTACTTTGCTTGCCTCACCCAAGTCCTGTCAGGTCTTATCTGACAAAATCTCTTCTGCTAGAAGAATCACACCTTTGTCTGGTCATGTACTTAGGAATTACAGATTCTGCCCCTTCTTTCAAGGAGGCCTCCCATTTGAAGGCCTTTGACACTGTTTCTCATCCCATTCTCATTAAAAAACTGGGGGCCTGTGGTATTGACACAGTCAAATGGGTCGCTAACTGGCTGGAGGGCCACACCCAGAGAGTGGTAGTGGATGGGTCATTTTCGACTTGGAGGGATGTGGGCAGTGGGGTTCCCCAGAGCTCAGTCCTTGGGCCCGCACTGTTCAACATCTTCATCAGTGACTTGGACAAGGGGGTAGAAAGCACC
>NW_017728931.1:118132596-118141671 GCF_001723895.1 Crocodylus porosus | reverse complement strand
TGAACCTGTTCAGCCTCCACAAGAGAAGGCTGAGGGGGGATCTAGTGGCCTGTTACAAACTAGTCAGAGGGGACCAGCAGGCACTGGGGGAGTCCTTGTTTCCCCAAGCACTAACAGGAGTGACTAGAAATAACAAGCTGGCGGAGAGTAGATTCAGACTAGACATCAGAAGGCGCTACTTCATGGTCAGGGTGGCTAGGTTCTGGAACCAACTTCCAAGAGAAGTGGTGCTGGCTCCTACCCTGGGGTCTTTGTGAGGAGGCTAGACCAACACCTTGCCGAGGTCATTTGATCCCAGTACTTTTTCCTGCCATGGCAGGGGGTCGGACTTGATGATCTGCTCAGGTCCCTTCTGACCCTACCAACTATGAAATTATGATTAAAGTGGCCTGAAATCACATCCACCACTGACGATAAGTATGTTAGAAACAATAGCAAAAAGTTTTCTTATGACTGCTCTTATTTTTATAATAAATCTGTATCCGTATGTTGAGATTACAGACAGAGGTATAAGAATAAACTAACAAACAGAAATCAGAACAATGTTTTTACCTTATCTTAAAACTGTAAGCTCTACATCTGCTAGGTGATGGCATAAAACATCTTTTGCCCAGAAACTTCAAACAATATGAAACTTGAAACACGTGCTTTCATGGTTTGGCTTGCATTCTTATCTGACCATTTACATTCATTATTCAATGAATTATTGGGAAGTCTTTACTATGCATATACTTTCCTGTCCCCAAGCATGCTTACCAGACCAGAAATCTTTCCTGCTTCAGTTATAACAAGGAGAATATTTACATCCTTTCAAACATAAAGATTACTAAGCTGGTCTCCAAAGATACTGTCTTTCATTTATTCTTGCTACTGTAAAAGATACCCTTCTGTACCCTTCTAGGAAATAACCTGTTTGCTAGTATCATTCTTGCTCCTTTTAAAATACAGATTCATCACTGTCTGGAAGGGCCTGGTTCTTATGCCATGGACCATGTTGGCAAGTGTCTGTTTGACTGGCCATTATGGCATATCAGATGCTAATTCTCAGTGATTTTGTTTCTTGAAGTATGAACACTTGGTCTTGTGTTGTTCAGCATACAAAGAAAATTGCTTCACTCAGGGTGCATTCTAGTTTTCTGTCTTGTTGCAGAAGAGTTAAGGGGACTTCCAAGTGCTAGCCTGAGATCTGTGAGTAGAGTGGCTGCACAGACTAAATATAAAGCCCCATACTACAACTCCTGTCCTGTTACCTTCTATTGTCATTTTAACCCATTCAGGGCTCACAAGCACTTTTTTGGCTTCACTCCAGGGACCCTTTCTCTTCTGGCTCTTCAAACCTAGAATTCATTCCTTTCTAGGGTTCTTTATAGGCCTTGTATTTCTAAGCTTTTCTTTAGCTAGGAGCATCACTCCAGGTCTTATCTTTGCCTTGGTCTCTAAGATGTCATTTCCTAGCCTTTTTTTTTTTTTGGAGAGATTCAGCAGCCATTTTCACTGTCCTGTTGAAGAAAGAGCCAGGCAGAAGCTGCCCTTTCCAGCTCTCCAGATGACTGGATAGAAGGGCTCTGATATAGTTCTGTTCGTCTGCCTAGCAGAGTTTGTATTTGTTTGGTTTGAATAGGAGCTGAGGATATACAGAACTGTGTTGCCTCCCTCAAAGGATTGGCATCATAGAGCAAGGCTGAACTAGCAAAGAGGAGAAACATGAACAATGCAGATATGGATAGATTCTATCTGCTTGCTGGTTTCATCTGTTAAATTTTAAAAAGGAAGTAAATGAAGGAAAAGCTGTGCTGCTTTATGTTCCATTAGAAAAGAGAATCTTTGTAAAAGGTAAGATGGTCAGGGCAGAGGCCATTCTAGTCAATGAAGGGTGAAGACAAACTCTGTTATGGTTAGTACCTTTATATTACTTTGTATTGTTTGGAAGGGTCAGTCTAGTACCCTCATACCCATGGACTTGAACAGAAATTGAAGAGAAGCAACACCTTACTGCAGTGGGATTCTCAGCCTTTTTAGATTTGGGTCATCCCTCCATAATTCTTGAATTTGGCAGCATCCCCAGTTGAGAACCATGCTATGTTGCCTTAGCTTACCTCAGTGGTTCTCAACCAGGTGATGCCACCACTGCCGCCAGATGGAACTATTGCATGCGCCTTGTGTGCAGCCGGACCTGGAGGGGTTTTTGGCACAGATGTGCATTCTCTTGTCTTGTTAGCATTCTCTGATAAACTTAAAGCAGGCCCGGGAGCTGTCTCATGCTGTAGCCCTTCCAAGCTATGCCCTGCACAGTGTCTCCCGGAAACAAAGGGATGTGGGGCAAGCAGAACTGTCCTGCACACCTGTGTTTCTGAGAGAGGTGTGCAGGGGGAAGGGGTGGAGGGTCTTGCAGTACTCGAAGGTTCGACAGCATCCCACAGAACCCCAGCTGAGAACTTTTGCCTTACTGGAATAGGTCCTAAGGTGTTTCAGCATACATGTCATCACCCTACCATTTGGGTTCTATTGTAAATCTGTAATGATTACTAACCATTTTGAATGCGTAGTGAAGCATTATACAAAAACTTCAAATACTGTCCTGTTGAGGGCAGGCAAGTACCAAGATAGAAAATAAGTTTACTTATTATTTTGAAGTATAAAACTGTTGAAAGTTTTTGAGTATGAAAAACTGCAGTTTGGGAAAATCTTCTGTGTATGATCTTACAGATACTTTATCCGAAGGATTTCTTTCACAAATTATTTTACTATTATTAGGCCTCAAGTTCTTATGGTTAACAGGTAAAATACCTCTCTACTGTCAAACAGATTTATGTGATATTAATAATATTTACATTTATTGCACATTTATTTGCAGTTACTTCTTAAAAGAGTATGAATTAGGAAGGACACCCAATCCTGACATAATGTGCAACAAGCATATCAAATTCAATTATTTTCTTCGTTATGCCTTGGATAACCTTGGTAAGCCATTTTCAAGTGTGTCTCTATATTGAGCCTACTACTGAAGCGTAAAACAGTACAGACTCTTGGGGAAATATGGTAAAGAGCTTAAGTTTGTATGCACATTCGATTTGAACATCTGTTTCACTTTATACTAGTACTTGTAAAGGATTTCCTAAATTCTGTCAGAATTTTCAATTTTATGGAGATAAGTATAAATTTCTTTCAGGGAACTGTCTTGCTGTGAAGATAGGTTTATAAGCTTGGTGGTGCACTTTGGCACATCAAAACCAAGTCCAGTATACTAAGGAATAATTTGCATTAAGTATTTGGGCTGCATTAAGGACACAATAGCACCAACTAGCTTTGTAAGGCTTCTCAGTTGTAATGTACCTAGTTTTTGCTCTCATGATTTCTTGTCATATATTTTCAAATATTGATATAATTTTTCATATAGTAAATGTTATGAGTTTTAACTTCAACTTTTTTTTTACTTTGATAGGAGCAGATGCAGTAGCTACTGGACATTATGCAAGGAGCTCCCTGGAAGAGGAGGAGGTTTTCCAACAGAAATATATTAGTAGACCACAGGGACTTTTCAGAAACCGATTTGAAGTGAGAAATGGTAAGTCATTATTTTAATTCATAGTTTACCCTAATTATAAACACACAGCATAAAATGATGAAGGGCAACTATTTCCTTCACATTGTTACGTGCAATCAGAGATTAAAATGGAATTTGCTTTTCAGAAAGATGAAATTTCTCAAAGGTCTGACTGATCCAAGTATAAGGAAATGTGAAGTATTACTAGAAAAAAAGATTTCTGATTTCTAAATCATTTTTTTGTGTTTTGACGGTCAAACCTGCCTTTTCTGCTGCTGAACTTGCATTTCTGAACAAAGGAATGAGCTCAGATTTGCAGTATGGTTATCAGCTAGCTTGCTCATAAAAGTATAAGTGAATTTCACAGTGCAGCTTTGTAAATTCTATCATTCTAAATTGGCATAAACCATGAATGAAGCAACATTCATAAAATGCAACTGTCAACTTACTTGAGTTAGAAATATGTAATTAAATAGAAGACACTTGCTTATAGCCTTCAAGGAGATCACACAAATCTTTATTTCAAATGTTTTAAAATAAGAACTTACCATATTTACTCAAATTCAAGATGAGGTTTTTCCCCCAAATGACATGAGGGGTCGGGGGGTGGAGGGATGTCATATCTAGATTTGAGTACCAGCCCTGCTGAGCAGGTGGCAACTCAGCTCCAGCTTTCGCCCTGGGCTTGGAGCTGGAGCTGACGCTGAACTGCTGCCTGGCCTGGACAGGGGCAGGGATGTAGCTGAAGGAGTGTGGGAGAAACTGATGAAGGTGGGTGTAGGGTGTGCATGGGGCAAACTTGCTTGATGCTCCCCCTCCACTTACCTTTTGCTCCAGCTCTGGCCCCTCCAGCTTTGGCCTGATTGGGCCCAGAGCCACCACCATGGCTTTTGCCTGGTCAGGTGGGGCGCAGCTGCTGCTGCTGCTACTGATTGCCCTGGAGCTAGAACTAGAGCAAAGCAGAGTAGAGCGGTGGGAGCGGAGCCAGAAATGAAGGGATAGGCATGGGGGGGGTAGCTGGCAAGTGTCAGGCATAGACATGGGGGCGAGGTGGAGCAGGGAGTGGTGGGCAGCAGGGGGCAGCGTGGTGGGGGTGAATGGCAGAGTGCTAGGCACTGGCTAGGCGGAAGTGGTAGGGGTTACAGGAGCAAGTATGAGGGGGGCATGTGGTGGGGGCAAGGGGCAAAAGTCTGGCTTCTCACTGCCTGCCACTGCTTTCCCTGACCCTTGACTAATTAGATTGTATATATGGAAAGTCAAACGAATTTATAATTTTCCATATGTAGAATCTAGTTATTGTGGGGTGGGGGGATCATCTTAAATTTGAAGTTGTCTTGTATTTAGGCAAATAACAGTATTATGAAAATCCTAGATATACCTGCTACCATATATATCTCCAGTCCCTTTTTGAATGTTGTGGCTTGAGTTACTGAAGTCCTGTGGTAGTACGTTCTAAAGTTTGTTTATTTTCCCAACATTCATAACTGGTAACAGGAAATGCATTGTCCACTTTTTAAATTTAATGTTCTGTTTCCTGCATGTTGAAATAGGAAGAAGATAAGGTCCCCGTAGATCTTATTTGTATTGTTAATTATATTTATCCACCTTTTATGATGTTCCCTTTTTCTCATGTTTAAGGTAAAAGCCCTAATCTTTTTACTCTGGTGATATCATTGGCATGGAAAAAAATTTAAATCACTCTTGCTGCTGTTTCTGGTCCTCATCTCATTTTGCAATATCCTTTCACAGATGATGTGACTAAGACTTGCATTTATTGCTAAAAGGATTTGGAATAGTTTTTCTCTCAATTCAAGAAAGTTAAATTCCAGAAATAAATTGTTTGGATATCCTGATCTTGTACTGTTAATCTGTTTTAAATCGCATAAGACTTTGTGTGAATGCTGTGGTTTATTTCACGTTCAGAGGCCAGTCATTCAGTAAATAAGTTTTTTGAATTTCCTTATTCTCCAATAATAGAAAACCTCCTTTAATATCCTGTCATTTGTGATTAAGGGTGACTGTAAATTGGATTTTCAAGTAAGTGAAATTAGTGGAAATTTCTGTGGAAAATAAATTTGTTCATTCAAAAACTGAATTTAAAGAAATGAAGTGTTTGCTTGTCTTTTGGCCAAAATGCACATTTTGCCAAAAAATCAAAGATTTTGATTTAGAAATGCAGCTGTGATGTCACTGGCCCCCATTTTCTAATGTAGCAGGTCCTGCTTTATCTACCCTGCAGTTCGGAGGTGTGGTTTCAGCATGTGTAGATATACCAAAGCACCCTGGGATGCTGGAGGACTACCCCATGGCTTTTCTCATTAGGAAATGTCTGCAGACATTTGTTTCCCCCAGGAGAAACTCTCCCAGGGGTTATTTAACCATTTTTTCCAAGGTTATTTTGCCCTGGGAGAAAAATCCTGAACATCTGTACACTCATCATATCTCCCAGGAGAACAGTGACTCTCTCAGGAGAAACAATCTATGCGGCTTCAGTTATTTCAATAACAGAAACCAACATATGCGTTTGAGCGCAGTAACGAAACTGAGATTTATCCATTTACAGGCATACCTCGGAGATATTGCGGGTTCGGTTCCAGACCACCGCAATAAAGTGAATATCGCAATAAAGTGAGTCACGTGAATTTTTTGGTTGCCCAGTGCATATAAAAGTTATGTTTACACTATACTGTAGTCTATTAAGTGTGCAATAGCATTATGTCTAAAAAAACCAATGTACATACCTTAATTAAAAAATACTTTATTGCTAAAAAATGCGAAGTGAGCAAATGCTGTTGGAAAAGTGGCGCCGATAGACTTGTTCGACAAACCTTCAATTTGTAAAAAACGCAATATCTGCGAAGCGCAATAAAGCAAAGCGCAATAAAACGAGGTATGCCTGTAATTAGGAAAAACGGTATCTATAGTATGAGTTCCTATTTTAGGTAGAATTATACTAGTTTAAGTCCTTTTTACATACAGCTTAAATTACGTACTTTTGAAACTTTTTTGTGCTCTGACCCTTACAGCTGTAAAACTCCTTAGAGGAGCTGATAACATGAAAGACCAGACATTCTTCCTCAGCCAGATTTCACAGGATGCCTTAAGAAGAACTATTTTTCCTTTAGGAGGATTAACAAAGTCTTTTGTAAAGAAGATAGCAGCAGAAAACGGTATTCATCATGTGCTAGCGAGGAAAGAGGCACGGTAACACCTAAACTATTTTGACTTCTGCCTAGCTTTAAGACACATTTTTTCTGAATTGTATGGTATTATAAACATGGGATAAAAGGTCAGAGACCTGTTTGAGTCTAGTGCCCATAGGGCTAACATGCTAATGCACATCAGTTTCTGTTGCCAGTGGCACGTCAGCAAGTGATTTGGCTAGCATCATGTCAAGCCATGTTTGACTTTCTAGTCCAAGCAACCAAATACCTAGTACAGCTGGGTCAAGTGAAACCAGCTCTCACAGTGTGAGTATAGAGCAAAGCTCAAACATGTGTCTCTGAAGCTGTTGTACCTTAACTGCTCTGCCACTGGACTCCTTAAACTTGAAATACCTATTAGAAAATAGTCAAATCATTTTCTTAATTAAATTGCATAAGAGTATATTGCTTTGTAATATGAGTTAAAATACATTTGGACTGTTCCCTCATTAGGCACAGGACTGTACTGTATTTCCAAGGGTTAATATTTAGTTTAGATATTTTAGTATTCTTACTTTTTTTCCAATTGCTGTAGCTTTTAGGAACTCAGATGGTGATACTTGTGGGTAGTATGATCAGTGAACTTTAAGAAAAGCTTTTTCGCTGATGGGAAAAGGAGTCTAGGATCGCTGATTGTATTTTACAAAAACCTTACTGAGGGTGCAGGAACACACCATCCCGATATGCAGAAAGAATAACAAATATGATGCTCAGCTTAGCAGAGAACTCTTCAGTGAGCTTAAACACAACAAGGAAGCTTCCAAGAAGTGGAAGCTTGGACAGATGACTAGGGAGGACTATAAGAATATTGCTCGGGCATGCAGGGATGAAGTCAGGGTGGCCAAAGTGCAACTGGAGTTGCAGCTATCAAGGGACATGAAGTGTAACTAGGGTTTCTACAAGTATGTTAGCAACAAGAGGAAGGTCAGAGTCCCTTACTGAATGGGGGAGACAACCTACTGACTTGATGAGGAAATGCTGAAGTATTCAATGCCTTTTTTATCTCGGTCTTCATAGATTTCATAGACATTAGGGCTGGAAGGGACCTTGGAAGATAATTGAGTCCAGTCCCCTACTCAGGGGGCAGGAATTCAGCTGCAGTCATAGGATCCCAGCAAGATAAGCATCCAAATTTTTCTTGAAGTCATTCAGTGTAGATGCATGAACCACCTCTGGTGGTAGGCTGTTCCAAACCTTGGAGCCTTGGACAGTGAGAAATTCTTCCTTATGTCCACCCTGAAACAGTCTTGCTGGAGTTTATAACCGTTTGACCTTCTCATCTCTTGGTGCCCTCTGGTGAACAATCGTTCCCCCAGATCCTGGTGAACACCCCTGATAAACTTATAGGTGGCCATCAGATTGCCCCTGAGCCTGCACTTTTCCAGGCTAAAGAGACCCATAGCTTTCAGCCTGTTGTCATAAGGTCTGTTTTCCTAACCTCTGATCATGTGCATGGCTCTTTTCTGGACTTTCTCAAGCTTCTTCACATCCCTTTTGAATTGAGAAGCCCAAAACAAGACACAGTACTTCAGCAGTACAAGGGGTGAATGATGTCCTGGGATTTGCTTGAGAAGCATCTATGGATGCAAGCCAGTGTTTTGCTTGCTTTATCACATTTTGCTTGCAGCATCACGTTGAAGGCTTATGTTCATCTTGTAGTCAGTCATGACCCCCAAGTCCCTTTCATCTGCAGTGCTAACCAGCGTAACACTGCTGAGTCTATAAGGATGCTGCAGGTTTTTCCTCCCAAGGTGGAGAACCTTGTATTTTTCAGTGTTAAACACCATCAGGTTCTTGTCCACCCATTTGGTGAGCCTGTCAAGGTCAGCCTGGATCACCCTCGTGTCCTCGGGTGTGGATGCTTTACCCCAGAGTTCGGTATCATCGGTGAACTTGGCCAGTCTGCTTCTGACTCCAGCGTTCACATCATTAATGAAGATGTTGAACAATATGGGTCCAAGGACAGAGCCTTGGGGGACCCCACTGGTCACAGGGCACCATGACGATGGACTTTCGTCAACCACCACCCTCTGGGTCTGACCACAGAGCCAATTTCCCAGCCAGTGGATCATGGTGGACCCAAGGCCACAATTGGCCAGTTTCGCCAAGAGGTGATCATAGGATACCAGATCGAAGGCTTTTTTGAAGTCAAGATATATGACATCAATCTCCTCTCCCTTGTCCAGGTGATAGGTCATCTGGTCATAAAAGGAGATAAGATTGTTCAAGCAAGATGTATCCACAACAAACCTGTGCTGGCTATCCTTCAGGATGTTGCCATTGGCCAGTCTGTTGAGCATGGCCTCTTTAATAATCTTTTCTAAGACC
>NW_017728931.1:118124165-118132496 GCF_001723895.1 Crocodylus porosus | reverse complement strand
CAGAATAGAGGTCAGGCTGATGGGCCTGTAGTTTGCCGGATCCACTTTCCTCCCTTTCTTGAAGATAGGCGCCACATTGGCCATCTCCCAATCTTCGGGCACTACACCAGAGCGCCAGGAGTTCTCAAAGATCTGTGCCAGAGGCTGGGCTATGACGCTCGCCAGCTCCTTGAGTACCCTGGGGTGCAGGTTGTCAGGGCCAGATGACTTGAAGGTGTCCAGCCTCTCAAGGTGTTCCTTCACAAGGTCGGCATTGATGGAGGGCAGGGGATCTCCCTCACCCAGGCCCCCCTGTCCTGTAGTGGGCAGGGGCGTCCTGTGGGACTGATGAAAGGCCGACGCAAAGTACCCATTTAATAGGTTGGCTTTTTCCTGGGCGTTGGTTGTCAGACCTGGTTTAACAGGGGTCCAGTGTTGCCCTTGCTTTTCCTCCGGCTCCCCACGTATCTAAAAAAGGACTTTTTATTGTCCTTGATACTTGAAGCTAGTTGGAGTTCAGTTGCAGCCTTGGCTTTCCTAGTTCGCTCCCTGCAGGTCTGGACCAGTGCAGAATATTCCTCCTTAGAGGTGGATCCCATCCTCCATCCTTTGTAAGCTTTCTTTTTAGCTGCAGGAGGTCCACTAGTTCCCTGGAGAGCCAAGGAGGCTGCTGTGCCCTTTTGCTGCCTTTCCTCTGAGACGGAGTAGTATTAGCTTGTGCATCAAGGATCGCTCCCATGAGGAGCAACCACTGTTTCTGAGCTCTGCTCCTCTTGGGGTTGTGGTCCCTTAGGGCCTCACCAACAAGCCTCCTGAGCTTGTCAAAGTCAGCTTTGCTGAAGTCGAGGACTTCAGTGTTGCTGACTGACTAGCCAGCTTTATGGCAGATGGTGAAAGTGATCAGCTCGTGGTCACTGTCACCCAGCTTCCCTTTGATCATTAGGTCACTGATTAGGTCGTCCCCGGTTGCCGGTACCAGGTCGAGTAGCACTTTACCTCCTGTTGGCCCGTAGACCTCTCATGTCAGATACAGATCATCCACGCAGGAGAGGAAGCTTTGCGACTGCTCAAATTTAGCTGAACTCTCTTCCTACGAGATGTCTGGGTAGTTAAAATCTCTCATGACAGCCATGGTCCTGGAGCTTGCGGCCTCAGCCAATACCCTGGCAAACTCCTGGTCAAGCTCTTAACTTTGGGTGGGAGGTCTGTAGTAGACTCCCACCATTGTGTCCCCTGTGTCATGTTCCCCACGGATTTTAACCCAGAGGGTCTCCAGCCATCCACCCTGGTCACCACTGTCAGCTTGTGAGGACGCGTAGCTCTCCTTGACATAGAGAGCTACACCCCTGCTCCTTTTGTCTACTCGATTTCTCCTGTACAGGGTATAGCCATTTATACCCATGGTCCAGTCATGGGTGGAGTCCCACCAGGTCTCCATTATCCCTATGATTTTTGCGTTAAGCAGGAGGACAGGTTCCCCCAAGCTCCTGGCATTTGCGTACAGGCAGGCAAGCGTCCCCTTGGGGGCCCTTGCCTTGCCTACCGGTTGTTCCAGGGTTGGGCATGGGTGGGCTCCCTTAAGTGCCTTGACCTGCTGGCTTTGCGAGGGTTGCTCAGCGGGCCAGCAGTGGTGATAGTCCCCCCATCTGCTGGTGGGCTTGGTTTAAAGCCCGGTGGAACAGGTCAGCCAGTCTGGCTGAGAAAGCCTCCTCCCCAGTAGAGAGAGGTGGATGCCATCCCATCCCAGCAGCTCGCTCCCTCTCTCATCAAAGAGCAGACTGTGGTCATGGAAGGCAAAGCCTTCCCAATGACACCAGCGCCAGAGTCTTTGGTTCACTACCTGGATCCTCCTCTCCCTCCTTAGCCCATAGCCCGAGACTGGGAGAATTGAAGAAAACACCACCTGTGCCCCCAAACCCTTTAGCCCTGCTCCCAAATCCCTGTAGCGCCTCATGACCCAGCTGGGAGTGCTCCAAGCCGTGTCATTGGTGCCCACATGGTTAAGGAGCATGGGATAGTGGTCAGTGGGCTGGAGAAGTTTAGGGATCTTCTCTGCAATGTTTTGGATGCGGGCTCCTGGGAAGCAGCAGAGTTCCTGTGCTAAGGGGTCGGGTGGCAGATTTTCCCCTCAGGATGGAGTTCCCCATGACAAACACTTCACGTTTTGTCTTGGGGAGAGTGGGGGCGGTAGCTCCAGTAGTGCCCATGTTGTCTGTGGGAGCTGGCAGCTCAGCAGGCTTTGCTGGGGCTGCAAGAGGTTTGTACCTGTTGCATAGCTCCAGTGGGGCAGGGGCCTTGGTGCAGTGGGCCTTGAGGCCCTTGACCACCTTGATCCAACACCTGGGCTGGACAGTAAGGGCCCTTGTTCTGGAGGGAGACTGTGGTCTGCCCTCTGCCTCCCAGGGGAGAAGGGCCTGGCAGTAGGAGTCGATTTCCTGCTCACAGTCCCTGATGGCACGCAGTCTCTGGACTGCAGCCTGGAGCACCTCCAGCTGGCATGCCAGAGACCCCAATAGGGAGCAGACCCCACAAGGAGAGGTGGCCATGCTCCCGGGCCCCAGAGCCTGAAAAAGCAACAGAGGCTCCATCTGTGTGGAACCCAGAACCATGGGCTCTGTCTGGGTGGCGGTGCCAGAGCTGGGGGCTGCAGGCCCCGAGGGGGCCCTCAGGTTGCGGTGCATACCTATCTGTGTCATGGTACTGGTGGGCTGGCTACAGCTGGGACTGGCTTCCCAAGGGCAGGGGTGCACAAGCAGGGCACAGGGCCTCCCACTCGCCCTCTTGCACAGTCTTACCCCAGTCTTCACAAGCAAGGTCAGCTTCCAGACTACTGGACCTGGCAGCACAGTTTGGGGAGGAGATGAGCAGCTCTTAGTGGTGAAAGAGCAGGGTAGAGACTATTTAGAAAAGCCGGGTGTGTACAGGTCTCTGAGGCCAGATGCAGTGCATGTGAGGGTGCTGAGGGAGTTGGCTGAAGTGATTGCAGAAGCGATGGCCATTATCTTTGAAAACTCGTGGCAATCAGGGCAGATCCCAGACAATTGGTAAAGGACAAATATAGTGCCCATCTTTAAGAAAGGGAAGAAGGAGGATCCAGGGAACTACAGACCAGTCAGCCTCACCCCAGTCCCTAGAAAAATCATGGATCAGATCCTCAAGGAGTCCATTTCTAAGCACTTGGAGGAGAAGAAAGTCAGTAGTAAGCATGGATTCACCAAGCGCAAGTCCATGCTAACCAATCTGATTGTCTTCTGTGATGAGATAACTGACTCTTTGGATGCAGAGAAAGGAGCGGACATGATATACCTTGACTTCAGCAAGGTTTTTGATACGGTCTCCCACAACATTCTTGCAAGCAAGCTAAGGAAGTATGTGTTGGATGAATGGACTGTAAAGTAGACAGAAAGCTGGCTGCATTGTTGGGATCAATGGATAACGATCAATGGTTCAATGTCTAGTTAGCAAGCAATATCAAGTTGAGTGCCCTAGGGGTTGGTCCTGGGGCCAGTTTTGTTCAATATCTTCATTAATGATCTGGAAATGGGATGGATTGCACCCTAATCAAGTGTGTGGAATACACCCAACCTGGGGGGTATAGTAGCATGCTGAAAGGTAGGAGTCAGAGTGACCTAAACAAATTGGAGGATTGGTCTGAAAGAAATCTCACAAGGTGCCTCAAGATGAGCATGCACATGCGGTATAGGGCTCCACAGACCAGTCTGTGGCAGTGCATGCTACAAATGCGGGGTTTTTTGACACCAGGAGATCCCAGTGTCAAGAAAGGCTGCGCTTGAAAAAAGCAGAGTGGTGCACATGGCATCAGCATGAACCACCTGAAAACCAGAGCCTAGCTGGCTGGAGCCCTGATTTGGCTGCCAGTCAGGCTCCTTGCTGCTGGGTCACTGCTGCTGGAGCCCCTAGAGGTCCTCAAAACCCCAGGTAAGGCTTCTGGAAGCAGCCCCACTGCTGGCCCCAGCCTCTTCTACCTCACCTGTGACAACTTGCTTTCCGTGGGGGACTGCATGGGTGTACTTGTCTGGACACACCTCTGATGAGTGCAAAGTCCTGTACTTAGGACAGAAGAATCTCATGAACTGGTTCAGGCTTGGGTCCAACTGGCTAAGCAGCAGCTCTGCAGAAAAGGACCTGAATGTGAGCCAACTGTGTCTTTGTTGCCAAGAAAGGTGACAGCATACTGGGCTGCATTAATAGGAGCATTGCCGACAGATTGAGGGAAGTAATTATTCCCCTCTCTTCTGTACTGCTGAGGCCACATCTGGAGTTCTGTCTAGTTGGTGGCCCTCCACTATAGAAAGGATGTGGACAAGTTGGAGAGAGTCCAGTGGAGAGCAGCAAAAATGGTTCATGACTTCTGAGGAGAGGCTGAGGGAACTGGGCTTATTTATTCTGCAGAAAAGAAGATGAAGGGGGGGATTTGATAGTAGCCTTTAAATACTTGAAGGTTGGTTCCAAAGAGGAAGGAGCTAGACTGTTCTTAGTGGTGGCAAATGTGGCAGATATACAATAGAACAAGGAGCAAAGGTCTCAAGTTGCAGCAAGCAGAGTTTAGATTAGGTATCAGGAAAAACTCTCCCACTAGGAGGGTGGTGAAGCACTGAAGCAGGCTACCTAGCGAGGTTGTGGAATCTCCATCCTTGGAGGTTTTTTAGGCCCAGCTCAACAGAGCCCTGGCTGGGATGATCTAGTTGGGGATGGTCCTGCTTTGAGCAGGGGGTTGGACTAGATGACCTCCTGAGGTCCATTTCAACCCTAATTTTCTATGATTCTATGAAAAGGGTTTCCAGTGAGTACAGGCTACAGAGAAAGCCATTGATCTGTTTTGTAACCTGATTTTCAACATTTGCCTTGGTATGGTTGTATTCCAGTTTGCATTGGTATAGATGGGTTTCAGACTCTTCTTCCTAGGTCACATTCCCCCCCACCCAGGCTCATTCTATTTCCATAGGTAATGAAAACAAACACTGATGTGGTCTGCTTCCTACATTCCTACTTTACCATTTGCTCAATGATATATTCTTGCTTGTTCTTGGCACCAGTATTCATCTTTATTGTGTCACATGAAATAATGTAGGGCTATTGACTATACAGTTGTCTGAAGAATATAGTCTCAAGATTTTTAGGTAGAATAGATTGGGACCAGCTCTAATTTTGATCTGTGATTTTATTCTAGAGGTTTCACATTGCAATAATGTAAACAATAACTGTTGTTTAACACTGATAAGTCAACTTTATCATGAGGTCTTAATTACATTTATATTTAAAGGATTCTTATCAGCTTGTTTTCTTTTTTAAAATAACTTGAGTTTCAGTTCCACTTTCTGATACTGTTAGTGGAAGAAAGATCTATTTGCATATGAAGAGTTTTCCAGGATAAATGATAATGACTGCTAGACCTCTGTGTGTGCTAAAGGAAAGAAGTCACTTTTTTAAATGGATATACAATAGAATCACTAAGATGTATTTATGTCTTTACTTGTTAAATGCATGTTCTTATTGGAGATGTAAATATTGTTTTAAAAAATATTTGTTTAACCCCCTCTAATTATATCAGTTAAATGATTAACCAGTAACACAGCAGCTCAGACACAGCAGCTACTGGGAGCTGCTCTGGGCTTCCAGAGCCCTTTGACTGGGGGGAGGAGGCAAGCACAGCCCAGGTGAAGGGGAGGGAGGCAGCACCTGTGAATGAGCAGTGAATCACTTAATCCTGGGGTTTCCAACCTTTTTATGCTGAGGGCCAGCAAGCTGTGGACCAGAAGTGATCGCAGACTGGCAAACTGCGGTCCAGCAGTGACCAACTGTGGGCAGGTAGCCAACCTTTTTTTATACTCAGAATAAAAAAAGGGTTGGCTGCCAGTCTGCAGTATGCCAGTCACTTCCAGTCTGTGGTTTGCCAGTCCGTGGTTACTTCTGGTCTCACAGCCAGTCCTCCTGTGGACTGGCAGCCAACCCTTTGCAGCCTGGCAGCAGGCTGTGGACCGGCAGTTGGGAACCCATGGGTTAATTGATATGTCATTAGGTCTCATGCTTTTTTCCTCTTAGACTATAGGTACTAGTCCCCCTCTTCCCTCCCTCTCCCCTCTCTTCCTTCCCTCCTTCCTTCTAATTCCTGCTGGGTCCTCTGCTTGTTTCTCCCTCTTCCCTACTAGACTGTAGCTCCCCAAACTAAAGGATAACCAGTAAGCTAACCCATTTATCACTGTACTTATCAGTTAAACAATTAGTTGTTTAACCTTTCACATTTATAGTTCTTATGGTTCTTATTTGAATTTAGTTTGTGTGTTCCTGGAGTCAGGAGTTGTGATTTTGGAGGTGCCTAGAATATTTGGTTTGTAGAGGAAAAACTCCCTGTTGTACAAATAATAGAACATTTATATTAGGATCTTTAAATGTTTCATTCTGCTTGTATCTGGTTTTCATAATAAGCGTTTTTTTTTTCAGAGTATGGGAATCTGTTTTATTGGTAAAAGAGATTTTGAAAGATTCATTCTTCAGGTGAGTAATATCTGGGGAAATTAATAAACTTTTCATTTACTGTATTTACTCGATTCTAAGACAGGGTTTTCTCCCCCATTTAACATAGGGGGAAAGCCCCTTGTCTTAGAATCGAGTACTAGGGTGGTGGGTAGGCAGGCAGCTGCTGTAGTTTGGAGTCCAGTCCCTGCCTGGGGTTGGGGCTGTAGCTTCAGCTGCTGCCTACCCCCTCCCCTCTCTCCTGCTGCCTCTGCTCCCCCACCTGCTCCACTCCCTGCCACTTCATACCAGTAGGCTCCATCCACACAGTAGCCTGGGGAATGGAGCATAGCCCTAGCCCAGGCTATAATTATAGCCCCAGGCTATAATGGGGATACAGCCTGCCAGTGTAGAATAAGGGTAAGGGGGAGAAGGGGAGGGGAAGAGAAGCTGGGGGGAGGCAGAAGGAATGGGCAGAGGCTGGGGAGAAAGTGAGGGAGCAGAGGCTGAGGAAAGGTGAGTAGAGGCTGCATGGGAAGGGCAGAAAGAGGGAAGGGGAAGGGGGGAGACCAATGCTGGGAGAAGGGGAATAGGCACAAGCTGCTTGACCTCCCCACACTATCTCCCTCCCCACTGCCTGGCCCTTGGTAGAAGAGTTTGGGGGGATGAATTAAAGGTGACCCTCAGTTAAAGTGTAGACATGGAAAATTATAACAAACTTACAAATTTTCCGTGTATAGAATCTAATTAGTTGAGGTAATCTTAAATTCAGGACCATCCTAGATTTGTGTAAATACAGTAAATAGGAATATATGATGTAGCCTAAAGAATGATCTCTCTCATAAGTGTTTCTCTTTCTTATAGTATTTAGAGCCTCATCCAGGTAACTTTGTTTCCATTGAAGATAACAGGATTTTAGGAACACACCAAGGTAAGCATCTTTCTTTCCTATACAACTCATTTTAAACAACGCCCTTGTAGTGCACAACAATGCTACCATTCTTTAGAACACTCGTTCTGTGAAATTCCAAAGATCTCTAATCCTAGCCTGTTTTAATATCACTGATGAATCGTAGGAGACCTAGCTCCCTCGTAACTATGGCTTGGGTCTACCTCTTTGGTCCCTGATTTTACTCTAGTAGTTTTATATTGTAGTAAAACAAACCATGATTGTTGCTTAATACCCTGATATTTGGGGTTACTTTGTTTGTGAGTAGGTCTTCATTAATTTTATATCATATCAGCCTACTTTCTTTTAAAAGAAATGACTGAATTTCAATTCCAGTTTCTGATAGAGTTTCCTTTAAATAGTATTTAAATACCTTTAAAGATAAACTAGTATTAGGGGTGCACCGATAGAGATTTTGGGGGCTGATATTCAAGGGGGCGTATTGACCAATACCAATCTGATTTCATATACAGCTGCATGCAGCTGGTAAATCTGTAGTGGTGGAAGGTGAGAGGGTAGGGAAGGGGTATACTGGGGAGCAGATCAATGCTCCCCGCGGTGAGGGAGGGAGGGGGTGGGGGCAGGTGCTTCCCAGCCAGGGTGGGGCAGGCACAGGATGGAGCTGCGGCTTGTCGGAGGGGAGGAGGGTGGCTTCTGCTGTGCACACCCCGGGGGGCAATGTGAGGGGGAGCATGTGCCCCTGGATCTGCACCAGCACAGTACAGGGTGGATGGGCTGGAGCCGGGGCTGCACTCGGCAGGGCACTGGGAGGGTAGCTATAGAGGGGGCTGCTGCCACCCCAAGTTTCGCCATAGCCCCTGTGTAGCACTGCTCCCAGCACTGCTGGTGCTCACCCAGCGTTCAACCCCCTGCCTCCACCCATGCGTTAGGAAGAGCCAGGGCTGCAGTGGGTGGCAACAGCGCTGGGA
>NW_017728931.1:118102453-118124065 GCF_001723895.1 Crocodylus porosus | reverse complement strand
CCAAACCGATTTGGGGGCACACGTCCTCCCCATGTGCCCCGCCAGGGTGTGCACAGTGGCAGGAGCCATCCTCCTTCTCCCCCCACGCCCCCCTGGACAAGCTGTGGCTCCATCCTGTGCCCTGTTCTACCCCAACTGGGCAGCGCCTGCCTCTGCCCCCTCACTTCTTCACCGCCAGGGATGTTGATCTGCCCCCCCCGGCTCCACCTTTCCCTACCCTTTCCCCTTCTACTACAACAGTCTCACCAGCTGCACGCAGCTGGGCTCTACTCCTCACTGCCTGTGTGCTGTGCTGCGGCTGTGTGCACGCACAGGCATTTATTGGGCAAATTATCCGCCACTTCAGGCTGATTTGCAATACAGCCAATTTTCTTTATATCCGTACTGACCTGATATTGGACCGATGTATTGGTGCACTTCTAACTGCTGTATTTTTTTCTGCACTCCCACTGATATATAGTGCAGTTCTCTGGACAGGTACAGAGTCCTATCACTAAAATATGCTCAGCCTAACTCTTTCTTTTTTTCTATTCTCTATGACCATCTTGTCTGTTATCACCTTAGTTTCAGCTTTTTTTTTTCCCTCATAAAAGCCTTCAAAATCCTGAAAAGAGAGCCAGCACCCAGCTTCCCCAAAAGCAGTGGATGGAAGTATGATAGAGTAGTGAATGAGACAGGTAGTGGAATGGTCAGTGAAGCTGATAAGGCAGAGTGCTTATCAAACTGAAACTGGCATAGAGAAATGTTTTTTCTTTACTCTAAATTCTTAGGGTTTATTTGTAGCAACACCAGGAACAGTTATTTCTGATGAAAAAATGTCAAGGTGATGTTTGTTTAATTTTGCAGATACACATTTTTGTAGACTTCCGATTTTTGCATAGTTGTACAGTCATTTTTGGGGAGAAAATGGCATATGTATTATGACTGATCTTTATTTCTGAAAGCAAAGGAGTTATGAAAATTACCAAATTATGCTTACATATTTTCTTAGGTTTGTTCCTGTACACATTAGGCCAGAGGGCTAGATTAGGAGGCCTTAAAGACGCTTGGTTTGTTGTAGATAAAGATATAACCACAGGAAATGTCTTTTTGGTAAGTATATTTACATTTATCCTGAGGTTGATTAATGTACCCCTTGCATGACTCCTGCTGAATGCATTTCTAACTCCTGTAGGATGATTGGCTTTTCCACCTAAGAGCAGCAAAAGTTTCCAACAGCAGATTTTATACATCCCATCCAAATTTCCTTTTGATTACTAGAAAGTTGCTCTAGATCCTGGCATGAAGTATTTTTCAGACAAATGGCAAATGTTGAAAAAAAACTAAACAACCTCTAAAGAAGCCATAGTAAGCTGAAAGGGAGATGAGAGGGAGAAATGCATATAAGAGCATTTTTTATGCCCTAGAAACTCTGTAGTAAGAACTTTGTCTTCTTGGTGTCCTGGATGCCAGGCTGCTCAGCCTTGTGATTTTTCACCTTTACCCTGTAGGCAGAGTGGCATAATTGTAACTTGAGGTTCTTCTCCAAAAGCATGTAGTTAGAACTCTTTGTAGAAAGTCCTTCCAGAAGTGTGGGAATGTCATGGTGGGCATCTGCTACAGGTCTCCAAATCAAGAAGAGATGGGCAAGACTTCTTTAAACAAGTGATGGAAGCTTCCAAATTCCAGGACTTGGTTCTTCTGGGGGACTTGAATTATCAGGACATCTGTTGGGAGGGGAACACAAGCAGTCCAGCAAGTTCCTGGAGTGTGTTGAGGATAACTTTTTGATTCAGATGGTAGAGGCTAGTGAGGGGGGATGTTGTTCTTGATTTACTGCTCACAGACTGGGAGGAATGTTTTGTGAAGATGTAAGTTAACTTGGGTTACTGTGACCATGAAATCATAGTGTTGAAGATCCTGAGGAAAGGAGGAAGGAGAACATCAGAATAAAAACACTGGGTTTCAGAAAAACGAACTTTAACAAACTCAGGGACCTGTTCAGCAGGATCTCTTGCATCTGTGGGGAAAAGTGGTTCAGGAGAGTTGGCTGTACTTTAAGGAGCCTCTCTTAAAGGCAAAGGAGCAAGCTATCCTGATGACGTGGAAGAATGCAAAGTACAGTAGGAGACCAGTCTGGCTGGACAGCAATCTTTTCAAGGAGTTGAAACTCAAAAAGAAATCCTATAAAAAGTAGAAACTTGCTCATAGTATTGGGAAGAGTATAAGAGTATTGCGCAGGCATGCAGGGAGAAAATTAGGAAAGCCAAGGCATGATTTGAGGTGCATCTGACAAGGGACATAAAAGCCAATGAAAAGGGATTCTATATAGGTATGCCAGAAGCAAAAGGAAGACCAGAGGTTCTGTAGGTAGGGACCGACCCTAGATCATGGCAGAGTTTGTGGAACAGCAGCGCCTTTAATCTTGCTCTTTGGTTCTCCCTTTGGTAATCTTCTCTTGCACTCCCACCACTCCCACTCCCACTCCCACACACCCACACACACACACACCCACACACGACAGCAGAGATAGGAAAGGAGATAGACAGTTTAGTGTAATGGTAAACCAGGTTAGGGATTACTTATAGTACTTGGATGTTTTCAGGTTTGCAGGGCCAGATGGAATGCACTTGAAGATACTGGAGGAATTAGTTGAGGTAATTTCAGAGCCATTGACTATCCTTTTTGAGAAGTCCTGGAGGTCAGGTGAGGTCCCAAATGACTGGAAAAGGACAAATATAGTGCCCACCTAAGAAAGGGAAGAAGGAGAATCCAGGGAACTAAAGACCAGTCAATCTGACCTCTATACATAGAAAAATCATGGAGGGAAGTCCTCAAGGAATCCATTGTGAGGCATCAAGTGGAGAACAAGGCGACTAGGAATAGTCAGCATGGATTAACCAAGAGCAAGTCAGGCCTGACCAATTTGATTTCCTTCTATGATAAACTGCCAGGGTAACTAGGCTCTGTGGATAAGGGGAGAGCAGTGGGCATGGTATACCTCAACTTCAGCAGGGCTTTTGACCATGTCTCCTATGACATGCTCATTAACAAGCTATGGAAATACAGACTAGATGAAAGTACTATAAAGTGGATACATAACTGGTTGGATCTTTGCACTCAGCAAACAGTCCTCAATGGTTCAGTGTCTAGTTGGGAAGATGTGTCATGTGGGGGTACCCAGGGGTCTGTCCTGAGTCTGGTATTGTTCAACATCTTCATTAATGATTTGGATGATGGGATTGAGTGCACACTAAGCAGATTTATGGATGATATCAAATTGAGTGGAATTGTGGATGCTCTAGAGGGCAGGGCTAGGATCCTTGATAGACTTGAACAATGGAACACAATACGGACTGGGGAATGACTTACTAGGCTACAGTACTGCAGAGAAAGACCTGGGGGTTACTGTGGACCATAAGCTGAATATGAGCCAACTGTGTGCTGCTCTTATTGCACAAAAAAAAAAAGCCAATGGCTTCCTGGGTCACATTAACAGGAGTGCTGCTTGCAAATCAAGGGACGTGATTCTTCAACTCTGTTCAGTGCTGGTGAGACTTCACCTGGAGTACTGTGTCTATTTTTGGGCCCCACATTTCAAGAAAGATCTGGACAGTTTGAAAAGTCTGGCACAGGGCAGCAAAAATTACTAGGGGCCTGGGAGGCAAGATTTATGAGGAGAGGCTAAAAGGATTTATTTAGCCTGGAGAAGAGAAGATTGAGGGGAAATTTGACAATAATCTTCGAATACATTAAGGGTAATTATAGAGAAGTTGGAGATGGGCCTTTCTTTGTGGCTGTATGGAACAGGACTAGGAGCAATAGCCTCAGGCTGTAGCAGGAGAAATTTAGGCTGAAGATTAGGAGGAACTGTCTGACTATGAGAGTGGTCAGGCATTGGGACAGGCTGCCCAGAGAAACTGTGGAATCTCCATGTTTGGAAACTTTCAAAAGCAGGTTAGACAGATGCTTGGCTGGGATGCTTTATGGACTAGAGGACCTTGTGAGGTCCCTTCCAGCCCTGCTTTCCTATAATCCTGTGATTTAACGTTGGATCCTGGAAAATGAACATTATTTGTTTTAGACTAGCATGGATCAGTAGTCTAAACATCCCTAGTGTTCTATGTTTGGCAGTGATGGTTTTGTTAGGTGGAAGGGCTTTTTGTTGCATTGCAGTACTCAAAAGTGTTTTTCACTTTAAGAACAAAGGCAAAGCAAGGTCCCTGGTAATGAGGGCTTACACTCTTATATTAGATCTTGTGAAAGCACCTTTGGGTTGCAGTCAGTAGCGTGGGGCCAAGGGGAAGTACAGGGGATACTAACAAATTGCATAAGAATGCATTACTCAAAAGAATGTGTGTATTTTGATTGCTTAATTTTTATTAACAGAGATTTGTTTTAATGGGCATCAAGGGAATAACTGATTCTTAGAGAGGAATTTTGTTGAGGAGGCAGTCCAGACGTTTTGGACAAGAATGAAGAGGACAGCAGGGATAAGGAAAAGACTGAAGACCAAATTGTGGGAGAGTACATGAGCTGGCAAAACTTGAGGGGAGGGAGCTGAAAAATAATTTTGACTCTTGGCATTTTTTAATTAGACTGTAATAAATCTAGTTGGTTAACTAGGATATGAGACTTTGTGCTGATATGCCTTGATGCTTTTTTTTTACACTTTATGCTTTACTTCACAACGAGTTATGCTATACCTGTCATAAGCATTGGCCTTAAAACAAAAATTGTTTTTAAGGCACCATCTACAGATCACCCTGCACTATATAGAGACCTAATGAGGACAAATCGAGTACACTGGATTGCAGAGGAACCTCCTGCAGAGCTTATTAGGGACAAAATGATGGAGTGTCTTTTCAAGTTTCAGCACCGGATGGCGCTAGGTGAGCAAGCTTTGTTGATTTAAAACTTCAAATTGTGAAATGGTGGTAGATTGAAGTAGTGTATTTAACAGTTGCTCAAGAGGAGGTGGCAAATGTTTATGATAGCAATGTTTTTTCATTTTTGTGAATACTTAGCCTTATTATTTATGGCAGAGCTGTCCAACTTCTCAGCAACCTGGGGCAGCACTGGAGGGGGGCCACATGCGACAAGGGCTGCAGAAGTGCAAGCCAAGTTCTCCCCTACCATCAGCTGCTGCATGGTGTGTAGGCAGCCACTTCCCTGGTCCTCCACACATGCATGTGGCCAGTCTCCTCCAGCTCACCAGCTGCAGGCTCCCCTGCTGCTCCATGCTGTACCACTTCCTGGGGTAGGTGCAGGAAGCCAGAGCTGGAGAGAAAGCCCAGAGCAATAGGAGTGGCAGCCAGGTGGGAGCCTGGCTCATTAAATACTCAGCCTGTTGAGCTGCTACTTGGATAGCCCTTTTTTATGCATATGAAAATATAAGAGCAAGCTGATTGTTTAGCAACTTTTTCTTTTCAGAGCCTTGCATGTTAACTCTAAACCAGGACGGGACAGTGTGGGTGACACTAGCTAAACCAATTAGAGCGCTTACACCAGGGCAGGTAAGCATTATTAAAATGGGTTCTTGTCATTGCTGAACTTCTGCATTTTTATTAATCATGTAAGAGCAGTGTGAAGAATTTGAAAAAGGCATGCTTTTGATAAACAGTTCGTCTCATGTAATTTTTCAGAAAGGTTGCTTTGTTATTAAGTCAGTAATGCATGACTGTACTAACATTCAGAAAGTTTCCTACACAGCCAAAGTACTAGAAACTTGTGGAATATTCAGACCTGCTCAAAATACATGAAAAGACCTCCGGGGACTTTGGATCAGGAAGCTGAATCTGTCATAGGACTGAATGAACACACAAATCAGGCTAATTAATATACTGTTTTAGAAACTTTAGACTACTGTGACTTACATATTTAATCTATACCTAGGATAGTATTATTAGTTTGTATGTCCAGAAGATTTTGTCTACTTCTAACAGATTCCTGAGTCCTAGGCCACTGACAGGTATTCAGTTAAAGCCATGATGGGATTTGATCTGATCTGATCCCAACTGTTGTGCCACCTGCCATGCCACATGTGTAGCAGGATGCATGGTTTCAGGATTAGGAACTGTATCCCAATTGCACCCTACTTGCCAGTTCAGGGGGAACTTGGGCTCATGATCCTGGTCTCCCCCTGCACCTGCAAGTTGAAAGCAGGGTACCCAACAATCAGCTGATTGTCAGCAGGTTGTTGGACCACACTGGGGCCTGAAACAGTCCCAGTGCATCCCCAGAGCTAGCTGACAATCAGGTGATTGTCAGCTGGATCAGGACTACACTGAGGCGAGTTCTAGGACTGGTGTGGTCCATGATCCAGTCAACAGTCAGCTAATTGTTGGTTGATGGAGACTGCACCAGGGCCAGTTAGAGACCCCAGTGCAGTCCTTACCCTTCCATGTGGAGGCATGATGGAAAGCAGCCATAAGAATATTATGATTTTTTGTGTAATATCTTTGTAGAAGGTTTCATTTTCTGTGGCACCTTTAATTCCCTGAATGTGTGGCCAGATTAGTATTTAAGGCATGATTGGCAGGCTAATCTTAAGTGTAATGTCTGCTAGGAGCCCTGGTGTAATAATGAAAAATGCCAGTGTACCAGTTGGCAATATAATTGTGTATCACAGACAAAAATATATGAGAGTATATTACCACGTTATCAGTGGAACATGTTTTTGAGGAAGCTCTTGTGCTCAGATGCTATAAAGATTATTGATGTATTTATCTTCTAGTTCGCTGTGTTCTACAAAGGTGACGAGTGCCTTGGCAGCGGGAAAATCTCAAGGCTGGGCCCATCACTATATACCTTACAACATGGTAAAAGCAAAGAGGAGGTTTCAAAGAATGCATTAGCAGAGGATGTTGAGAAGTTAGAGCCAGCAACATAATGGGCATATTTGTTCTTAAACAAAAGACTTTTGAGAAACTGGAGCCTAAGAATAATAAGAGCAATAATAAACACATTTCTTTGATGAGCTGTAACTTACAAAGGGTCAGTCTGGCCATGTTTTTCAGCCATAAAATACTAAAAGTCATAAAGCAGTTGTCTCTCTTGAATGAAACTACTGAGCTAATAATAAATGTACCTCTGTTTCAAGCATACAAAATGGTACTGGAGAACCAACTAAACAGCAGTTTGATATAGTTTTATTACACTACATGGTGATTTATATTAGTGAAAACATTAAACAACGATAAACAATGTTAGTAGACAGGAAGGTTGGCATAATTGTATAAGAGACTTCTTGGCGATTTCAAGTTCAGCACTTTGTTTGAAGGCTAAGGTTAAATGTAAAAATATTTAATGTAAGAGTCCAAAAATGTGTACAAAACTATTCTGTTCCAGAACACTGTAAACACTTAAAAATACAAAAAAGGTTTTTCTTTTGATTACTTGTACAGTGATACCAGTCCTGTATCAGAAAACAAAATTAGTGAATATTCAGTTTATAATAAGGCTGTGAAGTGCCTAAATTACTCTGTACTAGCAGCAGTATATACCAGTATTTTAATTTTTTAAAAATGATGAATGAAATCCCAAGCCTCACTTCATAAAGACCTGGAAGCTATTTTTAAAAAATGTGTGTCTGTAAATAAAAAGTACAAGACACATATTAAACTTGTGTTTATACATGTAAATTTTGAGAGAAAGTTATGTAGTTTCTCATATGGAGCTTCTATACTTTGCATGAACTGAGCCCATATTTCTTCCTTGTAATAAGTGCTGTCAAATTTATTTTAAATGGGCTTGAATCTCTAACTGTAAATTAGGGTTTTCTTATGGGTCAGGTTTACAAACCTCATGACTTGAAAGTATGTTTGATATACCTTAAAAATATCAAAATCAGTTAATAGTAAGCTGTTTTACTGGAGTTAAGAAGCAATTTTATGAACTGTCCAGGGTAAGAATTGTATGTCCTGTCACCTGAGAACACTTGCTACTTAAAGAAAGCCAACTTGCATGGTGATCTGGAGAGATTCTGGGTGACTCCAAAAGGGCAAATACAGTGCCCATCTTTAAGAAAGGAAAGGAGAAGGATCTAGGGGACTATAGACTGGTCAGCCTCATGTCAGTCCCTGGAAAAAGCATAGAGCAGATCCTCAAGGAATCCATTTCTAAGCACTTGGAGAAGAAGAAAGACATCAGGAACAGTCGACATGGTTTCACCAAGGGCAAGTCATGCCTGACCAACCTGATTGCCTTCTGTGATATGATTGGTTCTGGATGCAGGTAGGGCAGTGGATGTGATGCACCTTGACTTTAGCAAGATTTTGATATGGTCTCCCACAACATACTTGCAAGCAAGCTAAGAAAGTATTGCCATCTTGGTACTGGAAAAAAAACCAAATTATTTACTAAAAATCAAACATCCACAATAACATTTTAATTTTATTTTTTTTAAAATTGTCCTTATTTGTGTACGTTTGCATCATGTATATAGAGGTGATTACCTAATAGCTCAATATAAAGTCTTACTCTTGTATATTGTGGGGTGGGGGTATGGATGAGTAGGTGAGGGGGTATGACGCTTGTAGGGGGCTGTAGGTGGGTTTGTGGGGGGGTGGAGTCGGAGGGTAGCTGGGGGGTGTGGGTGCAAGTGTGTGGTGGGGTGGGTGCACATGGCTGTTAGCAGGGCTCCCCCCAGAAGCACACAGGTATGTGGGGAGGGGTGTGGGGGGTGTGGAGGAGGGTGTGGGTGGGTGCATTGTTTGTGAGGTGTGTGATTGTGGGGGGTTGTGGGGGAGGTTTTGTAGATATGGTGGGCTGTGCATGGGAGCCCCCTGTGTGCGCCCCTGAGCTAGTCAGCACCACCCCCTGCCCCGCAACAGCCCGGAACCCACATGCCCTGCAGCCCCTGCCCCATGCTCGGCACAGCCCTGGCCCCCAGTGTACCCTGTACCTGCTCTGCACTGCTGGCTTATGGCATGTTCTGCTGCCTGTACCTTTCTAATCCCATCCCTGGATGGGATTTCCATCCAGGAGAGCACAAAATGGCAGGCTGAGGCGCCTTCTGCCTGAAGAAGGGTGTTTGTATTCCAGGGATGGGAAAAATATGGCCCGCAAGCTGCATTCAACCCACAGAGGGACTTTGTCCAGCCTGCAGTGGTCCCTCCCTCCTTCCTGGCCCAGGCACTGATAGGTGGTGGCATGTCCTGCCGCCCCTTGGGCATGCAGTGGGGCTGGGGCAGCTCCATAGCTGGACTGCCTTTCTAGGCAACCAAGGCGGCGGCAGCTTCTTCCATCTGCCACCGCCACTGGCCCATCAAGGAGAGCACAAAACACCTGCAGACGCTCTCTCTGCCTGAAGAAGAGTGTTTGAACCTGAAACTTTGCAAAGAAGAATTTTTCCAACTATTTTAGTTGGTCTAATAAAAGATATTAGATTTACTTTCAGCAATTCTCAAGATAATATCAAGCTGGGGGAAGTAGTAGATGCATTGGAGGGTAGGGTTAGGATTCAGAGAGATTAGACAAACCGGACAATTGGACCAAAAAATCCCATGAGCTTCAATAAGGAGAAATGCAAACTCCTGCACTTAGGACAGAACAATCCCATCCGGTACAGGCTGGGGGTTGACTGGCTGGGCAGCAGCTCTGCAAAAAAGGACCTGGGGGTTGCAGTAGACATAAGCTGAACAGTGAAAACAGAATGAGCCAAAATCTTGCTAATTGGAGCCAGAGTGTGCCCTGTACATTTTGGGGAGAGGCCATGTTTGTTGTCCCTTTGTGTAAAGCTTATGAAAATGTTAGAGTTAAGTGATACGGAGACGTGGGAAAAGGGGTGCAAAGTCTCCCTAACCTCCACCTGTCATCCTAATTGCCTTTGTTGGTTTCTGGCTTTGCTAAGGAAAATAAGGCTCATGTGAACTATGAAGCAGATGAGTGACCTTTCAGTGAGAGAGGAGCACCACTGACCTGAAATGTCAGCTGACCAATCTGGGTGGGGGGGAGGAGCAAGAAAAACCTATGGGTTGATATAAAACACATATCAAGTTATTTTTCAATAAGAAAATATTTTTCCCTTGTAAGGGTCTGCTTCTGCTTTTTGTGAACACCCTTCTCCCAGCACCTGCTCATTTTGATTTTGTTACCATTTTCTAGTTAATGTCATGCGTGCTGAGTTTTTTTCCCATCTTGTCAACTTCAGCCCCAAAATCTCAAATCTACAAAATGTAGGACTACTAGTAAAATGTTATAATGGTCTGTATTTTTTCTAATTTAATTTATCCTGTAAATATGTAATAAACACTCTCTAAATGTGTTGTGTGTGTTATGTTGATATGATTTACTTCTACTTCACCTGGAAACTTCTTACCATAACTTGATCTCACTCATGTATTTAGGGGGGGACGGGGGGTTATACTTATTTGTAGAAGGCATGGAGCCTGAAGGAGACAAGTAGAAGGAATGCCAACTGAAGGGGCCGTTCATCTCCAGTAGAATAGCTGGTCTTTGCCTTAATGAAATGTGTTGGTTTCCTGGGCAGAGCTTCTGCAACTAATGAAACTACTGCAAGTTCGGATTCCATTTTTGTCTGGTTTGTCCTAGAAGTCTAGTTAAGAAAATACAGCCATTTTGACTGAACCTCAGTCCAATTCTCTTGGTTTTCAATGTGTGTTCCAGATGCTTGCTCCTTCAGTGGCAAGGCTTTTCTGGGATATCTTTTATTGGACCAACTGTATATTTTTCTCTCCAAGTAATTACCCTCATCTGCTTTTCATGTGCTGTTTGGGCAATACGCATTTATCTCACAATTATCCTTGTGAATAAAAGAACAGTTGCAAGACATTGAGCCAAGAGAAGGCACAGCTCATCAACCTCATTGGCCAGGGCTCTTGCACCACAGGGTCAGGACCCTGCTGCTCCTGGGGCTTCAAGGGTCAAATCCTGAGGGACAGTGGCCATGAGTGCCACACCCCAAGTTAGGGTGCAGCAATATGATGTGTGCCATGGGAATCCCCTGCAGCGGGAAATCCTGGGGCATGGCAGCATGAAACACACATGGCAAGAATCTCTTGGCAGGGGATTACTGGCATGCATTTTATGCAGACATGCAGCCCAGGAATCGCCCTGTAGATCAGGCCCCTCTGCACCTGCAGCTGTGCACCCTGGGAATTCCCCTGCAGCGACAGGGCAAGGCACAGGTCTTCCTCGCTCCATGCCGCATGAGCCTGCAAGCTCAGAATTCAATGAGGTTCCCTACTTTGTGTCTCCAGATATTGGGGCCAGGTACCTGGGGCTGTTGTCATGCTGGATTGAGCCCCTGAATCCCCAGGAGCAGCTGCTCAGGGAAGCTGGAGAACACAGGCAATCCTAGGCAGTCCCATACTCTTGTACCATAAGCAAACGTGTGTACTGTGAAAAGGTGGTACAAACTATTGCTGTAAATTGTTGGGGCCACAATTCTGTGTGTGTGGGGGGGGGGGGTGCGACAAAGGGCATGGATGTCTTGTCTGGGTTTTGTGCTGCCATAAAATGTTTATGGTTACACAAGGGCAACATCTGTTTCCAGCCATAGACTATTCTGTGTTTACAGAGGACAGGACTAGTTGAAACAGTCTCAGATTGCAGCATGGGAAATTTAAGTTGAAGATTACTAAGAACTGTCTCTGAGAGTGGTTAAGCAATGGAACAAGCCACCCATCGAGGTTGTGGACTCTTCGTTCTTAGACATTTTCAAGAGCAGATTAGACAGACACTTGGCTGGGATGCCTTAGTCAGGAATGATCCTGCCTTCTGTGAGGAACTAGATGACCTCCTAAGGTCCCTCCTAGCTCTACTTGTCCTGTAGCTCTACAGCCCTTGTATTATATTGAATTTGTTGTACTTTTTAAAACCCTAAAATATTCTCTTTACTGAATTTCTGGAAAAATTGCATTAGTACAATTAGTGCAGAGTTTAAGTGTTTTGCTTCCCCCAAGAATACACTGCTTAAGGATATATAATTCTATAACTTAATTGTCTGTACAGTAGAGTCATTTTTATACAGAGATACAGGATTTAAAAAATACAGTTTTTGTCTGGGATTATGAAATATGATAGGGTTGAGCTGTGGTCATATCCCAGTCGACATTAATAGTTACTTGCTTTTGTCATTTATTTTAAAGTGTATACCTGAGGAAGAAGAGAAAATTGTTGCAAGGAGAAAAGTGTTATACCTAAGAGAAAAGTGAGGCTCAGAAGGAAGCCTTAGGAGGCTAGTATGCCTCTTCCTACCTACCACTTACCTGCTTGTATTTCTTGTTTTCCTCTGGGACTATCCCAGGTTATGATTCAAAATACTGGGGCGATCCATTCCAATGAAACATTTCAAACATGTTATGTCTGAGGCAAGGATTTCCTAGGGTTTGGTCTTTTTATTGGATCAACTGTATAGTTGGGATAGTGTTAGACTAACTCTAACTCTATCCCAACTATATAGTTGGTCCAATAAACACCCTAAGAAATCCTTGCCTTGCATAATTTCTGGACTGTCATAGCTACAACATTACTCTTACCATGTGTATATTATAAATAACTGTTACCATACCATTATGAGTTAGAATTTTTTATATAGATATAATTTTATATATATATGTAATTTTAGAGAAAGCGCAATCGTTTTTTACCACAGGGTATGATCTTTGAAATTACAAGGGAGTCTTTGTCAATAAGACTGTAATTTTGCCAGAACTTATACTGACTCTAATAAATAGCAAAATTTGGCTTACTTATGCCAATTTTCTTTTAAAAATATTTTTATTTTCCTACTGCAAAAATGATCATTGGCAACAATGGTGGCAGTCCCTTGATACGAAGATGATGGCTTTCTAGTGAATAGGGAAGTCATTGGTGAGTGGAGATGAATGAAGAGACTGATCTGAGACCCTCATGTTCGACTGCAGGTATGGCAAATAGTTCCAGGAAGGAGGATCCTAGTGATGTTGGGTTCCGGCTTTTTCCCTTTGTCTCTGCCTTCATAGTAAAGCAAGTTTGCTCAAAATGATTAAAGCCTTGTTGTACATCCTCGTGCTACTGGGGATTATTCAGTGCTCGGGTCTCACAGGTATTGTGAGATGATAATATAGGATTTCTTCAGATTGGCATTTAAAGTGCCCTTTAATTGCTTCTTTTGCCCACCTCTAGTATGGGGGCCATAAGAGTACAGAACCTGTTTTGGAAGCCCATTGTCCAGCATCCTAGTGACATGTCTTGTCCGATGGAGCTGGTGCCATTAAACATGGCTTCATTGCTAGTGGTGGTGGCTTGAGCCAGAACGCTGACATTTGTTCTTCTGTCCTCCCAACTGCAATGGAAGATTTTCTGAAGCCATTGCTGATGGTAACTATCCAAAGCTTTCAGGTGTTTCTGACGTGTCCAAGTGTCATATAACAGAGTAGAAATGAAAAAATGTAGAATAGAGCAAGACCAAAAGAGCTTTTTAAAAAAATAATCGTTCTTGCTTTTTCACCATGTATTCTCCCATTCTGGGCCATGAACCAGCAAAAGGGAATTGATGTTTGGGTTCAAACACTGCATGTGACCATCAGTTAAAAATTACTTTCTCCTCTGGCATGTATGCACAGCAACATCTTTCTTGTTATGTATTTTAAATTGTCAGTTTGTTCCAGCTCAAGTTGGGGACTAAATTTGAACCCATATAATCTCCACTGCTTGCATGTAAAATATGGTTCACTGAGTGGCTTGATACTTTAAATTCTTAAATGTAATGCATTCAGTTTTACTTTGAGAATTGTTTGCATAAAAATACCTTCATTTTCAGCAAATCGTAATTTGTGGAGACTATGAAACTGAGAGAGAAGCCTACCTTTTAGAGTCCAAGTTGAGTTATCTAGGCTGGCAGTTAAAAAATCCCCTTCTTATTTTAAAAACTGAGTTCATGCTTTATGGCAGTCAGACACAAGTGGGAAACTTCAAAGTGTTAGTTTTTCAAAGTCTCATTTTCCAGAGTGTATCTAAAATTGGGGGGCGGGGAGGGGAAGAGAAACTTGGGTGCACAACCATTGAGAATTTGCTTAGCCTCTACACCAGTAGTTCTCAACCTCCATAGACTCAAGGCACCAGTCAGAAAATACCAGCTCTTAGTTTTCAATTGTTTCTTGACTATGGAAAAAGAGAAATTCTTCTGTGGCAAAGAACCCAGAAAGACTACAGCAGGTCAGAATGGTTTTGAAATCTCGGGGTTTCTTTTCTTTTTCATATGTGACGATGCACTCACCATCTACACCTACCATCTGGAAATCCTAGATCTACCTATGGCAACTTCTATTCTGTAAAGTTTTAGGCCCAAGGTTAAGGGGGTAGTTTTAATTCAATGTTTTTCTCCCCAGATATAACCTCTTCTTTGCCAAAGACTAGTAGAACGTCTTGCATGGATTTTTTGGGGAAAAGAAGTTTGTCAGAGGCTAGGCTGGACAATGGGGTTCAGATGCCAGATCTTCACTGGTGCTGCCACCACTATGGCCAAGTGGTGCTTTGCAGGGAATACATGGCAAACGGGGGCAGGGATGGTTGGACCCTGCCCTTTCCCTCCCCATGCCACTCGGCGGTAAGCAGGATGAGATCATTCAGCACACATCAGGGGTCATGGGAGGTGAGCCATCACCATGCACACTGTTCTCCACTTCCTCCTGCCTTTGGGGTTGCTACTGCACCCTGTGCTTCTGCAGTGATGTTGGTGCTTCCTCCCCTCCCCCTGCTTCTCTCGGGTGACAATCTCTCAGGTGCTCAGGACCATGCTGGGCTCAGGTGCCAGCTGTGCCACTCCCTAGTTTTCACCATCCTGGCCTGGTGGTGGTGGAGACACAGCTCCCCCCTGCACAGGGTAGCAGAGAGCACCACGGGCTGGGGTAGGTCAAGTTCCAGGCCCATGCCCACCCCTGCCCTCCCCCCACATAGACTGGGACAGGGCTGAGCCCTCGCGTCTGCATGTGAGTTCAGCCCGCATGAGTGGAGAGTGGAGCGTGGTGGCAAGCCTGGTGGTAAGCGTGGGTAGGAGGAGCTGGTCGAGGGCAGCGAGCACTGAGGCAGCATGAGGTGGCACATACTAGAAGGTGCAGACCAGTGGGTCAACCTCAGGTTCAAGACACCTCTCACTGGCAGAGGCATTGTCCAGGCAAGGGCAAGACCGAGCCTGTGCTTAGTGGCTTCATTTATCTGCTTATCCTCTTGCACCTTGCAGTGCCCTTCAGAGGATCTGGTGGCACGGTTGGGTGCCCAACGCCCTGGCTGAGAATCACACGTGGGCAGATCCTTGGACTCTGCATTGGTGGCTTCCAGCTGCATTTCTGTCTGGAAGGTGCCACAGGGCCTGGTGCTGGTCAACAATTTTGAGGAGCATGTTTGGGAGCAGCAGTTCCCTGATCAGGTTGGCAGCAGGCACAATCCTGGGAGAGTGGCATGGCCTTTGGAGGGTAGGCTTATGTTTATGATGCAAAGGATCTTGAGAACTGGACTCTGTAAGGGGAAAGTCAGGAAAGGCAAGGAAAAAGGGCAAATGCAATATAGAAGATAAGCAACTATAAAAAGGGAGTGAGGAGCACTACCTGCAGGGCAGCACTGAACAGAAGGATCTTGGGGGGTTATGGTGCCTCCCAAAACCTGCGTCAGCTGAGTGATGCTGATGCACCTGCCTGCACCAGAGGCTGTATATAGAAGACATGGGTAAAATATTGCAGTGATGCCCCCGCCCTGGCTGTGGCAGTATCCTGGAGTGGTGTGAGATCCTTTTAAGGGTGCTGCAGAGTGATGAGCAACTATTAGGTGTGCAAACACTTACCCAGGATTCACAAGATAAAACCAGAGGTTTCAAATAGGAGTCCATGGTGTCAAAACTGTTCTGCCTTGTTGTGGACTTTCTGAACTCCTTGCAACAGAAGAATTACTCTGGTATTTTCCTGTATTCAAGACATGTGTGAAAACCAAGTGCTAGCACTTTCCAAGCGGTGCCTTGAGAATGAGGTAGACTTTACCTAAAATACTGCATCCAGCTTTGGGCACTGTAGTTTAAATAAGTTGTAAAGCAATGAAAAGGATCTAGAGGTGGATGACAAAGATGATGCAGTAGTTGAAACACAAACCACATAAAGAAAGGTTGAAGGAGATAGGTGTATTTTAATTTGGAGAAAAAGAGATTAACGAACAGAGAAGGACATAGTTTTCAAACGTTTGAAAGGCTGCCATAAAAAAAGATGAAGAAAAAATTGTTCTCTTGCTTCAGAGAACAGGACTTGAGGCAATGGGTTTAAACTGCAGCAAAGCTGATTTAGATCAAATCTCAGGAAGAACTTAACTTTAAGAATGACAGGGCAGTAGAACAAGCTGCCTAGGGGAGCTGTGCTATCTTCTTCATTGGGGTTTTTCAAGGTGAAGCTGGATAGCATCTGTTTGGAAAGGTTTGGGAATGCTGAATCCTAAATGACCCTTGAGCCCCTACCAAGCCTTTAATTCTGTAGCTCTTCCAGTAAGCCGGGGCAACTAGCTACTTCCTTTCAGTTCACCTGGTTTCCTCAACTCCAGATATTTAAAGAGGTTGATTTTGCTTTTATGGACTTTATTGAAGAAGTGAATCTTAAAGATACTTTTGGATTAGGAGTAAGTGGCAGCTTGCTGGACCAGGGAAAATGCATGGGGAAAGTCATGGAGGTGATTATGGGAAAATCAGACACATGAGCCAGCATGACTTTGGGTGAGGTGAAATCCCCCTGAAAAAAATTCATATTTGCTATGGCATATTTTTTTCATTGAAGTCTTAGGAACAACTTAGAGTTTTAAAGTTTACTTGCTTTGCTATAACATTGCTTTATTTTGATATACCTTGGTGCTTTTTCAATAATTTTATGCTTTATTTTGAAAAGTCCCACAACAATTTGTCGTAAAATATACATTCCACAAAAAAGTTACTCTGTGATGTGGAGCTAGTTTGGGACAAAACAGTGGAGTGTCTTATCAGGTTTCAGCACCAGAGGGCAGTAGGTGATCAAATTTTGTTCATTTCAGTTCATTCTTATTTTTTACCATTTCATAATTTTTATTAACAGTGTATTTTTCCCTGGGAGGTAAAAGTTTGAGATACTGAGGTTTTTCTATTTATGTGGACTTGGATTTGGACTTGTTTAAGCCACAATAAAATAAAGATTTTTATGTCAATGCAGAGGTGAACTAGTTGATGTTTAATGCCTTTGTCTTTCTAATGACATTAATGTTAATTCTAAACTAAGAAGGAATATTGTGATGTTGATCAAATCAATAAAGATCTCAGGATAGGTAAGTACTGCTGTAATACCACTTATTTTTCTCTGTTCTTAAACCCATTCATTCATCAATATTAACTTTATCGTTCCAAATCATACTGGTTCTCTTGGTTATTAACCTGTACAATACTTCTAATGATTCTTCCAATGCATCTATCACAGGATATAATTAATATTTCAAGACCAGGCCACACAACTTTAAATAGAATCACCAGTGATGTTAAGACGTTTGGGTGTAAGAGCCTCTAGGTTTGACTTTTTGAACTTTTACAATAGGTTACCTGCAGATTTCTCTTTACAAATATTATTACAAACAATATGCTGTATTAACTTTCCAATATCAGTTAGAAGAACTTAAGAATGGGAAATGTTAATAGATCAATTATTCCACATAGTTTTACAGAACTGTTCTCGCAGGCGATCTATTCCAAAATTGCCTTCACAGTTAGAGTGCTATAAACTTGATTTGGAAAATTTGAATTTCATCCAAAGCCTGCTGAAATACCTGGACCACTCCTAATGGGCTTGAATGGTATTTGTATTGGACTCTCTCCATGGAACTGACTTAATTGTGAGTGATAAATACATGAATCAACCCAGGGGTTTGGTCAATGGTTCACTGCTTGGAAGCTTTGCAACATTATAATGTGTGTGCCTAATGCCTGCCTGAGGTAATGCTACCCTTTTTTGTGACAGGACAATTTGATCTACTACTGAGTTTCTCACATAATGGTGTAAAAGCTCATGATGGACTTTCTCTTGATGTTTTATGTTTGTTTACACTTAAATGAGCCAACAACTTTACCGATTTTTACATTTTTTTTTCCTTTCCCATAGTATGAATTTTAGCCAGAGCAAACAAAAAGAAATAAAACTACTATTAATTCCAGTATTTGTGGAGATCTCCTTTCACAGCTACATGAGTTACTCAGCATACACAGTGAGTGCTGTAAATTTTGTTGCTTGTCTAGTTGGTGGGTGTCCTCTCCAGAGGGTCATGAGCACCTGGCAGCAGAAAAATCTTGAGGCTGGGCCCATTGATTTATGCCCTAGAACAGGGCAACAGGAGAGGAACCTTTTCAGATGATATGTTTCAGAGACAATGAAAATTTAAAACCAGCAGCAAAACATGCTTTTTTCTTCTTAAGTGAAAGCCCAGCTTAAAAATGATGAAAGCAATAATAAGAAATTTTCCTGAGGAGCTGTAACCTACAAAGGTTGAGTTAAGAGTATCTTGCCATAGTTTTAAACTGATGGTACCTGACAGGATTTTAAACAAAAAACATTTTGATATGTCTCATTAAACTAAGTCATGATTTGTGTTAGTGAGAAACATCAAAAATTTGAAAAAGAAGATAGTACATAAAAAGTTGCAGTTTAAAATGTGCTTTCATAGTTTGAAAATAGTGTATTTTAATTGAAGTGTTCAGTGCACTAGTCCTTCATATCTGTCTGACTGTCTATCTATCTGACTATCTATAGAGATATATGGATTGTTCTAGAAATGCATTAAACACCCTAGAGGTTGAAAAAAGCTGCATACTCTCCTTGCTGCTTATGCTGTGATCTTCTGCCTCATGGCAAAGAAAACAGTGAATCTGCAGTATGTAGTCAGACTACTACTTTCCTGAAGTTTCTTTGTGATAGGACCAGATAAAATGGTTCAAATTAAAACCTTAAACCACTTCTTTAGACATAAATAAACTACCTTTAAAAAAAAATCATAACTATATGCATGAAACAAGTTAAACTTGTGCCTAGTGCTTATGATTTTGTGCATGTTTTGTTTGGGTTGTGGATTTTTCCTGTTCCACGCCAGTCCCCCCAAAATGGAATAACTTAACTTTACAAAGTAATTTAAACTTGTTTGAACATTAACCCTACATAGTCATGGTTTATGATTTTTACCACAATTCAGGTTTACAAATCTAACAGTTTGAAAATAAATGTGGCAATGCCTCTCAAAAACCTTTACAGAGTTGATTAGTAAATTGCCTGATGTTGTGCTATACTTTATTTAAGAAACTGCAGATTTGTAGTTCAGAGACTGTATTTTGTTTTGTACACTACAGAGCATATTAACAATACCCAAATGATAAACATTCATTTGCTGGCTATATTAACATTTGCTAGACTGATGACTTTCAAGAAAGAGTCCATGAAAATTAACTAGATACTAAGGCAACATGGCATAAATCCATGGGGAATATGGACAAGTATGCATTCCTTAAATAACAACCCCCCACTTGATCTCCATCTGGTAGACCACCTAACAGGACTCTATAGATCCTTGATTACAATGAGACTTAACAGGTGCCATGTTCCATAGTTAAGGCCAGTGTCTACACAGTATCGTTATTATTATCATTATCACTATCATTAACATGTGGCCACAGGGAATCAAGCCTTTCCTTTTTCTCTCTAGTTAGAGACACCAAAGTTGTAACATAAATGGATTTTTTTTCCTCAGATGCAAAGAGCCTGGATAGATGCATACAATGCACTTCACAGCACCAATTTTAGAACTGCTATTCTCCACCAGCCATAACAAACAATAACTCCTAGTAAATTATCCCCTTCTAGTCTGGCTTTGCTAAGGAAAGTTGTGGTCAGGTGACCTGTCTCAGAATAAGAAATTGCCCCTCTTGTCAATTACGTCAGTCAATTTAAAAAAATGTAAGCTGCTTTATATTATGCAGGGCATACTTAAATTAAATTAATTAAAAGGAACTCTTTTTTTAGGTGACCAAATAGGAAAGCATTTGGTTTACTTATTTGAGCATTTGGGCTCAAAGGTTGCTTTTGATTTTGTGCCACTGTTGTTTCTTCTAATATCTGTTAATTCTTATTTGGGAACTTTTAAGTTTAGTGGTGGATTCTGGTCCTGGTCTTTATGGTTTACCTTCATCTCTGAAAGCATTAGGTCTATCAAATATATAACTGAGAATTAAGGAGTTAATGGTCTATGGTTCTCTAATTTGATTTATCCGATATATTGAAGTATGTAATAAAATCTTGGGCTGCATCCAGATGAGTGCAGATAAGCAGTACATGGTGCCGCAGACCCATCCGCAGCACCACACGCTGCACATCCATGTGTTCCCTGCACTGATATCTTGAAGAGCAGGGGCAGGAGTTTGACCCCGGAAGATCCCAGGGTCAAAAAAACTTGCATCAAAAGAAAAAGTGGAGTGGCACACATGGTGGTAGAGCTCACCACCCAAAACCAGAGCCTGGCTGGTCAGAGTCATGCTCTGCCGGCCAGGCTCCCAGCTGCAGCTCTTCAAGGCCCCCAGGACCCCAGGTAAGGCTGCTGGGGCTAGCACGGTTGCTGGCCACAGCCTCCCCAACCCTGCCTAGGGTAACCTCCAATGTGCCAGAGCACGTGTGGCATGGGTGTTCCCAGGGGACAAACGTCCGCACTCACCTGGACATGGCCTTTGATTTTATTATGCCCAACTTGTGTTCCTGGTGTGATTTACTACTCCACCTGGCAATTCCTTAGCTTCTATTGCTCAGTCATATCTGTTGCTGTTTTACAGTAGAAGCAGTAGAAGAAACCTAACCTAAAGTAGACATGAGGAAAGGATCCAGGTAAAAAGGATATTAATTTTCTTTAAAAATGCTACTCTTTGCCTTCCTGAAACATGGCTGCCTGCTGTGAAGTGCTCTTGCAACTAATGAAATTACTGCTTTGGGTTCTGTTCTTATCCGGTGAGCATGAGCTACAAGTCAGGCAATCGAATACAGCTGGTTTGATTTAAGACCATTCTTATCTCTCTGTACCTTCAGGGTACCTGCTCTGTCAGAGTTCTGTTATTAGTGGTGGTTTATCATGTACCTAGAAAATTGTTTTTTATTTCTAAACAGTCTTGTCTCATCAGAGAATACTTAGCCTAATCTCTTTACTCTGCTTTTTTTTTCAAATGGGTTGAGTTGTTTTATTTTCCATTCACATTTGCATGTAGGCATCGACAATCTTGCTGCTGTTGAGTGGTTCTTCCATTTGCTGCAAGCATCAAGAATAAGATCTTTAAGGATGGTTGGCAGTGGAGAGTCAGTAAAAATTGAAACAATTGTTGAGTCTTTGGCATTGGAAGGTAAAGTACCGTATTTTTCGGACCATCAGACGCACCTGACCATAAGACGCACCCAGTTTGACGCATACCGCTTGGTATTACTATTAAAGGGCACCAACCAACCTGACAGGCAAGGCTTTGCATGGCAGGAGAGACTATGTGTGTCTCTCCTGCCATGACGGGCTCCTCGCCTGCCTGTCAGGGCACTGTGCTGCATCACATAGTCCCGGCCGGGACGTTACCTGGTACCGTACCTAGCTGCCTCCTGTCTCAACGTTCTAATCCTGTCAGTCTGT
>NW_017728931.1:118098808-118102288 GCF_001723895.1 Crocodylus porosus | reverse complement strand
CTTTTGGGGGGAAAAAAGTGCGTCTTATGGTCCGAAAAATACGGTATATCATATAAATGTGTTTTCTTTACCTCAGTATTTCACCTTTACATATCTACGTAATGCTGCCTTCCTTTCAAAGCCATAGTGATTTAAGGCCAGATCAGATGTAAGAAAGAATTTGTCCCAATAAGTTAGGTGCTGCAGTCTCTGTTGAATTTGGCCTCCTTGGGCTCAGGGTCATAAACGTATTTAAGTGCCTAAACTGACAATGAATTGAATTGTTTATGTACATTATGTAACGGGGTGCCTAAATATCATTTTAAATCTGTCCCCCACGCCCAGAGTGAAATCAAAGCACAGAGTCAGGTGCCTGGACTTCATGTCTGGTTCTGTTATTGCTGACAGGTCCAAATCTACCTCGGCTTCTACGCTGCGAGCCATACAGTGATTTTGTTCTGGATGTTGGTGGCCAACATACGTGAAGAGAATCTGCTGAGTTGGAGGGCCCAAAAAACCTGGGCCCGGAGCATGGAACTGCCTAGACCCCGAGAGACCCTGAGAGAATCTCAAGTCTAATGAAGGGTTGGCCGGAAGTGAGGGACTTAAATCTAAAAGTGCAATTAAAAAATCTCCTGCTCAGCTGCCACCTAACCCTGGAGACATCTACATTCATGAGGTGCCTCCCTAACTAGACATGATGTTCCCTCAACGCATGGAGTTGTGGCTCTGCACATGCCCAGAATTTCCCCCGTTTCAGCAGGTCTGTGCCTGTCTCACTAAGTCCTGCTGATGTCCTCAGACTAGGTATTCCCTCCACTTTGATGGCATGCTTGGAGCAAACCTAACCCATGCTGGCAGCCCAGGCTCTGTACAAGTGTGGTAGTAGCCACCTTCTTTTAAATGGTGGCTGTTCATAATGGTGGTCCCCTTAGATAGTAGTCAGCTGTTCTCAGCACTTGCCCAGGAAGTGACACAGAGTCAATGATCTTAGGCTGAGGGAATGGAGCCGCACAGGTCCCAGATCCCCAGAGTATGTCCTTGCTACCAGACTGTGGGACAATTTGAGTGGGGCACTCTCTCCCTTGCTCCTGCCCCCTCTGCTTCTTACTGAAGCCAGGCCACTACACATAAAGAAACTGGAGAGTCTTTTGGCAGCATGGCTGTCACATAATGTGTCAGGGATCCTTTTGACAGAAGCTGGTCCTGCGTTTCAGTCCTTACTCCAGAATGCATCTGTGTTTTATCACATTACTGTTCAATTAAAAGGCTCCTAGGGACTGGAATGCATGTCTCCTCTCCAACTTCAGCAGGAGGAGCGCAGGGGAGCTGTGCCCAGAGTGGGTTGTAGACTGATGAATTGGGACTTGCTTCAAAGGTGGGAGTTGTGGGATTGATCCCTTCAGCCTAAAGCTGGGGTTACTGAATCTGGATCTCTTACTTCATGGGCACTTGGCTCATCTAGAGAGCAGCGGTACTAATGGCTGGTGCATGTGTGTGTGTTTAAGGAAGCAGTCATTATGTAGGGAACCTAATCCCATTGTCATGGGTTAGGAGTGCTCTAAGTGCACTGTCTATATCAAGCCCTAGAGAAATGCCCAGTGCCCAGATTCTGTATTGGTCTTGGCTATGACATGAGAGGCTCTGAGCTTCTGAGACCTGGGGAATGCTGACCATGCACGGAGGCACAAGTCCAGACCCCTGGAGTACTTCAAATAGAAAAGTGCCTTGTGAGGGTAGGGTACTTACAGGGTTTTGTGGTAACTAAGTCGGGGGATTTTTTTTTTTTAATTTTGGACTTAGGTGCCTCAATTCTTCCTACATCTTATATAGGAGCTTATGCTCTTTATTTGACCTATCTCTTGAACTCTTCAATAGATGCCTATTACTTGTTTTTAGCTTGATATAACGTTTTCCCATGTTCTATCTTTTACTATAGATGTCATAGAAATAATTTGTAAAGCTGTAGGCCGGACTGAGCCTAATAGTAGTGCTTTCAGTCTTTTGCAGTTGTGTTACTTTGCTCTCACTGTGTTTTTAACCATTAATTGGCTTACCTCTTTTGGAAAAAATTCATTTGCTATGTTTCCTGTTTATATAATGACATTTGCAAGGGGAAATGGAAAAAGGAAATTACACATCACAGGTTTTTTTGCATTAGATTTTATAGCATAATGAGAAACTTTTTTGCAAAACTACTTTCTTTATTTGTGTCTAGAAGAAGAGCCAACAAAGGAGTTAAATTAATAAGCTTTCCAGCTTTATGCTCCTAACATTCATGCATGGACAGGTCTGGGCTCTGTGATAGCATTGTGTTCTCCCTGTTCCTTTAGCTCTTTGTCACAATTTATAAAACATGGGATTTCCCTAAATTACTCCTTTTGCAGCTTGAGTGCCATAACTAAAAGACCCCGTCCTACAACCCCACAACAAAGGATAAGATGACATGCAGAGTTTGGGATTAAACTGGAGAAACACTTGTGTTTAGTTTGTTGCTGTTTCAGGACAAATCAGAGTTGGGTAGAGCAAAATATTGCTCTCTTCTCCACCATTTTTCCCCAAGAACGATTATTCAGGGCATGATAGATGTTACAGTAACTTGAGCCTTTTAGAAAGTTACAGTGACCATGATTTTATTTTTCAAACCACCAGCCCTTGGTCTTCTCTTGTACAGAAGGGTTGTCTGGCTCATTGTCCATAACAAATTTCCCTAGCTATCATCATTGGTTCGGCTTTAGCTTTTTGGGCATGATAGTTTAATAGATGGACAGCTGTGCTGTTTGAGGGTGAGCAAGCTGCTGTATGCAGTCTATAATACCTTGTTGAGGTTTGTAATATGGAAACAGCGCGATATTATTTACAGGAATTTATATAAAGAGCTATGTACAGGAAAGAAGCAACGATCTTGCTACTGTCCCTGCAATGGGCTTTCCCTCATTGCTGTCTTCCCACACCAAGACCTTCCTACTGCCTCACCCAGGCTGTCTTCTGGGATGCCACACGTTCTGGAGACGCTAGGGGTATTTCTACATGTGCTTCATGCAGAGGGGTCTTTAATTAGCAGCTCTGACAGCCACTCTAGTTAAAGGCAGACAAGGTTCTTTGGGTGAATCTGATATCTTTTATTTATCTTTTATCTGATATCAGGGAGTGACAAGAGAAAGAGTGGGGTATTCACCAGTCCCCCTCCTGTAGGGCAGGGCCCCCCTGGCCTGAGAAACCAGCATTCCCCGATGGCAGGCCCGCTGCGCATGTGCGCAGTTTAAAAGGGCCCGCCAAACGGGGAGGGGGAAAAAAAAAAAAGGCTTAGTTAGGCTCCAGAGCGGTGAGAGACAGGCGGGTGAAGCCCACTGCGCCCCTGCTCCCCCAAAGCCCCCCCGACACCCCCTCAGCAGCCGCCGAGCCCCCTGCCGACCCCCAGCACAGCCGGAGGTAAGCGGGCTCGTGGTGGGAAGGGGTTAACTCCTCGCTGCCTGGTGCTGGCTGGGTTAAGCCCCCGCC
>NW_017728931.1:118089927-118098797 GCF_001723895.1 Crocodylus porosus | reverse complement strand
CAAGAGTAAATTGGATGCTTATCTTGCTGGGATCCTATGACCCCAGCTGACTTCCTGCCCTTTGGGCAGGGGGCTCGACTCAATGATCTCCCGAGGTCCCTTCCACCCCTAATGTCTATGAAATCTAATCTGAACAACACAGAAAACAGAAGGAGGTTTAATTAGATGTGTGCTTGGAAAGTACTTTACTCTTGTATGAATGAGCTTGTAGGAAGAAAAGGATTAGATTAGTTGTTTTTGTATTCTAATTTCAGCATGGCTGGTCGTGTGCTGTATATGACAGCACAAAGGCCCTCGCAATCTAAGCCAGCTCCTTGCACCCAGCAAGGTTGTCCCCGTCTAAACTATTCCAGACAAGGTTTTTATTTTCCCTGCTCTTAAAAGCTTTCATAACTACCCTGGGTAGCCTGCACCACTGCCTAACCCCTCTCATAGCGAGAGAGTGTTTTCTAACTTCCTAAACTGAATGTATGAGGGAGTTTCATAAAATAATGGGAAAACGGCTGCTCACACAGTATAGCTATGACAAAGCACGATACCCCACAGCAGCGGGGAACGCTGGTGGCAGCATTGTCAAATGCCTCCATCGTTTCTTACTGAACACACGTGATGCTAGTGAACACACAACCACGTGCCTATGCAGGTGTCAGCAAGCGCCAGTAGAAGAGCGTTCTGTCTGTTGATGCAGTGCTGCCCAGTGACATTCACTGTAGGATTGCTCATTCATCTGAGTGAGAGCTGCATGGCTCAACAGATGGTCTGTGGCTCAATGGCATATCCATCGTGGATGAATCCTGGGCAGGATTTGCCAGTGATATAGGGATGCAAACTGTAGTGCAGGAGTAGTTTTCACAGTAACCAAAAAGCTTCTCTGAAGACTGTATCAAGAAACTTGTGACTTGCTGGAATACCTGTGTCGTAAAGCAGGGCGACTACACAGAGGGGGGATGCAGTCCGGAAAATGACCATTGCACACAAAATGGTTTCATATCATAATTGTAGTACAACATTCTGAAACACCCTTATAGATTAGATAATATAAGATGCTGAATCATAGAAAAATAGGGCTGGAAGGAACCTCAGGAGACCATCCAGTCCAGCTTCCAGCTCAAGGTAGGAACATCCCTATCCAGACCATCTGATGTATGTCCACAGTTTTCTTTTCAAGAGATATTTTGCTCAGTGACTGAGCGCACCATATGATACACGTATGATACAGCAGCTGTAGTGTACAATAGGCCACCAGTCTAGATCAAGGGGTTGACAATCTATGGCCCCTAGGCCATATCCAGCCTGCCAAGTAGTGCCATCCAGCCCACAAAGCCAGGATGGTGGTAGTAATTTGGCAGGAGGGAACAGTGGTGGTCAGGTTGAGAGTACAGCACCACTAAGGGGACTGACAGCCTACCTTCAGAGTAAACTGCTAATTTGGTGCCACTGCTCATTAAAGGTTGCTGACCCGTGGCCTGTGTAGAGGGGAAGCCTCTATTTAAGCTTCAGTGTAAAATAAAGATGCATTAAATGTACTTTGGTTAAAGAGTTTTGCACATTATAACTAGCTTATTTTAATTGATTTAAAATAAACCTCTTTTATTTTAACACCCACTTCACTGAAAGGAGGAATTGGGATTAGGGGAGCATGTAAACTCAGTGACCCCAGACAGTTGAGGGATATATTTGTCTTTTGATTTTTTGCTGTATTTTAAACCTGGTTTCATCAATGTTTGTTAAAATAAAAAATACGTAAAATAAGCATTTCCCTTATTCTAACTTGTGAGCTGAAGCTTGTTTGCCTCTCTCCCAGCACTGTCCCTCTTCCCCCCTTACTCTTCCTCCTCCCCCCCTTTTGTATTCAAATCACTTGGTCCACTATAAACACTGCTCTATGCTGTCCTTTCACAGCATGCAATGAAGTGAACTGCAGTTCACAAAAGCTTACACCCTATATATATTAGTCTATAAGGTGTATATCTACTCTGCCTTCTGCCATGAGCTGAAGGGCATTGTTAGCATGTTCAACCATGACGCTAACATTTACTTTCATTCTTTTCCCTGTGAACAGGACCGTATTCACTGTGGTATCCAGCAGGCAGTCCTCCTGGGTATACTTGGGTTGCTAATGTGCTTTCATGGCTTCTGTGCTCCCTTTATGTTGCTGCCACTGAGAACAATGAGACTATTGGCTGCTTCTGTTTTATTCAAGAATAACCCGCATGAGCTCATTTCAGCACCAGTGCCCTAAGCTGTCCTTTCTTGAACAAAAAGGCATATTTCCCTCTGCTTGACCCCCTGCCATCTGGCTAGAAATACGAACCTACACCTATTCTTAACACCTAGCCATACACTATTCTAAGCTTTCTTCTTGATCAGCTGATTATATTACAGTATATTATGTTCTGTCCCATAGATAGGGAATAAGTGGCCATAAGTAAATAGGCAACATTTGGAGCTACTCAGTGGCTCAAAAAGCAACTACTTGTAACTCCTGAGGAAGGAACCGTGTCTTCCTCTATGCTTTATTGAGAGCAGCACATACTGATGATGCTCAAGCGAAGCAAAGCTTATCTTATGAATGCTGTTTAGTAGTTAAACAATGCAGTGGGTAGGAACTCCATTTAGGTTGCTATACTCATGTAGATACAGCTTTTCATGCTGTCACTATTTCTGTAAGTCAATAATCTAATAAAAGTAACAGTCAAAACATTATCATGTTTTTATTTTCAAAATATGATAGCATCAAAATATTAAAAAGATTCATAAACCAAGGCCTTCAAATTGTCACTCTGGAAAGATCAAAGGATTATGGTTTAATGTATATTAAGATTTTTTTGCAGTTTATCTATGTTGGAAAAAGCTAGAACTTATAGCCAAAAATAAACTCATCCAAACTTTAAAATGTTATTCTTAAAGAGAATGACAGCATCTAGAAATGAATAACTTTTAATTCCTTATTTATGTAATTAGTCATTTGAAAGATCAAATCTACTAATTAAAAAAATGTTCTCAGCTTCTGAAGAACTGGCTTTCACTGGACAAGCATCCTGACATCTCTGAACTGAGCACAATCCTTTGGACTGTTTGTAGATTTTGTGTACTGCGGAATACAGTTTGAAGACTGGCTGAAGCTCATGCTATATATTGTAGAATGCCATACTGGCAACATGGACCAAATACTCAGAAATAAGTAATGCTTTCAGTGGCAATTTTAGGCATTCTGTATCATTTTTTCAGCTCCATCAGAGCCTGTTAATATTTGACTGACACTTGTTATGCATCTCTACTTTTTAAAAAAATTAAACATATAGGGTTATTTGCATATTTTAGAATACTACACAGGTGCACAAATAGAAAAGGGGCAGCAATTGAGTAGGCTGCAGCACTGCAGAAGGGGGCCTGGGAGTGACAGGAGATCATAAACTGAACGTTATGAAAAAAATAGCCATCTCATTTATTTTTAAGACACAGGAAATAATTCTGCATTTTTAGAGCTGGTAAAAGCCTCAGTCAGAGAACTGGATCCAGTTTTGTGCTCTCTTGAGATAGTCCAGGGAACAAGAATGATAAGTTTAGAAGACATGACCTATGGTGTTTTCTGCCATACCTGGATATAAAATTGACCCTACAAAAAGGGTTGAAGTTATGCACAAGAAATTTATAGTATAAATTTGATTGACATCTTCTACAATAATACTTCAGTAACATTTTGCACAGTCTTGTATATACTTGTAAGAATTTAGGGATACAACAGGCTTCATATGTCTTCACAGAAAGTTTTCTTACGCTGTGCATTGTAGCACTCACTTTTTCATAGATCAGTTCAGATAACTTTTTCATAGTTCATCAGTTTTGCAATTACTGAAACTGTGTAAGTCTCTTTTTCAGAACCATAGCTCTCATTTTCACTTGCTTCATACAGAATGTCTTCCTCACTGTCACTGATTCCACATTTCTGAAAGGACTTGACTTCAGCTTGATTTGACCCCAAGAAGGTCTTACCCACAGATTTGTGTGATGGCAGGTCTTTTTAGCTTTTTGGGGCACATCCAGTCAAGAGTGCACATGCGGTATGCAGTGCCACAGACCTGTCTGTGACACCACACCCCCCATGTGCCACACATGCAGACATTCCTTGCACTGCTAATTTAAATGTGGGGGGTGGAGGGGGAAGAGGATTTGACAGTGGGAGATCCCAGTGTCAAATAAACCCATGCCTAAAAAAAGCTGGGTAGTGCACATGGAGGCAGTGTGCACTGTCTGAAACCAGTTCAATGTTCCTTCATAAAAGTATTGAAGGGCTTATTAATCAAAAAATCTGAATCCGAGATATGTGACCACCAGGTAAAATGACCAGATCGGGGTCTTTTAATGGAATTTTATCTTGATTTGTTGTCCTGTGTATGAAACAGATCTCAGACCAGTAGGGATGGTTTTTAAGGGCTCCGATATGCATGCAACATCTTTTGTCAGGCCATAGTCTACTCCTGATTTAACTGTCCATCCTTTCTCATAGACATAGACCAAAATGTCATGCAAAATTTTGTTCTGTGGCACATCTTGCTGTTTGAAAATCAGCATCAACAGCTGTTGACCAGCACGATCTGTCAGGATCACACTGTAGTGCAGCAGTTTTCAGCCTGCTTAGACCAGGGCACCCCATCCATAACTTCTTTGAATTTGGCAGTACCTCAGCTTACTTCAGTGGCTCTCTACAGGATGCTGCTGGGGTGGCTGCCAGCTAGAACTGCCCTGCAAGCCTTGTGCACAGCCAAGTAAGCCTAATGCAGACAGGAGCACCTGCTTTTGTTGCAGCCCTTCTCAGTTCTTGGTTCCTGAGAACAGAGGTGCATATGACAGGTGCAAGGAATAATGGCCATAAGCTACTAGAGAGACGGTTTAGGCTGGACATTAGGAGGAAGTTCTTCACGGGTTGCCAGAATCTGCAATGGGCTCCCAAGGGAGGTGGTGCTCACCCCATCCTTGGGGGTCTTCATGGACAGGCACCTGGCTGGGATCACATGACCCCAGGGTTGGTGACTCTTTTCTTGCCTGTCAGGGGCAGGGGGTTGGACTAGATGGCCCACTGAGGTCCCTTCCGACTCCATGAATCAGGATAGGGTTGGGGGCACATCCCTCCTGTTGAATCTGTGCCATGTTGCAAAAAGGGATGCAGGATTCCTAGAGCCAAAGGGGGAGTGGGTCAGTGAGCCAAAAAGTGGGTGTAGGATATTGAGGCCACTCCCTGAGAGTGTAGAGTCCTAAGCTCTCATTCCTGCTCTTAATACCATTATGCATTTTAACCAATACTCTTCAATGCAAAATTCATAATTGGATCCTGGAGCAGCTGCCAGAACTGAGCACTAGTCTAGAGTCTTCCTTCCTCCAGCTTCTGCCTCTAAGACTCTTGCATTCCTTGCTGCACGGTTGCCCACTTTCAGCAGGGTAGAGGGGAGTGCCTCTGTTCAACCTTGTTTACAGCCTGGTCGTTAGGATACTGCCCTTGGAAGTAGGAGCTGATGTGTTTGAATCACTTAAGGTTGAGTTGTTCCTAGAACCCAAGGGTGCCTGTACATGAGCTGTAATTACAGCGTGTTGGAGCATACTCGATTAATCAAGTCTGCTGGAGCATGGCAATTATCATGCTCCAGCAGCTTCCCACATCTCCATATTAGTGTCCCGCGCTTCAAAATGGCAGCAGGGGAGCTTGAACTAAATCTAATTGAATGGCTTTCAGAGTGGCTCTAATTAACATGCTGGCCCCCTCTCCCCCTTGTCCCTGGAGCATGTGTAAAAGTGTTCCAAGTTTCCCTCTTCCTGGAAAAGTGCTTTAAGTGCTTTTGAATGAAAGAGGCCCTGCGTGCTGAACTCAAATGCTGTTTCTGTGAGTTATTCATGCTTGCAGTGCTCCTACTGGATCAGACTTCTCCATGGACATAGATTCAGGGTTAATCTGTTGTGAATCCAAAATAAATTTAAGTGACAAACAGGTGCCTAAACAAGTCAATTGAGCCAAGAACAATGGGACATGAACAATACTTGGACTTTAGGCTCTGAACTATATTTTCTGGGGAAGACTTGGGAATCTCAGTTGCCTAAAGGAACCACATCCTCAGCACCGCTCTGTCCCCCCGCTCCCACTCACCTCTGCCAAACCCAGAAATGTGACCGTGAAGCTGTTTTGGCGGTGTTCTTCTGCAGGCACTGAGACCCCTTGAAAGTGTCCACAAGGCTTGTCCCCAGCGCTCAAACTAGTTACTGCATGGAAAAAGTGGTGGGGAATTTACTGTGCATCAGCTGCTCCATGATAACTCCATGGTCCATGCACAGGTTTTTCCCCTTAGAAAATGAAAGCAGGCTAAGCAGGCTTCTATCTATGGTGGGGGAGAGCATGTACATGACCAGGTAGCACAGAGCAGTGGACACTTTAACTGCCCAGCCATATTTATGGTGAGGTAACTTATTTGTGTGCACATGCTCTTAGGCATCTACATGCCCTCTAAGTCCCATTTTAGGCACCTAAATCCTTTTGTGAATCTCACCCTAAGTTTCTAAGTCCTGTGTCCAAAAATAGGTTATTTAGATTGAATGCAAAGAACCTGATTCATTTTCATATGCTCTCAGAGTAAAGGGACCTTGGCATAGATGAGAACAAAACTAAAATATCACTGATTCATTTAAAAATAAGCTGTACAAAAAATGTTTTCCTCTGGGCTAAATTCCTTTGGTGGCTTTTTTGGCAGAGGTTACTTTTATAAACCGTCAGTCCCTCTTTCATTTAAATCTTGAATCATTTTAATGCATATTCTCTCTCACTGACCTCACACCCTGCTGTTTTATTTCCTGAGTTCCAGGTTAATTTATTGGAAAAACTGGCCAGGTATTTAGAAACAATTTAGTGACAAAATGCTGGCATACTCTCCCAGGTCACTGCTGTGCCTCATAAAATAAATGCACCAAAATAGTTGCACTGGGATACCAGTAAATACCCAATCTGTAAGACTGCATCTTGATTTTATTTAGCTTCAGGGAATAGGAAGAACTATTTACTATAATAAGCTCACTCTACACTGGTTCACTAATACTAGCCCAGCTCAGTTTGCCACATTTGGATATTTTGAACAGATTTTCATTAAACAGAAAATGACTGCATATCATGATGTATTTTGGCCTGAAAGTTTGCTCAGAAGCAGCAGGATAGTGGTGTATGCATTTTTTTTCATTAACAGAAAAATACCCTTATTTAAGAATAGACCATGGAAACTCAGTGATGACCAAGTTCTCAGGCATCCTTTAAGTAGTCAAATTCATATTTAAATCAAGGGACACAGACTCAGTTAAGAAAGCTAAATTAAGGTTCAGAATGTGTGTGTATGGTTTTTTACTATTTTCTAAAAATGTTAGGATACAGATAGATGGGTACCCAGCAAGCTGTTCAAAAGTCCATGGAAGTTAGGCACCAAGTAATTTGACTTCTGAGTTTAAGGGCTTGCTTCTTCAGTCTTCATGTTGAGCAGTTCTTGCATAAATACTGGTGACTTCCTTCCCCTGTGTTGATCTCACTGAGTTAGAATATGTCTCCATGACAACGTTGTGCAACAATGTTTGAGCTAGAAGAGATCAGTAGCCTGGAGTAGAGAAAGAAGAGGTTAGAAATTGCTTAGATAAGCGAGATGTTTTCCAGGCAGCGGTGTGACATAAGATCTGTCCTAGAGCATTCAAGAATTGGACGAGGCCATTGGAGAGCCACTGGCTAGTCTGTCTAACTTGTGGAGGTTGGCAGAGGTCCTGGATGACTGGAATAGGGCAAATATTTTGTCCAGCCTTAAGAAAGGGAAGAAAGATCTGGGGAATTATAAGCCATTCAGTCTAACTTTGATACTTGGAAACAGGTAATCTCTTTTCAAAGCACTTGTAACCACCTAGAGAACAAGGTGATCAGGAGCAGCCAGTGTAGACTCATCCAAAAGCAAGGCTTGCCTGACCAACATGATTTCTTTATACACCCAGGTGATGAGCTCTGTGGATGTAGGGAGAGCAGTGGCTGGGATATACCTTGACTTTGGTAAGGCTTTTGACATGGTTTCCCATGACATCCTTATCAGCAAGCTAAGGATATACTGTGTAGATGAACCTACTGTGAGGTAGCTACATAATTGGTTAGACCATCATGCTTACAGAATAGTTATTAATGACTCAGTGTCTAATTAGGAAGTGATATCAAGGGGTCTGCCTTAGGTGCAGTATTACCCAGCAACCTCATTAATGACTTGGCAGATGGGATTGAGAATGCAGTTGTAAAATTTGGAGATGACACCAAGCTGAGTGGTGCTGCAAACTTTGGAGGATAAGATTTGGGTTCAGAATGACCTTGATAAACTGGAGCCATGGTTTAAAACTAATTGAATGAAATGTAATGAAGGCTGGAATGATCTAGTTGGGGATGGTCCTGCTCTGAGCAGGGGTTGGACTAAATGATGTCCTGAGATCCCCTCCAGTCCTAACTTTCTATGATTCTAAGTACAGTTCTGCACGTGGGAATACTGAATACTGTGAGACGGTGCTTATGCTAAACAAGGCCTAGCATAATTAACAACGCACTAAAACTCCCAGAATGCCTCAAGGAGGCTGAGAAGTCAGCGATTGACATTCTGGTGATCACCATCTGACCCTTGAATAGAAATGCGATAAAAATTGCAAGCAAGCAGCTTCTATCGTGAAATACGGAAACCGCATGGCTAAACCTCAGTGATGAAAGATAACCGCATATTATGCAAGCAAAGTCTGGTAAATGTTGTAGTTAGGTCATTAAGAATTAACATAAGAAGCGTAAAAATTATAATAAAGAGCGTGTCACCTGATATTATAATATAGAT
>NW_017728931.1:118000015-118089690 GCF_001723895.1 Crocodylus porosus | reverse complement strand
CGTTTGACCCCAGTACTCTTTCCTGCCATGGCAGGGGGTCAGACTTGATGATCTGTTCAGGTCCCTTCCGACCCTAGAAACTATGAAACTATTTGCAAGTCAAGGGAAATTATTGTTCTGTTCTATTCAGCACTGAGGAGTTCATCTGGAGTACTGTGTCCAGTTTTGGGTGCAGCGTTTCAAGAAAGATGTAGAAAAAATTAAGAATGTACAATAGAAAGCCACAAAAATTATTAGAGATCTACAAAAAATGTTTAATGAAGAAAGGTTGGAAGAACTGGGATTATTTAATGTGGAGATGAAATGACTGAGAGGGAAGGAGGGGTTGTGGGGGTTTATAACTTCTGAAGTGTAGTTATAGAGAAGAGAGCTAGTCTCTGTGACTACAAGGGACAGGGCAAAGGGTAATAGTCTTAAATGGAAAATGTGGGTTGGTCTCACGGGGAAATTTTGGTTGGATATAAGCAAATCACTGGAGCAGGCCACTTAGAGAGGTTGTGGATTCTCCACCCATGAAAGCTTTCAAGAGCAGGTTAGACAAACACATGCCTGAAACAGTTTAGACAGGAGTGATTCTGTCCCAAGCAAGGGACTGGACTGCATGGCTTCTTGTGTGATCCCTTCCAGCCCAGTTTTTCTATGATTCTATTATTCATTTCCAGATATCCAATTTTTTTCCTCTGAAATTGCTTATTAAAACTAACATCACCTCCTCTTTGCTGTTGGTAAAAAATCAGAAACAGAAAACCTGTTTTCCTGTAGGCAGGATTAGCAATATCATCTTGCTAAAAGTAGTGATCCTGCTGTTAGGCTTTTGTCTGAAACTGATTCAGAAGCAGGCACAGTGTTTGTTTCCATGTATATTGTCTACACCTTAACACTTATATTCCAAGGAAGGGTTGTGTAAAGGAGATGAATAGTCAAAAATCTAGATAAACCTGGCTGTCTATTTTCAAACATGTCAGTGGAACCTGCTTACCTGTCATGTCTTATGGCTTCTTTCCAATTCTATTTAAAGCCTCTGCTTTCCACATATGCTGCATTTCATTTCAATATACTGGTAAGGAGCTGCAATTCCATAGAAAAAGGCTCATGTATGGAGTGTGAATGTTGTGTGGGTGTCATTTTTTTGTACTGAACCATAGTATATTGTTCCCAAATAGTGGGTTAGCAGCTTGTGTTCCCTGCTTTTTCACATGTTGGATTTGAACAAGAGGAATAATCCAAAAAATCTCTCTCATTTTTATGCTTTTTTTCAAGGATGGCCAAACTGGTTGCAGTGGTGAAACAGTGGAACTCAGTTTGACCATCACTGGACGGGTGGGTTTTGAGAGTCTAGGAAGTGCTTACTATGGAGAAGTGCTCTCATCCAATGCAAAACTCTGGAACTCATGGTTCAGCGATACCTTTTATTAGACCAACTAAGAGATTGCAAAAAAAAATCTTTTTCTGCAAGCATTCAGGCACACATCCTTCCTCAGGCTCAGGGAAAATTAAAGATGGTACTCCGAGTCCCCATAGGTAGAAAATAAACTTCATTTTTGCTTATTCTAGAAGAGACTTATTCATCAGTTTAACTACTTAAAAACCCTCTGCCAGTTACTGAGAAAAGGAAAATCCCCTCCATCTGTCAGAGGCCAAGTATTTCAAGTGTGTGTGAAATGCGGGGTGTTTGATGGAGGGGACTCTATTTCCAGGAAGACAGGGGTGTGGGGGCTGCTGTGTGGTCCTGACAATTGCTGTTTTCCTCCCTTTGTTGCACGGGGCACTGAGCTCACTAGACCTGTAGGTCTCTTGGCTGCTCCCTGCCCCTATGACTGTTAGAACCCCCTGAAGTAGGGCTAGGCATGCTAGGCACTCCCAGTTCAAGATAAAATGATTCACAGCTTGTGTTTAAAGAAGGGGTCCCATGCAGTCTGTTGGGGAGCTGTACCCTGGAATTCCAGGCACTGTTTTGTCACGTCTCAATCTTATGCTGAGACAGTAAGGCTGAACACAGTGGACAGTGAGTCAAGACACATGCAGCTACTTGTGTGGTCTTCCATATCTGGGCTGCTCCCCTTCTTTTCCATTCACAGCTGACTTTTGGAGGAAAGTGATGATGAAAACCGGGGCCAGCAGCAGCTGGTAGAGATAGCCTGGATGTGTGCCATAGCAACATATAGTGCCAGCTGAGGAGAGTTGTCCAGTACTTCCCCAGTCTTTCATATTTGACAGGAAATTCCCATTCCCTTTATGTGGTATCTTCCCAAGAAGTGCAACCAAGGACAATTAACTGTAACTAGGAATAACGGCCACAAGTTGACTGAGACTAGGTTCAGACTAGACATCAGAAGGCGCTACTTCACGGTCAGGGCGGTTAGGATCTGGAACCAACTTCCAAGTGAAGTGGTGCTGGCTCCTACCCTGGGGGTCTTCAAGACAAGGCTAGATGTACACCTTGCCAGGGTCGTTTGATCCCAGCATCCTTCCCTGCCCATGGCAGGGGGTCGGACTTGACGATCTGCTCAGGTCCCTTCCCACCCTACTAACTATCAACTATGAAACTATAGCTGACCTTGGGCAGCTTCAGTTCTACTGTGCTCTCACTGTGAACAAGCTTATTTTTGATCCTCTAAGTCTGGGCATGGCTGGATCTTCTTCCCCAGGGAAGGAAAACTCCTTTGTTTAGGGGATGGGGCTGAAGTTGGGCTTAGGGAACACATCAGATTATTTCAGGTTATTAGAGGTTATTTCAGGTTATCTGCTCTGAAAGAGCCCAGGGGAGTTGTTTCTAATTCTGTCCTTGGTTTAAGGCTCACTTCATGCAGTCCTGAGAAATGGCCCCATACTTGGATGTTGGCTCTCCCAGGAGCCTGATCTCCTGGGACGACTTGCACAAGAGAGTGGGCCTCCTGCCTTTCTCTTTCTTGCCTGGGGCCTCTCACCTTCTCTTCCATTCGCATCTGATTTCTGAAGGACAGAAGTTATGATAAACATGGTGACCAGCAGCAGCAGCTGGATAAGCCAGATGGGTCTACATCTGCCTTGCAAGCCTCAACTTCAGCTATGAGTAGAAAACTCTTGGGAGGTCAAATGTGGAAGTAGCAGCGAAGGGAGACATCTGAGCCCAAAGGCCCCTTCCACACTCACCTGTATCCATGAAGAAGAGGCAGCAGTTCCTCAGCGGCCTGGCTGTCAGCACAAGCCTAAGAAACTTAGACAGGATTTTCCATCTGCTTCCGAGTGGATTGGTGTGGTAACCTAATCTGTCTCTCCCCTCTCCAATTTCTGTGCTTAGTACCTTGCATCAGAAGCATGACCAAAGGGCTAAAATATCACAAACAGCTGCTTTGGGTCCAGGCATTCTTAGAGCGTCTCAACCTGGTATGTAGAAGAGATTGATTGATTGCTATCATATACAAACCTTACTACTGCCTGCATTTTTCAAATAACTATCCCTTTGCAAATAAAGGAAGGGAGGTGATACCAAGAATTTCATCCATTTCAACTTTAATACTCTTTCAAAAATAAACTGCCAGAACACAGAATACAAATTCAAAATCTTAATTTATTGTAAATTCTCCTTTCATCTGTGCTGCATTTCCAGTGTCTGCACATTAATAAATATACATTTGTTAAAAAAACCTCCAGTGTCTAATTTGCCATAAAGTTTTTAAAAAGTCATAAAAATAGGTTTTAAATTTCTGTCATTAATACAACTGACACTTATTTACTGCAAGAATTCTGATCAAAGTAAAAACTAACTACATCTCACTGGGACAAAATATACATACACAGATGCAAAATGACTGTAACACGGATTATACAGTATGTCCAAGTGCATTGCTGGGGTGATGGTCAGACAGAAACATTCAAAACAAATTTCAATCAGAAAATTTCACACAGTATGTTGCATAATTTTGAAATAGGATGCTTCTCCCCTTCCAAAGGCCTCTTAAGTACACCTTAACATGTAGAAAAATACAACAGAATCAAGACTGCTATATACTTTATTGAATTTTAGCTAACTTGATGTGTTTTATTCATCCTGATATATTGATTCTGCTTGTTCTTTCTCACATGCACATTCATACAAAGGGAGAGCCAATATCCTTTCAAAATGGTAGCTATGAAAAATTGTTATAACATGAACAACTAACCACTAGAAAAGGTAGATAACAAATGTTTTTTCACAAGAATAATTCTGAGAAGTCATTCTGAGTCAGATATTCAAGCCAAAACAAATTGCTAACAAGCTTTTCTCTAAAACTTTGCTGTGGACACGAACATTTTCACATCTTTGTTTTTGTAAACACTGCCAAAAGATGAGGTTGGTTGACTTAACACACTTATTTTTCTTACACTTGTGAAACTATGCTTACTTTGGATGAAACGTTAAATCACTGTGTGTGTGTGTGTGTGTGTGCATTGTGTGCGCGTGCGTATGTATGCAAGTGCAGAATGTCAGGATAGTCAAGAATTTGTCAAACAGTTGAGAAATGAAACTGAAAAACTTAAGAGTCTGCTTTGTTTAGCAAAATGCTGACTTGAGGTGGGAAAAAAATAAAGGAGGGAAACAAAGCAGCAAGTTTCACACCAGTTTTGTCCAATGAGGGAAATGTACAAATTTGTCCTCAGAAAAAGGCCCTGGTTTGTTGCTTAGCAAAAGAAACGTGATGAAAAGGAAAGTCAATAGGTGACCAGCATGTAAAATTACACAAGCTTTATTATTTTAAATAGGGCAACATTGTAATTTGTCAATTTGATCTCTCTCCTGCAAGAGCTGTTCTGAAATCTTCAATTGACTGAAGATATGACTTGAATTTTCAGTTGTAAAATTTAATTTCTGAATATTTTTGTGTGCTCAAATAACAATATGAGAGAAAAGGCCATAAAAACAAGAAAACTTTTTGTTCCTTTTAGTAAAGGTTATAAAAATACATAGTTTCCTTTAAAATATTAAAAATTCTGGCAATAGAAGCCTATAAATTATACTTATCAATTTAGATTCAACCTTTTCACTGTACTATTTTTGAAACTGAATCACATCTTAGGGTGGTTTCATGCAAAAGATAAGTACACTGTCAGATGCCAAATTCAAGTACAATTGTGCAATTTTTTTCATATAAAAATATCAAAAACTCTTTCCATTGATTTCCTACTATCAAATTAAGAAGATGAGTATAAATGTAAAATATACAATGGAACATTTTCTTTAGAGTCACCATACAAAATATATAAAAGTATCTACACTTTTTTATATATATATATATATATAAAAGGACATTTTTTAAGACAATGCATCCATAAAGGCTGGTAAAATGCTGGCAAAGATGCTAAAGGGCACTTGGTGTGATATTTCTCTCTCTAGAGTTCAGCAAGCCATAAGGTTCATACTGAAAAAGAAAAAGAGGCACCTCCTAGTGCTTGCTTTAAGGCTGATGTGGTTTGACTTCCTGATTTAACTATCCTGGAACAGTAGCCCACTGGAATAGAGATGGTTTCTGTGAAAATCATTAGCATAGGCTGTACAGATGAGCAGTCCCTGCAAGCACTGCTATTTTTCTTTTCTGGACTTATGAGTTATCCATCCACTATAAAGAATCCCTGTTATTCATCTCCATGCATTTTGGCACAGTTCACATATTCACATGCGGCAGAATGTACCACACAGCGTGGCTTCATCATGCATGTCCTGGGCATGATTTTTCTTTTATGTACAGTCAGAAGTCTGCCAAAATATGTAACAGCAAAGGAAGTGATACCATCCTCATCCTTGCCATGCAGCAATTCCTGTGAAATTCGAGGTACCAAGGAAGTGACATCACGGCAAGTATTCCCAGGATGCAACCATCATCACAGTTTCCTGATGATTCAAATTGAAGTTTCATTACTGCCTCTGTTCATGAGAAGAAGTAACCATGCAGGCTTAGGGTTAAATAGAGATAAGCAAATAATTCCAAGTGACGCTACCCATTCCATTTTAGTAAGTGACCAGTCATGCACTGTGAAGTCATCATACTTCACTAATCAAGTGCTTGTGAGAAAGAGACTGCTCATATTACAACAGACAAAAAGAGACAGAAAATATTATTTACAGGTGATGCAAAGAGAAATGCATTATTAAAAGAAGGTCTGAAAAGCTTGTGTAATTGGTTAATATCTAAAATGACACACAAGGTTTAGATGCTAAAATTTTTTTACAAGATACTGGAAATTCATGCCATAGGTGCCATTATTCAGCACTGCCTTGCTTGTATACAGAAGGTACAGAGAATTTCAAATATATCTATTTAGTTGTGCTGGTTGGCCAGCCATTTCCTATGATAGCAGGAATTAGCTATTAGTCATATTTAGGCTATTTAGCTCACTTTCACTTTGGGGTACATTTTCAAGAGCCAGCTCCCAAGGACCTGAGGTTGAATTTCAGATAAGAGTTCTGTGTAGTAGCTCAAGCAGTCCCTGAAAATGTGCAGGCTTAAAAGGTCACGATGCCATTGGTGAAGCTGATTAGAAATTTCCTATTGGCAGTAGAAAGAATAACAGTATCTACTACTGTGTAGTTTAAAGAAAAGCTAAAGACAAACTTGTATAAAGAAAGAATTTTTTCCATGTTGTTTTTGTAATTTGAACTCTGGCCATAGTTCATCAGTAATCACGGTGCATAACAGGATTCCATGAATACCCTTTAGCTGGTATTGTATTATGGATTAACATGGCTCTGTTACTGGCCATGGCAGCTCCACACCTTCCCTCCCTCTTCTCCCTGCCTGCCAGCTTCCCTAGATTCCTTGCAATCCCATCTCTCCGATCCCTCCCCTCTACTGCCACCAACCCACCACATTCAGTGACTTCCTGCAGTAACAACTTTCTGACTCCTTCCCTCCTATCTCCCTACAGCTCTCAGCCTTCTACCTTTTCTGTGGCTGTTTGGTGGGTGTTTTTTATGGTAGTTGGTGGGGGTGGATAGGGAGAAGAAGAAAAGAGAGGATTGTGAACCTGGAGGGCTTTCCCTGTGCTTGGACCCATGCCCAGCCTTCCTTCCCCAGCTTCAGCATGGGCACTCTCTCCAACTGGTTAGGAGCTGCTCCAGGATTGGGAGGCAGGGGATGGAGAAGGGCAGAAAGGAAGCAGGGAGAAGCAGAAACAGGGTATATACAGTTTGTAGCTGCCCAGGCCCAGTGCAGCTCTCCAGGGATCAGTGTGGGCCCAGGGCAATCCCCTGCCATTGATGTGCCAGCAAAGCCACTTGGCCTGCATCAGACTAGTGCCAGATTGTTAAAGGTTGCCAGCTGCTGGTCTGTAGTACATGTTTAGCTGTAACATGTAGAATTGTTGAGCAGGCTTCCTACAGCTTTGTTTTTCTTTTTCTATTTTGTGAGATGCCAAGTGGTTGAGGGCTGTGATCCAATTGCCTAAAAAGTCTAAAGTGAAAAGCCTTGTGTAGATGTCAACTCAGGGCAAAGAAGTGAAAGGTGAAGCCAGCAATCCTGGGCAGTGGGCAAGCTGTCAAACAGGCACTTACTCAGAATCTGAGGTCTCTGCATTTACTGTTCCCACGTGGACGTTCATAGCCGTCCCATTGAGCTGATCACGAGACTGTTCTCTCCGTGGATTTTTTATCGTCACCCCTGTGTCTGAGGGTGAACGCATCCCATCATTTGCCCCTAAGGACATAGTCCTGGATGAGATTGTGGCTTGAGTATAATCTGACAACTTTTCCCGTAGTCGATTCTTCATGTTCTTGTCCAGCAGAGGGGGAGGGTAGGAGACTTTATTTTTTAAGATGCCTATTACAGGAAGAAGGATGGAAAAATTATGAGTTTTAAGCACACCAGTGACATCTTCTCAATCAGAACACATTTAAGAAATGTCCTTTTCAGTCTCTTTACTTTTTGTTTGTCCCCAAAGCCCTGACCAAGCCAAAAAAAATTCCTGGAGCTATGGGCTCTCTGGAGACACCTCTGGTTATACAGGCCTGTTGGAAGGGTATTCCTCCTCTCCCATGTTTTGCTTAAACATGAATCATGTCCAGTGGCCAACTTTGGTGAATGCCTCTCTACCCCTCATCCCCAAATCTTACAGGAGATTACCAGAAAAGCTACTAGACTCAGTGAAGTGAGGGAGAAATTTGGCAAATTTCTCAGTGTCTCCCTGCAGGAAACTTCAGCTGGAGTCTCTGCGGATTGGCTATTTTACCTTTCCTCTGTTCTGGCTGCTGGTTATTCTGGTGGGGCAGAGGCCTGTTTTCTTTCTGCTGCCCTTCATTCTCTTTGTCTTGAGGTGCTTCACTGCTGTGGTTCGCTTGGTTTTCCCCATGGAGCTCCACATTGACCTTTGTCTCCACTTTCAGTTTTTGTTTGCCACCAGGGTCCTCCCCATCGCTTCCTGTTATACACTCTGTGGGCCAATACAGTTTCACATGGTTGGGTATGGAATCAACTGCAATGCAAAAAGACACTGGCTCGAAAAACACTGTTTGACAATACAGTTCTTCCCTCCACTACTGCCTGGCTGCTCTTATTCTCTGGAGTGGTTTTCTGTTGATAAATTCTGTGGATCAATTCTAAAGACACCCTAACCTGACCTCCTGCCTTAACACTTCTTCACGCCAGTTAGAAATGTTCATGTTGGCAGCAATTAAATGAACATTGCCCAAAGAGGAGCTCTGGGAGGACTCTGTGTACAGAGACCTTCTTGGACTACCTTGTCACAGGCTCTTCTTTCTCCCTTAAGGGTCTGGCTGTGTTGAAAACATGGCCTTACCATCTCCTCCCCACAATTTGAGATGTGTTGCACCCAAGAGGATGAATGCACAAAGCAGCCACTATGTTTGAGGTTGTCCAGGGAGAGCAGATGGGTTGTACTGCTAGCTACAACTGCTAAGGAGGCAGTGTGGAGTTCCTGGCACCCTTCCCCACTGTATGCAGGGGTAGTCTACCCTTGAAGTAGAAATGGTTTCATACTGTTCTTGCTAGCAAATTCCCCTTTCTACAAAGTGATGGGAGGTGTGGGCACTCAGATGGTAGAATGTTAAAAACCCATATGTAAAAAAACCCTGCAATATTAGTAAAAATCTGCAATATTAGTGCAGCTTGTCTCCTGGAAGCCAGGAAATTGTCTTGTGTGCATGAAGCAAATCCTCACAACTGCTTTTACACTTTGCAGAACTGTCAGTTTGCCAGGTGATCACATAATGCTGTGAGTATGACACCGCCCAGAGGCTTATTGTAAAGAGCTGAATGGAAAGGCATCACCATCATTTTAGCCAGAGCCCCAGTGCTAACTACACTAGTGAATAAGCTTGTCAAAAATGCTCTCTTAAACAAAAAAGTACTCTGAAGCTCTGAAAACTTAGGTGAATATTGGCTGTGCATGCATCAGTTTAAAACCTGGGAAACCTGGCATAGTTTTAGTTAAAGTTTACTTTGTGTCTGACATTTAGAGCTACTTGAGCAGTGCCATTTTCATCTGCTGGGGTTTGTGGACAGTTACAGCTCTGCAGGACTGCAATGTTAACTGCTATTCTGCACTGGTATTCTAAGTAGCTGGTGCAGACTTGCTCAGATATCCTCTGTTTTTGTGTTCACTCACTACAGGGGACAAACTCCTATAGGAGAAAAAGCTCCAGGACACAAGGATCTCTTGACAACATCAACAATAATACAACAGACATGCAGCTCTATACTGTCTTGGTCCAATCTGTTGCATCCACTGCTCAATTGATTTCTTTTAATATAGGAAAGGAAGCCATTCTGAGGACCTGAGCAGTAGTCCTACCTTTGGGAGTACTGTGAAGAGGGCCACGTTCATTATTTTTTGAAGTAGCTGTGTTCCATTTCTTCGCTGTTTGAATCCCATCTTCCTCGCTGTCTGATGAATGGGAGGAGGCATAGGAACTGCTATGTTCATCAAGAGATAGCTCACTGTCAGAATCAGAATCATGTTCTACAGGGGGCGGAGGGGGGTCAAGAAACACAGAAATTAGCACCTGACAAGCAGTCATGTAAACCTAACTGCCAAATGAATGGGAGGAAAGAAAGATGTTAGAGACAATGCTCGTGGACACTATACAATTCTGTTGCTCACATGACAGGTGAGATTAATGCAGAAATCTGCACTTGAGGAAATCCTATGAAACCCAGCTGCTACTTACAGGCAACCAGGCAGGATCTTTTAGGCTAAAAACAGATAACCAGTTTGAGTCGCACTGGCACATTTTGTGCCACATCAAATCCAGATCTTACACACAGCCAAACTCAATGTCCCGCATTAAGTACCTGTAATTTATTCAAATTAACACTTTGTCGTGGAACAACTGCAACTAATTCACCTTAAATGTCATTGAAGTCTAGCGTGTAAATGGCTATGCCATATCTGTTTTGGTGCAGGCCATACCCTGGCCTAATCAGGGCTGCATCACACTGGTTGTCTGTTTTTAACCCCTGTATCCTATATTGTTAGCTCCTATGGTCCGTGAATGTTGGTAGTGTTTATGCATTTTCTGTAGAATTATGGAGCAATAAGAAAGAGAAGGAAGATCTGTAAATAACTTCAGTGGATCATGGTACACATCCAGATCCTCTAGCATAAAACACTGAGAAAACCCAGAAGTGTCAGAAATATGGAATATATGCTAACAAAATAATACAGCAAAAGCCTTAACATCCACTTGCTAAATATAAACCAAGCGAACCTGAGAGATGCTCCTCAGTTCAGTACACAAAACAGTGCAGTAAAGGAAGACACTTATGCAAGCTCTTAACCGTAAGGTTTCCAAATAAAAACCAAGTAAAAGAGCTTGTGCACAACTTATGAAAAAAAAGATTCCAGAAACAGCTCTCTGTCAGGTGTGGCAACCAGTCACAAACAGCCTGCAATACAAAAAGATATGTGCCTGTGGCATTCTTGCTCCAAAACACTGTCCTTGACAAAGATACTTGGTAACTATGGCAACCCCATCTAGGTTGTGCCATTAGAGCTATTTACACTGAGAAGGAGACAAAGCAAGATGCAGATGCACAGTATCCTTCTGTTTATACTTAAGTGCCAAGGAGGAACAAATGCAGGTGTAGTTCAAAACAGTTTTCAAATAAAGTCTCTTACCATTGGATTTGGATGGATTCCTATGAAAAATGGAAGAATCTACTTCTGTATGACCAGCTCTTGCTTGACTTGAAGACCCACTGTGCTTATGAGCAGCTTCATCCCTTAGAAAAAATAAAATGAGGGGACAGATTTTGGTCAACATGCTAGTAGCAAAAAAATGACAGACAGAGACAGACTGAAAACTTTGCTCTGCACTGTCACTTGTAACACCGGAGCAGGCAAGCTGCATGGAACTCATAGGGAAATGCTTTTGCCATTCCACCCTAATTGAGTGTGCATTGCCCGCTACAGTCGCATGCAAATGAGAAGAACACAGAGGAAAATGCAAAGACAACAACCACACAAAGCAAAGCTGCTAAGACATAGGGAACAAGCAGCATTTGAACCAAGACAATTTAGTTTTGTTTTGTTCTGTTTCAAAAAAGCCAGGGGAAAGGAAAAGTTAAAGTAAAGGCCTGAAAGCCGTGCACCCGCCACCTGATTACCTGAGAATATAAGCAAGGTAGCTATTGTGGCTCTTGGCTGACCTGACGGTGCTTTCTAGGGAGACCGTGGATTCCCCAATAGTTGTACGATACATATTTGGTTCCTCTATATATGTGTTGTTACAGTTCAGAGAACGCTGACAAAAAAATAGCAGTAGTGAATGACAACAGTTAAAACAACTTTCCTTTAGCTACCATCAGGAGGAGAGAACATGGCAGCTGGAGAGAATAAGTTGTTAGTACAGGGGCTGTCGACCAGGGGTACTTGAAAAGGCCTTAGGGGGTATGCGTCGGTGGGCAGGGATGGAGTGCCGCCACGCACCATCTCACGCTACTGTGCAAGTGCCGCCTGCCTGGACATGAGGGAGGGGGAAAGTCACAGGCAGTGGATGCCACTGCTCTGCATTCAGCCATGTGCCAGCTCTTCCCCCACCCCACGTCCAGCCACCACTCCTCATCTGGCTGCCAGGGGTACACTTTTCCAAAAAGGTTGAAAACCCTTGTGTTAGTACATTTGAGTTTAAACTGCTTCTCCCAATAGGTAATAGTGCCTTTCAGTTCTCGTGCACCTCAGAGTTTGAGTGGCTTGAACACAGGACTCAAGTGAGAACCTCCCAAGTTATAATCTCAGCTCTGATACTAGTACTACTTCAGTATTTGAACACCTTTGAGTCAGTGTTAACATCTGTTACATGTGGTTCGTTCATGTTTCTCCCCAAGAAGAGAACTGAACATGCAGTGCAGGGGTTGGTTTGGAAAGGCTTTTATTCTGTCTGTGCTGCTGTGTGTGTTAGAGACAACAGATAGATCTAGGATGTGCACCTCACATTTGGAGAGGACAGTACTGAAGCCTGTGATGATAAGCAACCTTTCATTTTTGAATGTGTCTGCTCCTTATTCTCAAGCTCTGACCCTCAAGAAATTTGTCTCATGCAAAGATGAGATTTACTCTCCTCATACACAATGTGACTGCACCACAAGAATGGAGTCATTAACCACCAAGTGGCGATCGATATAGAAGGAACTGAGGCTAGGGCACTGCCTGCCAGGATAGGATGACACTTTCCATCTAACTTAAGATGACGGAAAGAGTTACTCCTGGATATTGCTATGTTTGAGCCTAGCATCAGCAAGTAATCCAAGAGAATCTGTCTCCAGACTGAACTGACTGTTTGTGGTGTGTACTTTCAACCTAAGGCGAATGCAACAAGGCTGAAAACTCTACAAAGAGCTTTACTTTGCCCATCAGCACACCTTCCTCCTTCATGAGCCTCAGCTTTAAACCAGATGTTCTTTATCCATGAGCTGCTCTTGTACAAGCACTGAACATGGGGGCTAGTGGCATGGTTGCTTGTGATGAAGGATAAGCAAAGCTGTGTCTTCTTAACATAATGACCTTGAGTCCATGCTCTTTACGGCTAGGGACAGACATTACACATAAATTGGTTTAAGTGATCAGAAACTGGTTTAAACCTGTAATAGAACAGGTGTTCAGTGCACACAAACCAGCTTGAAAATGGCTGAAACTAGCTTGAGATAAACCTGGTTGAATGCAATAACAGACTTAACTGATTTGGGTCAAACCAGTTTATGTAATGTCTGTCCCAGACCCCTTTCTGGTTTAAGATAAACCAGACTCCCCCAGCATCCTGGCATGTTCTCTGGGCTGGGTGGGGCTCCCTGCTCCACAGCAGAACTGCCCCTCCCCTCTGCTCTGTGGCTGCAGCTCTGGCAGGGACTGCAGGCTGCTCTCCCGCTCCCCCTCACCACTCCCTGCTAAGCAGGAATTCCCCCCTCTCCTCTGCCTTGCAGAGAGGTGTCTGTGTATTAGCTAGCAGCCCACATGCTGGCTAAGTCTGTGCTAATTCAACAGGCAGAATCAACAGGCAGCTGGTAATGTCCCTCTGTTGTTTTCTTAATGGGGTGATAAACACTGTTATCAATTCTCTGCTGGGCTAATCAGAGTGTCCTGCCAGGGCTAGGCCACTCCCCCCCTCAGCTCAGTACTGTGGAAGGAAGGGAGGGCTGCTCTAGCACCCCCTGTTTCTAGCTTGAGCCACAGCAGCCATGTGCCAGCATGTTTGGGATGCCTGTATGGTTACAAAGTGACTTAGCTTAGCCAGGTTAAACTAACCCGCAAAGATTGAATCAATTCAGACTCAGGCTTTTTGATAAACTGGTCCCTAGGCTACTAGTTTATCTAATGGCTACAAGTAAATGAGAGAGAGGACCAGAGCAAGAACTGTCCTGGACTCCACAACCCCACCTCTGGTCCATTGGCAAAGGTGCACCTGCTCTTTAGCTAGAACTGCAAGTGCTCAGAACTCTGAAAATCAGGCATGCGGGCAAAAGCACTTGATAACCCAGCACCCATTGAAATCTGGGTGCCCTAAATCACTCTTGAGGATCTGGGTCTTAATCTGTCTGCCTCAGCTTCCTACCTGTATAACAAGGGTAATGTAAACAACCACCCCACTTTATACAATTACAGGAGCTCCTTGGGAAGTTTATGCTTGCTGCCACCAGGTTCCTGCTGCTGCTGCTCCCCTCAGCCACCGGGGCACTCTGTTCATGAACACAGACTGCGTTCATGAACGCAGTGCCTTACTCGCAGATTTCGCCATTTGCAGGGGATACAAGAACGTATCCCCCATGAATGGCGAGGGTCACCTGTACTAAGGAGCTAGAAAACTGCTGAAAAATAATCAGTTCAGAAGAGTGGTGCTCAAGCTTTTTCCCTGCTGGGCCAGATGGTCCACCTATGGACCAATGGTCTCACTCTGGTGCTCAGGGTGGGCATGATGGGCACTATCTGGCTGCATAGAGAGGTGCGGGGACAGGCTTGCCCCAAAACCACTCTACAGGGGAAAGGAGCTTGACGAGCCCTGTAGGGAGTGGGGGAGGGCACGGTCAGGTCCTGACCTGGTCCCACAGAGGGAAGGGACATGGTCAGCCTCTGGCCTAGCTTCACAGAGGAAAAGGGAATGTGGTCTGGACCTGCTCCAGAAGTCACGGTGTGGGGTATGGGGTGGGCAGCCAGGGGCATGGCTTGGCCTCATGGGGAAAGGGGGCATGGCCAAGCTTTGATGCTGCATAGGTTTTGGGAATTTGGCAGGGGAGAGGATGGCTGTACTAATGGCCACCGTTACCCTACCACAAATTTCTGGACCTGTGTGGAGTGCTGCTGAGATTGATTTGTGGGTCACAACTTGCCCACAGGCCAGAGGTTGAGCACCCCTGGTTTATAGCAAAATACATAACTACAATTCACCTATGCAACCTCTTCTTTGAACTCTGTGAGAATAAGATTACAGTTCTTTGTAAAACTCCACACTGGAAGCATTTGCACAAAAAAAACCGTGAATGAACTAAATGGGCTCTAATAGCTTCATGATGCTACAGTTTACTAAAAATTATTTCCTACACTCAAGAGTCTTGACTGCTGTTTTTAAATAGTCTTTTGGAGAATTGCTGTAAGCTAGGGATGGAATTAATCTTTTTGGGGACAAGTAATGGCCTAGAAATATATTTGAGCTAATTTCTATCAGAACAAAAACACCTTTTCAAGGCTTTCTCTTACAGTTAATAATGTAGCTCTTGTTGCAGTAGAGTCATCTGGAAGAGGTTTCTTTCCAGTTAAAGTGTTCTTCAAGTGCTTTCTGACTTCTTTGTTAAATATACAGTGGAAGAAGAAAATGAAAAGTCCCTGGATTGAGAGAGAGACAGAGAGGGAGAGAAGTACAAGATTTAACTGAAAAAACAACTGGGAAGTTGTGCACATTTTCAAACTACCTCCTAATTCCAGTATGCTGTCCAAGCTTTAATACAAGCACTCCACCACACTGTTAAAAACTGTAATGATCCCTTCATATAATATTTCAAAATTAAGATTTTTGAGTTTGTGCTCTGACTGAGAGTCCAAATACTAATAAGCATGCTGGAACCTATCAAAATATCATAGCCAACAACGAGAGACTCAAGCATGAGAGAAGTCGGGCACTTAAAAATAGTAGAGGCCATTCTGCAATCTTTCTAAAACATGATCCCTTGTGCTGACACCTGTTTGTTCTTTGAAGTAGCAGTAGCTCCTGCAACCAGTCACTGTGCACATTATTCTTGTTCCTGGCAAAAATACTGTTACCTGTGGTAGGGCTGCTCTTGGCCAGAACAGGGTTATACATTAATGGTGCTTTTGCAGCACACACATACTCATTGGGGACCAGCTGATGCAGCTGCCAAATTTGTTGCTTAGTTGGATTGCAGGTATGGTGCTTTGAATTCACTGCTTATGAAGTTTCAGTAATAGCAATGTCCCACGATGCCTATATTTCATGCCTGCAGCCAGATCAGTTGTATTAAGACTAGCAACAAGCTTTAGGCTCACTTTCTAAATATTCAGTTGGCGCAGTCCCATTTCGCCTCAGCTCGATGGGATTATTCATTAATAAAATTATATGTCTCTTTAGTATATAAAAGTTCAAAGAAGCCAGTGATGTGAAATGTCATGCATTGTGGTGTCTCTCCAGGTTAGTTTAAGTAAAATTCCAGCTTCTTTGCTCCTGCTCCTCCCCATGATGGCTTGTATCATAGATCATTTTATTTTGGTTCCCCCACCCCAAAGATCTGAAAACATTTAAAATTAATTTATTGCATAATGGAGTGATTGCAACACAGACAGTGGCAGTACAAATACCCCCCCCCACACACTGACATACCCTTCTGCCTCTCCTCTGACCCGGAAAAACCCATTGTTCATCGCTACATTCAGCCTGTTGCCTCTCTTGCAAGCTGGTAACTAGCCATTAACAAGGTCTTTTTTTAAACTGTCCACCAATTTATTTCAGACAGGCCAAAAGATGCTAGTAACTTTTGGTTACTCCATCCTGGCTCACATTCAAAATCAATGACCTGGATCCTGAATTTCATTAATACTTCTGCAGGCGCAGTATAAATAATTGTACAGTACATTATTAATGAGCTGACGTGTGTGTCGTGACCTTCAACATATTAAGTTTGCTGCTGAACAGCTGAACAGTCCCCATCTTAGTTTGAAAGTGATGTCTGACTCTCCAATAATCTTTCCTATGAATCTATAAAGACCTTAAGCTGTCCATGTTGGATGCAAGACATACCATTACTCATAGTGCTAGTAAACCACAGTATTAAACACATCAATGTTTGTTTGTTTAGTATTTAAGTGATGGTCTCAGGCTTGAGGTTGTGTCTGAGGTCAATAGCATCTTTTTGTAAGTAGTTTAACTGCACAGTATGTTTGTCTGTCATGAATTCCAGTATGAGAACATCTGGACCAAAAGAGACCCACTTGGTTAGAAAAAAAAGGTGCTGTTTAGTAGAGGGTGGTGGTAACTGTTTGCCTCAATGAAAAGAATTCCCCTTTTGAGACAAGTCAGTGACAAGAGCTGCACCTAGGACATCTCATCTTCTTGGGCTGCAAAATTCTGAGTTTTCAGAGCCAGAAGTCTTAGCCTATTACGAGCTTATCATGTAGAGAGGAGTACTGAAGAAAGAGGACTCGTTAGTCTGTAGCATATTATGAATATAAAGAGATGCAATATGATGATGTTGCACAACTTACCTGCAAGCAGCTGAAGATAGCAAAGAGATAGTGAAATGTCATGACATCACTGTTCACTGCCATCAGCCCCAGTAACCATGTGGCACTGATCAGCAGCAAGAGGAGGAAAGCAGTTCGCAGCACAGAGCTGAACACACACAGATAAAATCATTCACATTAAGACAGAAAAATAATAATATAATATAACACGGCCTCACAATACCCCAGACACGAACTAACATACTGAATCTCCTGAAATCTCAGGGTCACAGTTGCTATACAGTGCATAGTCCTGGCTTTGAGAGTGTGCATAGACTAGTAAACTGATTATGGGCATTTCAAACAAGAAGTTGGGAACTGTTTCCATCACTGTTACAGACAGTTGATTGGATCTTGGAACTACAAATCAAACTGGGAGCCCTGTCTCAGCAACATTACCTGTAATGTGGCTTAAAATATGATTTTGCCCTGTGTACATTATCATTTAACAATTTCAGCATTTTTTCAAGGAAAAATGGCTACTGACATTCCCGTCAGATAGAAGTCAGTTTCCTTGTATACATGGTTGTATGGGACTATATGTGCACAAAGACTTCTATTGGCAAAGGCTATTTTTAAAAAAAATACAGACTGAGCCAAATACAACCTGCTACTGAATGGCAATTAGATGCTTTATTGCAGATATTAAAAGAGAAACTTGCAAAGAAGCATTTGTTTGTTGTTTCTTAAACAACTCCCAGGTCACTGTTACAGAAACAGCCAGAGAAAGCCTTCTGAATTCCCAAGAGCTGCTGTCTAGCTATCTAATCACATTGTCGTTTATAGGTAAATTACAGGCTTTGGATATAACAGAACTTAAATAGGAACAACTTGACAGAGAGTTAGGAAACTCAGCAAGTTTCAGCTTGTTAAGTCACTCAGTCCATTCTGCGTGGGGTGGGGGAGGCTGTCCTTCTGCAGGGTAGGGCAGAGATGTTGCCTTAAAAGACCTTTGCTAAGATAGCAAAAGGGAAGAGCACCCCTGAAGTCCCTGAAGCAAAACCATGGATCTAATGGCATATGAGGAAAAAAAGGGGGAAATTTCTCTCAGCCTCACATCTACTGTGATCATAAATATACCTGGCTCAAACACTGTCAGGCTTAGAAGGTATTCTGCAGTAGGGAATTTCATGGAAGACAATGTTGAGAAGATTTGGGGTGGATTGGAATGGTGTCCTGTAGAGTAGTCAACAATTCATCTTTTCCCCTTTCTCTCCTATCTACACCCCCTTCTAAGCTATCCACCCTAAGGAAGTTTTTCTACAGAGTCAAGGAGAGAAGGATGGGAATAAATGATGGCACAGAGACTTAAACTTTTCTGTCAATGCAAACTACTCCCACTGTGTTTCCTCAGCCACCCTGTTTCCTTCCCTGCCCTCTTAGGTTCTCTTTAGAGGGACCCTTTTTTTTTATCCCTGGCCAGGAACATTTCTTTCAGTCTGAGCTTTGTCTGCAAACTTACGCAACTCCTGTTTTTTCAAATGAACGTTGCCTTCTTCTGCAGGATGCTTTCACTGCTAGTATAAAGATGACAGTATTTATCTGAAAGGGAAATTTAAACGACACCATGTGGAACTTTTATAGAATTTGACTGAGCTCAGTTTTCATGGATGCAGGAATATTTTAACATAGAAAGGTCTGCTTTGCAAAGGGATTTCCTTTTAAGTTACAGGTTTCTTCATATTCCTAAGATGCCCCAGCTCTGAGTCAACATCCATCAGGGACCTTCTTATAATTCTCTCACTGAGATTCATTATATCATGTCTGCTAAAGCAGCCCTAACCAGTGAATCTAAGGGTGCAGACAGAAGTGCAGCTCCCAGCTGTTACTCATCATGTGTTCTGCAAAGCAATCTGAGTTACAGAACCAAACAGAAGTTCACTGTTGGTTCCAGCAGGGAGGGAAATCTAGGTGTGGGCTGGGAGCCTGCAACTGGGTTCCTCCACTAGCAATGGCCACAGCTCTCTGCCAGTGCTTGCTGTTTTCAGAATTGGAGGGGGAAAAGGCAGTGGAAGGAGCTTGTTCTTGAGGCTGAAGGGTAGGGTAGGCGAATTGGAGCCCCTCCACACTGGGGGTGGGGGTCTCCATACACCCAATCCACGCTCCAGGGGCGGCTGAAAAAATCCCAGACTGATCTCCTGGACATGCAATGAGGAGTCAGATTTTTCACCTGATCAGCCATTTTTGAAGCTGTCTGTAGCCATGCACTTGTGTTTGGTCCCAGCTATAAACTACTTTCTGTTAGAGGGGCACCGATACATTGGCTCGATATTGGATCAGCACTGATATAAAGAAAATTGACTGTATCAGAAATCGGCCTCATATGGCCAATAATTTGGCTGATAAATGGCCTGTGCATGTGCACAGCCACAGTGCAGCATGTAGGCGGCAAGGAGCACCGCCAGGCATCTTGGAGAGCTGCATGCAGCTGGAAGTCAGGTGTGCTGCAAGGGGAGGAGGGAGAGAAGAGGTGAGAGGGGCGCAAATCAAGGCCCCCATGGTAAGGGAGAAGTTGGGCTGGGGCTAGGGCAAGTACTCCCTAGCCGGGGCAGGGTGGGTGGGTGTGGGATGGAGCCGGAGCTCGTACGGGGAGCACAGAGGAGGAGCAGCTCCTGCCACTGCACGCCACTTGTCTGGGAGCCACTGGTCTGGCGGCTCACTCAGCACTCACCCACTCACCTGGTGGCTCCCACCGCTCATCTGGGAGGACATGGGGGGGCATATGCCTACAGATCTGTGTAAAGCAGGGCTGTGTGCAGGGGTGCCAGCAGTGGCACTGGGAGAGAGTTACAGAGGGGCTGCAACCACCCCAAAATTCACTGTAGTCCCCCCCAACCCTCTTTCCCAGCACCGCTGCCACCCGCCCTGTGCAGCCTCAGCCCGCTGAGAAGAGCCCACCCTGCTCCATGCAGATCTGGAGGCACATGCCTCCCCTCCCCCCCAATGCCTTCCCAGACAAGCAATGGGAGCCACTGGGCGAGCAGACAAGTACTGAATGAGCCACTGGACCAGCAGCTCTTGGACAAGTGGCACACAGCGGAAGGAGTTGTGTCCCCACCCCCCCGCACCCTCTGGATAAGCCACAGCTCCGGCCTGCTCCTGCCCAATCCTGGCTGGGCAGCGCTTGCCCCAGTCCCTGCCCCAGCCCCACTCCTCCCCCTCACCATGGGGGCTGTGATCTGTCCCCCTCCACTCCCCTTCCCCTTTCACCCCACCAGACTTACCTGGTGCATGCAGCTCTTCAAGCTGCTGGGCTGGTATCGGCCCCAAAAATCTGTATCAGTGGACCCCTACTTTCTGTGGCCAGATCCAGCAAAAAATGTCACTTCTGTCTGCACCCTAAATGAAACCCTCAATAGCGTGGTAGGAAAAAGTAGAGATGATGGGTCTGACTATGTAACTGTTATTCACGTGAGGAACTAAAAACAGTGCCCTAGCTCATGTGAACTGTACTTTCTCACACAAGTGATGCCAAAATCACGGATACAAAAATTTAGGTTTAAATAATCTTATAAATAGTTTTCGTATTTCATAGACATTAGGGCTGGAAGGGACCCTTCTAGTTGGTGGTATAACAAAAAGACAGAGGTAGTAATACAGAAGAGTTAGTGCAAGATGCAAGCTCCACAATACTTACAACTACAACAATCACAATGGGCCCTGCAAAACTCCAAATAAGGGTATCATGAACAGAGAGCCAGCAGAAATCAGGGTTCCCATATCCCTCTGGATCCAGGCCCACAGCAAGTCCTAAACCACAAGAGATAGACAGCAAGAAAGCATTGTGATATGCTTTGTACATGTACCAAGCCACATGAACAAATAGGGTTAGAATCAATCTGGGCAACGCATAATGATAATGGTACAATGTGGTTATTAAATCATTCTAGACACTGAAAATTAGACATAATTGAATTAACCAGTTTTCAAAGTCAGAACTTAAAACCAATTCCTATTTTACAGCCTACTGATTAATACAAAGTTTAGCTATAGTGTACTGTTAACACTGGAGAGTCTGGGGTTGAATTTCAGCTACCAACCTCAGCAATTCCAATTTAACCTATCTGTACTGATATTTCAACTGGAGTCACCCCAAACTTGGGTTAGCCAACCAGAGTTAGCCACCGTTTGGGTGTTTTGCAGTCTAGGCATACCAAAGCCTCTGTGTCCATTCAGTCCTTGCCCTCTCTGATCAGGATGCTTATAACAGCACCAAATTGGTGGGCTAGCATGTGATGTTGAGATCTGTCCACGTGGAAACAGCTGAGATTCTCAACTACTACATTTCATGTAGAACACTGCAGAGCTTGTCTTTATTAAAGATACAGAAATTCATTAACGAGGCATTTGTCATCTATCATATGGCAAATGGACAACTGCCCATTGCATAGGCAATAACTGCAGAGGCTGTAAGCATTTCAATACACGATAGTCCTGTTCACTTCAGTGGAACTACTTTTGTGCTTATAAACACCTTGCTGAAATGGGGCCTTAAAAGACATTAGGCAGAGCAGGGCAGAGGTAGCTCCATTTCACCCTGCTTGTTTAAAACCAGGCTCAGGGCCAATGTTCACATCTGGTACAGACTTATGAAAATTCAATTGTGGCTGTCTGGCAAAGGGATGGCTAGGGGATACATTTTCTGTGCAGTGTGGGATGAGATAGAACTGCCCTCTCCCCCTTCACTAGGATTGGTCTTTGCACCACACACTTTAGCAGTTGCCTTCCAGAAAGAATTGCACATAAGTTATTAAGGTACCATAAAATATTTGTATACAGAAGTAATTCTGCAGACACCAGCCATTTTCTAGGACTCAAGTTCCCCATTAGTGAGACCTTAACCATGATCTGCCCAAACATCTGGCTCTAAAACTAATTGGCAGACAGTAAAAGTTGTTTCACTCTCCAAATCCTACCCTATAACCTTCTAATAAAAGAGAGGCTAGCTTCAGCCTGGTTTAATTTTTATTGAAGTCAATGGTAATTTAAAGAGTACTTTATCCAAGGGTGGAATTGGGCCTGGGAATTTCATATAGGTGGCAAGGAATCTTAATAGTTCTCAGTTCAATTCAATTATTCTCAACTGCCCCAACAAGGGTTGCCAAAATATTTAAGGAAACCAAGACAGAACCAGTTAGGTCTGCCTCCTTCTCCGAGCATAGTTATGTTCTTCTACATGCACAGCAGACCTCTGGGGACTTTCTACAACCTTGGAGGTTAGGGTGAGATCTGCTCCCTTGTGAGAAAACTGCCTGGGTTTACAATGATACAAAGCAGCTGTCATGTACTTGATTCTTTTTTGCAATGACTGTTGCTACAGAGATGCAGGTGCTCAGCTAAATGTGTGTGAGATTAACAACAGATCAGCACTATAAAATCCTAACAGGTAAATGCTGTAAACCCCCTCATTTAGAACAGGATAGTATTAGATTATTTTTAAACCACTGACCCACTCTTGGATTTGGTTCACTTATATTTGAAGCCTCAAACAACCAACATGTACTTTAAAAATCTATTACATAGCTCCCAAGATCTCTAAATTACAATGATTCAGGTTTACTTGTGCAGGGGGTAACGCTAGTTAACTGAAATGTGTTTAGAGGCACCAGAATGAGCCAGCAATTTTCCTACCATATACCAAAAACAAAATATGCATTTGCTACAATATATGCAACTACATGAGGTATTTCACTGTGTTCCAGAGTCCTCAAAATCAATAAACTGCATGGAAGGACAGAATTATGAAGTTCTAATCACGAGTAAACCAGAGGAAATGAACAGCCCAATGTTTAATTAAATCCTAGTTTCTACTCACCCTGAGCAAAAGGAGTGAAAATTAGACTGCTATGAAATGTAAGATTAGGCTAACAGGGACAAATGTTGATTTAGTGACTAGACACAGTGGCCTGCAGTACTAAAGGAACACGTGGGATCAGCCTTCTACTTCCCTGCCAGTCACACATGCAGGATGATGCGTTTCCCAAGGAACACATTTTCACACTTCGGAGTTCTGACACATCGTGAAATCAAACATGACTCATGGTGGCTGTTCATGAACCTTTTCCTATTTTGAGTCATCACATTACCTATTGTTTGCAGTAAATCTGCTGGCAAAAATGTCAGTTAAAATGTTTTCATTTGTTTGAAAGATTCTAAAATGACAAATGCAATTGCCTATCTAAAACAGGGAATGTCTTGGAACTAGGAGAATCTTCCAAATTGCCTTGCTATCTATTCGACGACTAGATAAAAGCAATTCCTCTCTCCCCCTGCCTCCCCGGCCTTTTTTTTCCTAGAGTGCTGTAGAAGACAAACCAGTCCTAGAAAAGACATCTGTACTACACAGAAAAAAATCATACGTTTGGAGAAGTCTCACTCAGAAAAATGAGTGCCGTCTGTTCCCATCTGAAGACATTAAAACTTCTGCTATTAATGACAGTATTTTATCTGCAAGAATAAACCTTAATGTATGAAAAAGTATTTAGTTCCTGATTATATTACGTATTAACATAGATATATCCTGAAGCATTTTAAACAAAAACAAATGCCCCTAGCTCTTCTGCAAAACTCACTCTTCCAGTTTCTTGTGTGCTTGTTTCAACATTATTCTATGTACTTGAGGTAATGTTACACATGCCTGACTGCAAAAATGGGCACTATTAGTTTCTCTGTGCAGAAGGAGCAAAATCATTTTAAGCTACAGGTAAAGTAATTACAATACATATAATGTTGTTCCTGGGCAAGGCTGAGGCATCTTGTTTTCACCTAAATTCAGTTATGTTCATGCCATTGTAAACATAAGCAAATTGTTTTGGTTTGGCAAAAGGCATCTGGTGCACTGATTTCCCAGGTTCAGACTGACATCTTCTTGCTTACTCTTCAACCTAGGCTTGATACAGGAAAGCATGTAAGCACATGCTCAATTTACTAGGCACGTTCTGAATTGCTCTCCTGTATGGGGCTTATAAGTGGAAAAGGGGAAACAAAACAAAGGTGTTTTGACTTTCCAGACCTGGTGGCCTCCCATTACCTGTTTCCCTTACCTGTTATAATGGCAGGAATCCCCCAACCCACAACGTAGTAGAACCTCATATGTCCGAAATTGATGTTCCTCACTTCAGTCAGCATGCGGTAGATGTGAAGTTGCTCCACAAACATCCAGGCAAAGGTGCTCATGTAGAAGTAGTGCAGGAGGATGGCTATCACAGTGCACACAAACTGGCGAAAGAAAAAGAACACTGCTATTAAAGCCGCTCGTGCTGAACTACCAGATGCTGTGATGCATGGAAGACTGGATCTTTGCGGCATGCTAAAGAAAATCCTAGTAAGATTTTGAGAGGACAAGACAGTAAAACCAATTTAATTGTTTTTATCCTGGTTTTGGGAAGTTCAGGAAAGCTGTTCATATCATGAAAGCCTATATTTTTCGATTATGTAGCCTGTTTCAGACTGATGATTGAGAATTACACCTCTCAATCCAACATGTGATAAAGTATTATACTCCATTCTCCAGAACAAACTTCTGAAACTAACATCTTTGTACATTTGATAGTTTTTACATTTAGGGTTCACAAACCAAATGGAAGTCAGGGGTCAAAATGTTTCTTACCTAGGCCACACATTGCAACCTCTGACATTTTGTTTTATTTTGGTCCAGAGGATCCTCCAAATCCTTTTCCTAGCATTGGTTTTCCTTGTCCAATACCAAGGAGTTATGTGAATTCAGCAAAGTTACCAGAGGAATGTAATCGCAGATGGGGTCAGGGCTTTCAGAAAGAGACTGATCTATATCTTGGTGCCAGAGAAACTTCCCAAGAGATGTATTCTACCTAGAGTCTGATACCACTTTTAATGCTAGAGTATATTTCAGATAGAGAATTTACTGATGTGACCAACATCTTTCCTGTGTGGTTTGTGGCAGCTCTCACTGTCTCCCCAGGCAGAGAACATGTGCAGCAGGGTGTTTCACTTTGGTAGAGTTTAGTTTTGTGTTAATATCTGCTTTCAGGAGATGCAATATTGAAGATGGGTCCTTGTACTTGAAGGAGAAGGTGGTAGGGTTTGTGATAGCCCTAAGTATACCAGGGTCATAATTTGAAACTGGGAAATTATGGATAAAATTGAATGTGTTGGAAATTAGGCCTAATTAGTGGACAGGATGGATGATCTATTTCATCTTCATGCCCCTTAAAAAGTTTTTGGGGAGTGAGAACATGGGATCATACGAGGTTCCCTTGAGAAAGGCTAGGGGTCTTCTGCTCTGCTTCAGAGACTCTGCTGTTCACTGGTGAACCTCACAGATCATCTGGGACAGATGTCACTATACCATAGAGGATGTCTGAATTAGCAATTGCAGACTTTTAACATGCAAGATCCTGCACCCTTCATTGGGCCTACCTTTCCAGCCCACATCACTTTTTTCTTTCTCAACTTTCGACTTGATCCTAAGGCCAAATGCAAGATCTAGCACCAGCACAGTGAAACTGGCCAGCCTGAGGAGGACCCATGAAACTGGAAGCTCTTGAGAACATTACAATCCTGTCTCAGACTAGTTAAACAAGATAGGACCCAGAGCAATGTCTGTTGAGGCTAACCTGCTACTCCAAAGCTTCTGTTTGGGACTAATAGATTGCCTTGAATGCTAGGAACTTCAGCAGAAATCTGTATTTTCCACCTATTTGTTATCCTCTTCTTCCTCTTTTTTTATCTGTCTGCTTCAAAGCAGGGATGACTATTTCCTTCCCTTTCTTCCCCATTCAGAAGGACTGTTTGATAAAACCAGGGACTCTACCCAGCATTGTTTGAAGAGTTTAGATTATAGAAGTGTTTTTTCTAATCAGCCATTTCCCATTTAAAAGGCTTTGCGCTGGTTTAGACTATTTGTGCACTGTATATCACAATCAGTACACTTTCAGATACTGGCTATTTTAGCATGTTTGCATGGGACTGGGTAGGCCAGACCCTCTGATTCAGTACTCTCTGTCACATTTAACTGTATGATGTTTAGTGACAGGGTCGTATCAATGTCTTTGACTTTCTGGTGCCTTTATACATCGGTGAAAATATAACCTATAAAAAAAACAAGCCTTTGTTGTATTCATGTAGGTGTGGTTCTTTATTTGCTTCTACTGGCATGTCTCTGTGTGGGCTGCACTGAAAATTCCACCTTTATCAGGTATGGAACAAAGAAAATAAATCATTTCTGTCTATCAGTAAGCTATGGGGGATTAAAAACCTCTCTCTCCAGTGTGATTGTTAATTTACAGAAACCCATAAAGGCCAGGCTCCACGCCAACCACTTCAGTATTATTTGTGCTCCAACATTTTTTCTTTTGATGTTCAGCAGTGCATGACTTGCTTGACAACTCTCATTCCACACAGACAGATGAATTGCTGCCTCAAACGCACACAACTTTTCCGTCTTCCCTGCTTCTCAGATTGGTAAAGCTGCAGGGAGTGGCTTTACCTTGTACAAAACTATGTTCCCCAACTTAGATTTTTCAATATGGCATACGTTTAAAGATGTTACAATACCGTATAATAGGTGAAGGGCAAGGGGAAAAATTAAAAAGGTGATCACGTATCTGGCATGTTGATACAATAGTTCTTGCAGTATAAAAATGGTAGGGAGCTGAAGAGAAAACCCAGAAAATACCACTATTGGTAGCAATGAAGTTTGTGAAGTAACCTAATAAGATGTGTTATTTTACTTGTTTTACATCAATTTACTTAGCAGTTCATACTAGAAGTTCACAGAATATAACTGAAAATGAGGAATTATTCTCAATTACGTTGCTTCCACTGAGGTGCTACAAGGAACTGGTTTTTGTCCCATGCTATTCAAAATCTATATTACAGATTTGGAAGAAAACATAAACCCAGTGCTGGTAAAATGGAGGTGACAAGAAATGGTGGTCTTTTAAGTATGGGGAAAATTCAGTAATGCACCCAGGCCTGGATCACTTGGTAAGGTGATATGGACAACAATAAGTCAAATGCAAGGGCAGCTTTTACAAACAAAGGACATAGGCTGCACTTTCAAGATGAAAGACGGTAACCTGGAATGCAGAGACAATGAAAAGGAGTAAGGTGAAGTGACCCAAGTGAACATGACCAACTCTCAGTATGATGCTGTAGCTGAAAGGACTGGTGAGATCTGTGGATGTATAAACTTGATAATACCAAACAGGAGTGGGGAAGTAGCATTACAACTATATGCAATAGTGAGACAGGCCCTGGAATGTGGTATCCAGGTCTGGCACTCACATTCCAAAAGCAAGTTGAAGCACTGGAAGGGATTCAGGTAAAAACTAGAAAGCAAGCTGAGGTCTGGAAAAATCACTTTCTAGTGAGAAACGTGAGTGGCTTAATTAATCCACTGGGTAAGGTGTGCCTTGATCAAAACCTACAAGCATCTACATGGCAAAGAGATTTCTGATAGTAGAAGGCACAACACAGACCCAGTGGATGGAGGCTGAAGTGGTATAAACTAGGACTGAGCCACAAATGTTGAATGATGAACAACATCCCTTGAGATGTAGTGGATTTTCCATCACTTCAAGCCTTTAAATCAAGGCCAGTTATATACCACCAATGGAAACTATGACCTTGATGTAGAAGGTTGTGGGTGAAGTCCTTTGGCCTGCTGTATACTTGAGATCAGATTAGATCAGTACTTCCCAACCAGGGTGCTACATTATTTGCATCCCCACCTACCACTGTTGCTTCCCTGCACTTACTTCCTGGAAACAGGTACACAGGGCAGCTTATCTATCAAATTTAATACAGACAGGAACACCCCCCTCCTGTAATAGTTGATTCCTGGTCTGGCCCTGTATGCACCTCCTGGAAACTGGGGAGCTGCTAAATTCAGAAAAGTCATGCCACAGTGGCGTAAGCCTGAAAAGGTTGAGAACTCCCTGGGTTAGATTAATACAATGGTCTCTTCTGCCCCAAAAGCCCAAGAGTCTTTTCCATTTTTTCCCATGAGCAAAGTTTGTCTTGTCTGTTGTCTCATTTATTAAGATTTAGAGTAAAGTCTGTTTACAAAGGAATGTTTCTACTGGATTTTTCAAATATTATTTGTGGAAACATTTCTAATGGTGTTTATTTTTTATCAAGACTTGTCTGTATGCATTAAGGTAGAGAAAATTGACACCTTAGACACTAACTGGTTCAAAGATGCCTGACCTTTCAGAGGCAATGGCGTATTTCAGGGGAGATCAAGATCTGGCCTGTAAGCCAGATCTGACTGTGGAGCCATATTATCCAGTCCATGGGGCCTCCCCACAAGTCCAGAAATTTGTTGACAGGGGAGCAGTGGCAGCATCAATTGCTTCAGCTCCTGGAGCAGCAGCAATTAATGCTGCTGTCACTCATCTTGCTGCCAAATTTCCAGACTTGCGAGAAGCCCCAAGGGCCAAATGAAGTGGCCTTGTGAGCTGGACTGGGCCCACAGACTAGCCCCCATGCCAGACTGGGCCTCCAGACTGAGCCTGCACATAGGATTGGGCCTGTGGACTGGCTCCACTCCACTCACTCAGCCTGCACGGCCAGATGAGTTAGGTACCATTTGCCTACTTCATGATATGCTTTTCAGTGCTTCTCATTCCTCATCTATATTTTGACTGTTTGTTTATGTAGAGTATAAGCTCCTTGGTCCAGTGATCTTGGCTTCTGCCTATCTGCATTACCGAAAACAACAACTAAAAATAACAACTACTAGCATGGAGTATGAAACATGAAAATGCCATGTACACTCACAGTTTCATTCCAGTTTTTGTGAAACACACACTGAAGTGAAGAAACACATAGTGAAATGACAACAATATGCATGCTGTATTGGAAAGCACAAGGCTAGGCAACAGGTTTCCTAGGTCTGTCTGCGTTCAGTAACTGGCTTCTCCGGTATCATCATATGAGCATGGGACGCACCTCATACTTGAACAGCACGTGAAGTTGGTGACATGCCTTTAGGCACTGGGAACTGCCTATAAAAGAGTGCTTCAGAATAAACTGTTGCAAGCCCTACTGAAGAGACAAAGCAAGGCAGCATGTAATCTGACAGAAGCGAAGGAAGAAATCAGTATGTTAAGAAGGTGTCTGTTAGGAGTCTTGAGAATGTTACCTGGAAATATCATGGTTGAGTCCACGTTGCCTGGACCTAGCTAGCAGGAGTATAGTTCTGTCTAATAAGACAATTTACTGCTCTCCACACAATCAGCAGTGTATATAAAAAAAAGGTGTAGGCTTTATATTAAAAAAAAAAAAATCCTTAGGGGAAGGAAGGAAAAAAAGGGAAACAGATAAACAGCTGACGCTTTCAACAGGAACACCAGATTTAAAGTTGTACAAATGCTTGCATTTGGTAGTAATATGCCAGTTGGTATTCCAGAAGCGCTGAAGTGGCCCTTACCGGGTTTTCCGTCTGGTTGATTCCAATAAGGAAGACCAATTCAGAGAAGAAAAGAGCTCCCACCAAATTTTTGTGAATGCTATGCAAGTTTGAGCGCAGTGTCCGGATCAGAGCCAGCAGTATAAATGTCATCAACAAAGCCACCAGTGAGATGGATACAGTCGTGTAAGTGACTATCTTCAGAGGAAGCACCTCGCCATTCTGTGAAGTGAAAGATTAAACACATCTGAGCGAATCCTGCATTTTAAAAGGGATTCAGGAAATTCCTTAGAAAAGTGAGCCTTTTAGTTAATACACAATCAAGAGATTCTCTGTGGAACAGATGGAAGTTGGGGCAACAGTGACTCAACTGCTTGAGCAGGAACAAAATGTATCACAAATAAGCCCTTTTAAGTGTTAGGTTCAGGGGATTAAAACTATAAAACTTTCATTAAGTCTGTTTCAAACCACCTAACAGGTTCTACTTCGGTTTGGATTTATAGCTTCCTGAAGAAAATCAGTGTTAACAGGAAATAAACAAATATGCCAAGACAAGGATATCAAATATAAAAAAAAATCCTGTCAAAAGGACATTTTCATAGTGTCTAACATGCTGTTTTTCAGTAGACACATGTGATTTTGTCCATTGTGGAGGATAATGATGGGAATTCAATTAAAGTAAGAGGCATACTTAATCACGCTAGTCTACAGTACAGATATCTTCAGGAAGCTGCATGTGAGACTCTTTCCTTGACATCCTGCGCCTATGTTGGAACTAGTCTTCATTAGTTTTGAGCAGAGATCCTGGTTTTCTCTATTTAAAAATCACAAATTCTGATAAAAATGGCAAATTTTCTAATTAAAAAGCCCCCAAATCTGCATTTTTCCACAGTTAAAATGAAACACCACTATAGGTGTAAGTATTGGTTGAACACAATGCTTTATTGATATATTTACAATTTTAAAGCAAATTGGAAGCCTACCAGTGCCTCAATCATTACAATAAAATAAATTCAAAATACCTATATATTTTGGCATTTGATTTTGTATTTTTATTATGGAAATCAGAGCTCCCCCTGCCCCTGGCTGTCTCCCCTGCTGCTTTATGGCACTAAGCAGCCTTGATATACTGATGCCCGCCCCTGCCCATGCTGTTGTCCCTCACTCCTGACCCACAGCCCCTGAGTGCCCCTCACTCTCAACCCACAGCCCCCCTGCCCTGTTGGTGCCCCTCACTCCTGACCCACAGTCCCTTACTCCCAGTGTGAGGAAGAGAGTGGGTGTTTGTGTGGAAGGTATGGTATAGGCACTGGCAATACATGGGGGTGGGGGGTTGGGGAGACATAAGTGATGTGGCAGGGGGGCACGGGGAGCATATGCCCTCCCAGGGTTACTGTGCCCACAGTGAGGTGCAGGACTGCAGCCAGGCCAGACCAGCTCCAGGCAGGAGCTGTTTCCATGGCCCAGCAGGCAGGACCTGGCACAGGAGGGAGTGCCATGCTACCATGGTGAGATGCGGCAGTGGTGGCAGTGCAGAGTTGTGCCTCCTGCTGCTGCTGGGTGAGGGGAAGGTGCCTTACCTCGGCGGCCATGGTGGTGCTCCCTCCTATGCCAGGTCCTGCCTCCTAGGCCATGGAGGCAGCTCCTTTGAAGCTGGTCCAGCCCAGCTGCAGCCCTGCACTCCACTGTGGGCACAGAAATCTGGAAGGGCACATGCCTCCCCCTATCACATTGCCTTCCCCACTCCCTGACACACTTCTTGTTCTCCCTGGCCCCCCTGATGTGTTGCCTGTGCCCTTCCTGCCTCCCCAACACATTGCTTGTGGCCCACCTCCCCACCTCTATAGACTCACCTGGAGGGAGCTGTGGAAGCTGCTTTCTACCACCCTGCCTGGCTGTCACGTGCATGTGTGCATGCACTCATGCACATGGCATGGACACCCTCTGCATCCTGCTCCCCCCAGCCCCAAGCAGCCCATTGCAGGCTGGAATGTTGCCAGCCTGCAAGGGGGAAACCTGCAGTTTCTCACGTTTTTCTCTTTTAAAAGGTAAAATCTGCATGTTTGTCTGTTAAAGGAGAAAATCCACGTTTTTCCACAGCAAACAGAAAACCTGGACCCCAGGTTTTGAGTTAGTGACTGGTCTATCCCAGGGGTGGGCAAAATACAGCCCATGGGCGAGATCTGGCCTGTGAGGCCATTCTATTTGGCCTGCGGGGCCCCTAAAACATTTAGAAAATTAATATTTATCTGGTTCCTGTAAAACATGACAGGTGCCTGGGGCAGTAGGACCCAGGGGAAGTCCTGGCGGGCTCCTGGAACAGCAAGGCCTGCCTGACCCCACCCCCCAAGCTGGAAGTCCCAGCAGGGGCTTCTGGCCTGGGACCTGACTGCCCCGGCTGCACCGGCACGGGAAACTCAGGTAAGGGGGGGGCCCCTTCCCCATCCCATGGCTAGCGCTCCCTGCTGCAGCTGCCTGCAGCTCGCAGGGGGCTGTCCTGAGCAGGTACAGGCAGCCCAACATGGACTGAAAGCAGCTGCAGCACAGAATGCCAGCCATGGAGTGGGGGGGGCCGCTTTTCCCCTGCACTCAGCACCATCTTGTAACTCACCCCTGCTGCAAGCCTGGGCCCCGTGCTGGCTCTGGGCTCCCCACTGGGGTTGTGCTGCAGCGGGAGCAGCTACGGCCTGCCCGCTTGCCATGCTGGGCAGTGTTGGCTGCTGCTGCCCACCTGGAGCTAACAGGCTGGGCAGCACAGAGGTGGCAGTGGCAAACACTGCCTGGCATGGCAAACAGGGAGGCTGCAGCTGCTGCCACTGCAGTGCAGCCCCGATGCAGAGCCTGGAGCCGGCATGCGACCCAGGCAGGCAGCGGGGCTGGGTTACAAGCTGGTGCTGAGCGTGGGAAAAGTGGCCTGCCCCCTGCCCTGTGCCCTGCACTGCAGCCGCTTGCAGCCCACATGGGGCTGTCTGTGCCTGATCAGGACAGCCCTGCGTGGGCTGTGAGCGCTGCAGCAGGGAGTGCCGGCCACAGAGCAGGTGAGGGGCCACTTTTCCCCAGGCTCAGCACCAGCTCCTTCCCTACCAGCAAGCAGGAGATCGGGGCTGCACACTGCCCCCCACCTGTACTGCAGGGCTGGAGGGGCACTGGGAGTGAGCAGGTGCATGGGGCCCACACTGGTGTCCCGGGGCCAGTGCTGGTGGAGGCCAGCGCAGCGTGGCAAAAGAACAGGGTCCTGGCTGGCAGGGGCTCTATGGAGCAAGGCCAGCTCCCCCTCTCCCTGCTGGTGCAGCCCAGCCCAGCCCAGCTCCACAGACCCCTGCCAGCCTGCGCCCCACTCTGGACCCCACCAGTGCTGGCCCTGGGACATTGGTCCCAAGACAGTAACCAGGTCATGGGGCACCTGTCAAGGGCAGGGCTACCCATGCAGCCCTCAACAGCTTGCCAAAACTGGGTAAGCGGCCCTCTGCCCGAAATATTTGCCTGCCCTGGTCTATCCTAATTGCAGTTAACAGTTTCCTCAGTACCACTGTATTAGGGAACCATCTGGTGACCCTCCCTGTACAGTGTGATGGGAATACAGAGGGCTCCTTCCCATGTGGCTGCTCCTTCAGGCTCTAATGCTATTTGAAGTGCAGCCCAAAGCACCTTTACTGAGAAGGAAAATAAGAGAATAGCACTGGCATTGATTCATGATCTTCAACACTAATTTTTGTGACCAGATGACACTTGCAGCCAGTGCAGGAATATACTCCCCAACACATGGTGGATCGTTTTGTTCAGTGGAGAAGGCAAAGGAGGACAAAGCATCTGAGGCCTCTTCTAAAATATCTTGACATGGATTTACCCACCTCTCGCTTTGAAATGTCCATTAAGACAGCAAAGCTGGTCATGTGATTGCACTGGCAAGCAATATGGCTCTGATTTCTGGAATAAAGTTCACATCCCTTGGAGGACCAGCCTCCTGTCATGCCAATTCTGTTGAATGAAGCAAACACAAGCAAAGTCATAAGCTTCGTTGTCATCTGAGAATATCCAGCTCACGGTGCTTCCACTATTCATCCCACATCCCACTGACAAAGGCAGATCCAGAGGGGGCATGGTGACACAGTCACATCCCCCTTTGGCTGTATGCTGCATGTGCAGTGAACTCTCTGAGCTCACTGGCATGTTAGTGCATCTCCAGATGAGAGCACTTGCATATGCCATGACCTCTATGAGCTCACCAGCTGGTTGACATGGGGTCTGCCCAGACCTGCTTGCACGCAGCTCTGAAGCCCAAAGGGTGAAAACTGCTGGTATTTGCTTTTCCCTTCCCTCCTGAATTCAGCAGCAGGGGAAAAAGAGAGGATGAGTGGTTGATAGCCATTTTCAGTCCCTGATTTCATGCAGCCCAGCCACCACTATTGCTTGTCCCCTCTTTTCTCCTGCTGCTGAATTCAGAGAGGGGAGAGGAAGGGGACAGATAAATCACAGCAATGCACATTCTCTGGGCTCTGGAGCTGTATGCAAGTAGGGGCTCAGGGAAGTCCCCACATCAATCATCTGGGGAGCTCAGAGCTTGCGGCGCAGGAGCTGCACTGACAGGCCAGTTCTGAGAGCCCACTGACATCCAGAACCATGGCGAGGGGTTGCAGCCACATCTCCTTTGGAGGTATGGAGCATGTGCAATGAGCTCTTCATTATGCATGGGCTATATTCCTGAAGTTGGGTGTGGCTGTACCTTTGTCACCACAATCCTGGATCCACCCAGGCCTATCAATAATACTAACTGCTGAAGCAACTCCTACTCTTAGACTGGAGACAACAGTTTCCAAGAGTGAGTTAAATACTTCTTCCTTTCCCTGCTAAGAACCCAAAGAACACTATCAAGGAAAACCCAAGGAAAACAATGAGTTAGAAATAATGTTTCCCGTTGTTTGTTACTGCCAATTTTGGGGGTCTTAAAATAGTATTTGCTGATTTAATTTTTTAAAATTTTGTCTTTGCTGGTTTGTGTGAGTGATCCACACAAACAGCAGCAGAAATGGACTGACCACACAGGGCATCAGGTGGAACTGACCATAAACAAAGTGCTGTCAGTTGTGAAAATAAAGAGCCATGTATTTTCCCTCCAATTTCTCCATTTCAGTAATCTTAGCTGTTACTTGCAACAATCATACATGTTCATATGGAAACGTGGTTTTAAATTGGGTGTATTCCTTTACACTAGACTAGAAAATATAGGGAAATATGCTGTGGATAGCAATATGCTAAATCAGGGATTATGCTGTGCCAGCATCAAACAGGAACATAGAACCTGAAAAGAGGAATATAAAACTTGAAAAGTCTTCCCACCTCCACCTGCTATAATTCCACTGATTTCAGAGATAAATTTGTCCTCTTACCTACTATTCTATTCTGCAAATTAATTACTAAAAATACTCTGGTATTTATTTTAAGGAATTCAAATTAGATATTATGAGTGACCTTTTGTTTGTCACTAAAATATTTCAAACCTGTGTTTGGAGTTAATTCTTCCCTTTGTATATAGTTAGGTTAGTGCATATTCTTTGGTTACAAGAAATTTCAGTTAGGTAGTGAAGAGGCCACAAATAGACTGTAGTTCCAGTACAGAAGGCACCACCAAGGAAGTAGCAGGCTGACCCATTTAACTGAGTTATTCTAGCCCCTATTATTGCTGCAAAACTTTAGGACTACAAGAACTGACATTCTGTCATTTGAGATACAATCAGCCGTTCACAGAACCAATTTTTATGTCATCAAGAAAGTTGTTCTTAACTTTGTCCTGAGATGACCTAGGACCAGTTCACATGTAGGTATATGGAATAATTTATTGCTACTGATTTATTAGATTTCTGTTGTCTCTTTGATCTTTCTGAACGTAATTAACTCAGCCTGTTTTCCCTGACCAGGAAGCCTAGTTGTATAATCTACCAGTACATTTCCACTTTCAAGATTTAGAACGTGTGTTTTTACATGCACTGTAATTTGAATATGCAGAATTATTAATTGCATCATCTCTTTCCATAACATTTTCCCTCATTTTCCTCAAACCTTTAAAAGATCTTGCACAGAACTGCAGTATAGAACCCCAAGCCAAAAAGTGAATACAGCTTTCAGTATCTTCTTGCATGTTTAAGAAATAGTTGTGTAGGTTTTCAACTAGATTCTACACAGGATATGAAACTAGAGACTAGACTTTTGTCAGATCATTTGTTCTGATTCCTCCCCTACTTCCCTTTATGCAAATCAGATGCAGAAACTGCTGCCTTATCCTGGTGGGCTGAAAGATGGAAGGGGAAAAGGTCAAAGGGTCCAAAGAAGACACTTCCTACCCACCCATTCCCACATATCCCTCATTTTTCAGTAAAATAAATGAAGACAAATAAGTAGAGGTGTACAGGAGAAAGGCAAGTTGCTTATTTCTTGTACAGTTGCCTTTGGCTGACTCAGGTATGCAAAATTATTGGCATGTCTGCAGTTTAGGCTTGATTGCAATAACAAAAAGTATATAGTTTGCACAATGTGAATCTGTAACTAGAGGATCATCTTTTGCTTCCTGGGATTTTTACATTTAACCTGACTTGTGGAAAGAAATTACACTATTACCATATATCTGATTGCATGAACAAACTTAGAAAAAAGGACCCATGTTTACCCCCAGCCCAAATATCTTTCACACCAAGTGCACTACCCTATCTCTCCCTTTCAAAATATTAAAGAAATCGACAAACATACGCAATTGAGTGGTTCCAGAATACACAGACTGGCTTAGTTCTTTCCTCTGTTTCGAGCATGGCATATTCCAGTATAATGGGCTTTTCCAGTGGGTTTGATAGAGGCTCCCCATCGTCATGAATGGTGGTACTCACTACAGGTGTGTTAATAATGGGTCGGTTTGGTAACCTAGAGGAATAACATCAACATGCAAAAAGACTTCAAAATGAAAATACAGAGGTCAGATTTTGCAGGTGCTGCATATGAGTGACTCACATTTAGGAACTGCAGCAGGTACCCAGTCAGACCCCAAATTATTCAGGTGTCTAGTGCCTAACAGTACTGACCTGGCTGTGCTCATACAACAGAGTAGAGCAGAACAAAAGGAGGACAAATATGCAACCAATTACTTCTACAGGAATAAATGCATTACAGCTGACAGTGGAGAAACATAATTGCAGCATAAGAACGGCTCTGCCTCTGCCTAGCACTCATAACAAGAAACAAGGATTCTCTAAGTTTCAACATTTACATCAAAGTATAAAGTTTACCTTAAGCTTCTTCGGTCAGGATCATAGTTCTCAGGTAAAAGTTGTCCTAGGGCTCGGGAAACAATCACTACAGCCACAGCATAGTCATTTGACTCAGTTGGGTGTCGCTTCCTTCTCTTTGTAAGTTCATTCTCAGTGTTCAAGACGCTACTACCCATCTTAGATAATTTTTGGTTTGAAGGCTTCAGTGTGGGTACTGCTACAAAATTAACACAAACATCACACTAACACTGCCATCAGCACTTTGGATTTCCATTTAAACTGGTCCTTTTGTTTTACATAGCCTGGGTAATATTCAGGCCCTAGTACTTGTGGAAGCATAGTACTGAGCATGCCCTTAATACTATGTTTATTAATAGTTTATAGGACCATATAACATATTCTATAATCACTACTGATAATCAAAAAAACACTGAAGTACCTTTCAATAGGGTTATGAAACAAACAGTTCCTACACTAGAATATGGGTAGAACAGACAGGACCACTTCTCTACAAAGTGACAGAGTAACATTAAGGGCTTTTGCTACACCTGATATACAGGCAGAGCAGGTTTCATACCCTGACATACTCTCTTTACTGGCTTTATGCCTTACAGGTATACAGAGACACTCCATTGCTATGAGTATGCCCAATACCTTCCCAAAACAGTTTATCCTCACAGGAAACTTAGCTGATCCTTTGGGGCTGATCAGAAATGCCTTCAAAATATCTGGAGAATGGTTTTACCTTTTCTTTCTGAAGGTTTGAACAAAGCATCAGAGAACAAAACGGATGACTCCAAATCTTTAGGATAATCTTCTTTAATCTTATCAAACTGTGGCACTTTAGCTCCCGTAAAATTAGACTTGTCAAAGATGTCAACAGCAATAACTAGGAAAAAAAAAGGTTTCCCATAAGATTAACTTCATTTCAATCAAAGATTGCATTATCTAAAAGTAAAATTTGACTGAAAGGTTAGAAAATCCATATGACATACAGATGAAATTTGAACTAAAGAATATAATAATGCAAATATGCTTTCCTTCACTAAATAGTTTAAGTGATAGTAAAGGCATATCTTTTAACATTACTATAAAAAAAATATATATACTCTCTCTGTGTGTGTATACACACACACACACACACACACACACACACAGAGTATATAGTCTGTATGTGTGTATATATATATATACACACACAGACTACAAATGTATATGGATTGCATACATAATGGTAAAGGAGTTCATAGGAATTTTATACTAGTAAAGTACTTTTTCTGATTTGAACTGGCCATGTAAAATGGCAGATTCCAACTTCGTATACTTGCTTTTTGCATATATTTAAGGCAAGATCTTCTGTTTAAGCTTATTGTACTGGGAAGGGTGGTAGGACAGAAAAAAGAGGAAACAGAAGGCAGGGAGCTGAGAAGTATGAAGTCTATCGCCAGTTTTGTCAGTTCATAACATGGCTCTGGAGAAATGACTGCCTCACTTTCTTCATCTGAAAACTGGGATTAACAATACATTCCTTACTGACACAAATATTGTATTATTTTTTAGGGGTCGTAAAGTGCTTTAATAATACCTTTGGACAGAAGATGAACTAGCATGGTGTTGTATTATGTGGTTACTGAATTGAGAATTACTTATTATTTTGTGTGTGAAATATAGCACAGTGGTCAGCAACAGCAGAATTTAGCCGTGCAAAGTGTTGCAACTTCATCTCAAATTAACAGCAATATAAATTGCCATAACAAGAGACTGACCTTGTGAAAGTTAATGTAGAAAAGCAACAATATTCTCTTACTCCTTGGGTGCATCTACACATGCATTTACTCCAGCTCAAATTTACTCTGGTGTAAACTACTCCAGAGTAATGGTTTTTGGGCAGGCTCTACACATATGGTGATTAAGGAGCAGATTTACACGCAGTTCCCTAAAGCCCTGCAATGGGCCCCTGCTGGCACTGGAGGGAGCTCAGGGGCTGGCAGGGAGCACAGGGCCAAGAGACAGCTTGCTGCTGGGGCAGGTATAATGTCTCCTTAGCCTGACAGCAGGGAGCTCCTGGCCTTGGCTCCCCAGTCAGGGACACCAGGCTTGGAAAGAGCTGGAGGGGAGGGGCAGGTCCCAGCCCCTTGGTCCAGTATGCCCGTGGGGCAACTAGCAACTAGCTTGCTGTTAGCTGCCCCACCAGTGGATTGGGGCAGTGGGCTGGGAGCTATCCCACCCCTGCAGACCCTTATCTCCCAGCCTGAGCCCTGCAGTCATGGGGCTTGGGTTGGGAGACCCTTATCTAAGGGTGTCCTAGTACCCCGCTTCCTGACTGTGATGGCTAAGTGGGAGCTGGGAAATAATGATTTCCCAGCCCCTGCTCCCCAATTGCGATCTGGGAGCAGGGGGCTTGGAGTTCCCTACTGCCAGGGTGGGAGGACATAGTCCCTGCCTGGGCTCCTGTGGCACAGCCTGCCCTGGCAGCAGGCAGCTCTGGGGGCAGGGAGCTATCTCCTGGCCTCTGGCTGACCAGGAGCAGATTTTACATAGCATGAGTGCTATGGCATTGTTACTAATCTCGAGTAAATCTGTTACTTGCATTTGCAGGTAGCAAATTTACTTTGGAGGAGGGAGGTTTACTGAGAAGTAAGCATGTGCCCATGTAGATGCACATGCTTACTTTGCAGTAAACTATGCTACGCTCCCCCTGTGTACTAAAGGCCTGATGCAATGGCTTAGTTTTAGTACTTCACTATGAAAGCCAGGTGGGACAGACTCATAGCCACAGGGCCTTGTCCTTGGAGAGATCATGAATGGGAATACTTCCCAGCCTTCCCCAGTTCCTGTGCCTTGCATTCTTAGCTAGCCTGTGGCTCCTCCTCATCACCTCTACCTATTGTATAGCTATTAAAAGTGCTTAACTGCAGCTGAGTTGCTCTGTACAAAAATAAAACCTTCAACTGCCAAATTCAGGCTTTTTAATAAAGGTTAAAAGTGAGAAGCTGGAACTCTGGAGGGTAACACTACTGAAAGCTGTGGCCCACTGCAAGTTTTGACAGGAAGAAATATCTAAGTGAAGAACTGCAAATTCCCACACCTCCCCTCATCTCTAAAGAACTCCTAATAGTCAGCCTTATTAAACAGGGCTCACCTGGAAAAAGTGCTTTAAAGAAAACAGAAACTATTCTGAACAAAATTGCCTCACCACCTGGAAGCAGTATCCAATTCGCAGTATTAGCAGCACTCAACTTGCCTTCTAGCTCAGGTTTCCAAGCTAGAGATCAGGGAACCCTTTCAATGTCCAGTTGCGATAGGCAAGGGATAAGTGAAAAATGTTTGGAGGAAAACAGCAAGGGGCCCTACCCCTCTGACCAGCATCCTTGAGGTTTTTCTCTGACACGCTTGTATTTAGGATGCTTACCTAACAGAAAATGATAGTTTCTAACATAGCTACTTACTCATATTTGCAGCAACAATAACAAAAGGTTTCAGGTAGGTTTTCTTCATGTTTTGTGCCACGTTGCTAAAATATTCCTCATAATGTTTCAGCAGGTGAGCTGTGCCACCCTCCGTTCTCTGAATTTGTTCCCAGAGTCCCTTGTTGCTGGTGTCCAGGAGGGCACTACCCACTTTTATGATATTCTGAGAAGAAAAATAAAATATAAACCTAAATCATGAGAAAATATAACTGAGGCAACTGAATGAATTTAGTGCACCAGATCTCACATGAGGAGTATTTAAAACGAACGCTGCTTTGGGTGGACACACAGCAAAATATCTCAATAAGCGCCTTTTTAAAAAACTGAACACTTATTAGTCACCCTCAGGTTGTTTTACTTGCAAGAAATCCTTTAAACCTTTTCATAAGCAACTGGGGCCGAGAGTGTAGGTTATGAGAGTTGTATTTTTTTTCTTTTAAAGACAAAAGCTGTCAAGAAAACTTAAAAGAAAACCTAACCATACTGGCTTTTGTACCTCAAAGAGATGAGAGACAGGACAAGCAGAGACGACTTGCTGGGAGCATTAAGAAACTCCCCTAGGGAAGTTAGAGAACTATGACTTGCTAAAAATTCAACTGCCAACAGTAAGAAACAGACAGAAATACCTTCTTTTATAGAGGCTAACTTAGTTTTATTTTGTAAATTCCTTAATGATTCTACATAATCAGTCCCTGTTTTCAATTTTCTGAGGAATGTATATAATAGGTTTGGCAAAAATGTGTCTTAATTTCCATGTACAAAATTAACACCCCTACCACCTTCTGTCCATTTTTATCTTGCATAAAAATATTCTGTTGGACAAAAGCAGCTCTGGATAAAATCTTGACTACTCAGTTCTTTACTAAACTAAACAAACTAATACATAAACCCTGAGACAGAATGGAACAGCAGTAAACAGACTAATACTTAGGCTTGAAGTATGAACACTAAAGTCCTGAAAGCACTTAAATCTTGGTGCAAATGTAGACCACATCACCATGCTGTACTGAAAACTTTATTTATGAGGTTAAATATGGATAAAATTATAACAGGATTTAAATCAAACTCTTAACATTCATGTGCATACAGCTAGGGGCAGGCAATTATTTTGGGTGGAGGGCCACTTACCAAGCTTTGGTAAACTGTCAAGGGCTGCATTTCCTTTTCCAGAGTAGGGAAGCAGAAACAACCCCATGGTCCCAGGCCAGAAGCCTCTGCTAGGCAGAGGTTTCGTGGGGACGGGGGGGCAGGGCATTGCTATTGGGTCCTACTGCTGGCTTCCCCTAGGTCCTACTGCCCCTGGCTCCTGTCATCTTTAACAGGCAGCAGGGGCAAATAAATATTAATTTTCTAAATGTTTAGGGGCCCCGTGGGCTGGATAGAAAGGCCTGGCAGGCCATATTTTGCCCACTGCAAGCTAGAGGCATAACAAAATAGTTCAGTGTCCAGGGTAGCAAGATGTATGGGGGCAGCAACAACTTCTAGCTGCCTCTGGTACAATTGAGTGGATATGGTAACAGCTGATATGTCCAGGACAGCTGTCCCAGTTACCCCACCTTAGTGAACTACTGCATATAGCCAGTCTCCTAAAAACTCCTTCTTGCAAGGAGAGGGACAGACCAGAGCTGTGTAACTGTCCTCAGTCACATGAACTGAACAGGATTCTGGAGCACTTGTCTGAAACATACTAACTTTAATTCTTTGATTCCCTATGGAAATACTTCACTGTACATTTTAAAAAATGGAAACAGCAGTTTGCTCTTTTCTGGTTTGTACTTCTACTTAAAAGAAACAAAATGAACGTCCTCTTGCTTTTCCATCTCAAGGTTTGGGTGTAGAAATTAATTCAAATCCAGTGCCAGCAGCTAGAAGGTTTTTGACAAAGTACCTACTTTAGAGAACTAAAAAATAATGTTTCAAGACCAGGGGAATCTAAAAAGTTAACCATTTCAAAGGTTTGCTTTATTATTTCTTAACTGAATAGCATAAAACATTGAGGAAATCTATTCCTTAGTGGGGAATAAATTTTATTCCTAAATTACAGGAAATGTAATTCCCAAGGGGAAGTGTATTTCATTTTTAGTAAGATCTTTTTCAGGTCTTTAGACACCATTAGCTTCAGATGTTTGTTGAGTCAGTTAAGGAAATAAAAGGATTATTACTGTAGGTACAAAATTGTAAGAAAAATATTTGAAAAATTCTACGGGGTAAATATGGTCACATTATTAGTTGCTTTCTAATGAAAACAATGCACAAAATTCCGGGGCTGGTAACTGGCCAAATAACATTTTGTTTTTAATTAGAATTGAAGAAATACAAGATTTGTGATTGTGTACTTATTTTCTGTCTATATTTATATTGGAAATTATAGGCCAGGTCTGTTACAGGTATCGGTATAAATTGATTTTATAGCTCAACTATTTTCTTGTCTGTAGAGTTCTGTTTTTGGACAGTACTTTATTAGTATCTATTGGAATATGGAATATACACCATTATTCTATTTCTATGGAATATACAGCACCAAATTCCATTTGAAAATATTTAGGATGCTGATCAATTTGTGACACTAATTAAGAAATTCTGGTACATTCATTCCCTTTGGCTCTGCAGTGAACTCAATTGCGAACTTCTAAATAAAAATGTAAATGAGAACCTACAAGCTCAATTTAGTGTATAAAATCTCTCTTACTTCATTGAATTCCACATCCCTTGTTGCAGCCAAGTCAAACCCTTGCTGCTGACTCTCATACTGCAGGACTCTGATCATCATCTGGTATGCTGTCCTCACATCATTCCCATACAAAGGGTTTGTGTATTTGGTGGCATTCTGCAGCACTTTTGTGATATGTATAGACTTGTCTCCATCCATTATGGTCTCATTGCGATGTAACTTTTCATTCTAAAGTGGGAAGGGGGCGGGAAAGAGGGGAAAACAATTTAGCAACAGTTTTTCACAAATTATCAATTAGTTCTTTCAATCCAAATACAAGCCATTGTTACTTCCATCATCTAAAAACACATGGAGCAAAGGAATCATTTAATCCAAAAAGAGAGGCTACCTGGGAAGGGATGGAGAGGGCAATGGAATAGAAAAAGGGGGCTCCTACAAAATGTTCCCAAGGGTCTGAAGATTCAGCCTGATAAGAAATGGAGCCTGATGGTGTCAAGCTCCATGATAGTCATGATAGTCTAGGAGGTCATGATAATTAGAACTAATGAGCATTAGGTTAGACAACAGGGGTAGTGGACTGTATTTAGCATGCACAAGAACATCATACAGCTTTACTTACACCCGGACACCCACAAACACTAGATATAAATGAGCAATTAAAATGGTTAAATATCTTCAACATTTTAATCCAACAAAGAACTGTTATATTCAAGGTGCAATTTTAGTAAATCCCCAGAAAAAATGTTAGGTAAGATGCTCACCTGGTATAAAGTGGTGTTGCCCCACTAAAGGCAATAGAGGCATGCCAGTTCATACCAGCTGAGGATCTAGACCATAAAAGTGACTGGATTTTACAGTGAATATCTCACTGCTTGGTCACTGGCATTTAGCAAATGTAATTTCATCTGAGCCCTCACTAGATTTGGGAAAATCTATGTCTATTAGGGCACTGGCACATGTTACACTTAGGATGAGATTAAGGTGTTAATCATGCCATAAAGGCCCCCTCTACACATTAGAGGTATCGTGCAATTAACTGAGACCAGCTACATGTGTGAAGTACCTGTCATACCAGTAAAACATCCAATCAGCTATAAAGTTAGACCACGAAAATGTGTACTAACTTTACAGCTGGTTGCTTTCCAGCTTCAATTTGCACGTGTAGCAGGGACTGTCCCACCAGCTGACCAGGTTCCTAACCACAAGATAACACCATGTGAAGCTGGTGGGGACTCTTGATCCCACTGGTGCCCCATGGCTGCTGGGACTGAAAGCCCTGCAGCTGCAGATTCTCCATTTCAGTGGCACCCATGGCTACCAAGACCAAGAGTCCTGCAGCTGCAGAGAGTCTGTGAAGGAAGGACTGCCAGAGGGAGTGCTAGAGAAGGAAAAGGACATAGACTCCCACAAAGCTTGTAACCCCTGGCAGCAAAAAGTCTTCATCTCCACTTGCAGCAGTTTGCCTGGAGAACAGATACAGAGCCCTCACAAGTGAGGAGGAGGAACACAATCCACTGGTGGAAGAGGCATCCCCAAGGTTGGGAGGATTGAGACCACTGCTATCAAGAGGAAGTGATGGGTGGTGGTAGTTGGAGACTCCCTTCTGTACGGAACAGAGGCATCCATCTGATGGCTTGACCTGTTGTCTTGAGAGGTCTGCTGCTTGCCCGGAGCCCAGATATGAGATGTCTGTCATGGAAGGATTACTGAGACTTATTCGACCATCTGACTACTGCCCCAAGCTGCTCATCCAGGTGGGCACCCATGATATTGCCCAGGGTAACCCTGAGCAGATCAAAAGTGACTACAGGGCTCAGGGTGCATGGGGATAGGGGATGAGGTGGTGATCTCCCTGATCTTTCCTGCCAAGGGGAAGTGTATGTATCCTGCAGATCAATGCATGGCTGTGCAAATTATGTCACCAGCAGGGCTTTGGTTTTTTTGAACATGGAATGTTGCTCCAAGAATTGATAGGAAGAGATGGCATCCACCTGACAAAGAGAGGGAAAAGCATTTTTACAGATAGGCTCACAGTATCCTTGTGAGGAGGGCTTCAAACTAGATTCACTGGGGGATGGAGACCAAAGCCCCAAGTTATGTGGGTGACTTGGAGGAAGCACAACCAGGAGGAGACAACAAGGGAGGCCTTCTTATTCTTCCTGAGAAAGTAGGGCAATTGGCTAGTTACCTCAGGTGTCTGCACACAAATGCACAGGGCCTGGAAAACAAGCACAAAGAATTGGAAGTCTTTGCACAGTCACAGAGCTATGATGTGACTGGAATAACAGAGACTTGGTGGGAGTTCGCAGGACTGGAACACTGTTATGGATGGGTCTAAACTGTTCAGGAAGGACAGGCAGGGGAGAAGAGGAAGAGGAGGAGTTAAGTTGTATGTAAAAGAGCAGTAGAATTGCTCAGTGCTCTAGTATGAAACTGGAGAAAGGCCTGTTGAAAGTCTCTGGGCTAGGGTTAGAAGGGACAGCAACAAAGGTGATGTCATGGTGGGTGTGTAGTAAAGACCACCAGACCAGGAGGATAAGGTGGATGAGGCTTTCTTCAAACAGCAAGCAGAAGTTGCCCAATCACAGTCCTTGGTTCTCCTTAGGGACTTCAATTACCCTGACATTTGCTGGGAGAGCAATATAACAGTGCAGAAGTAATCCAGGAAGTTTTTGGAGAGTGTTGGGGACAACTTCCTGGTGCAAGTGTTGGAGAGGCCAACTAGGGGCCATGCTCTTCTTGACCTGCTGCTCACAAACTGGAAAGTACTGATGAGAAATGTAGAAATGGGTGGCAACTTGGGCAGTGGCAGCCATGAAATGATGGAGCTCCGGATCTTGAAGAAAGGAAGGAGAGCAACAGAGTCTGCTTCAGAAAAGCAGACTTCAACTCATGTAGGGAACTGATGTGCCAGTCTGAGGGGAGAAGGAGTCCAGAAGAGCTGGTTGTACTTTAAAGAAACCTTACTGAAAGTGCAGGAACAAATCATCCTGATGTGCAGGAAGACTAGCAAGTATGACAGAAGATCAGATTAACTTAGCAGGGAACTTTTCAGTGAGCTAAAACACAAAAAGGAAGCTAAAAGAAGAGGAAACTTGGAAAAACGACTAGGGAGGAGAGTAAAAGTATTGCTTGGGCATGCAGGGATAAATTCAGGAAGGCCAAAGCACAGCCGGAGTTGCAGCTAGCAAAGGAAGTGAAGGCTACCAGGAAGGGTTCTACAAGTATGTCAGCAACAAGAGGAAGATCAGGGATAAGTGAAAGCCTTTTTGAATGGGGAAGGCAACCTAGTGACAGATGTTGCAGAAAAGGTTGAAGTACTCAATGCCTTTTTTTACCTCAGTGTTCACAGGCAAGGTCAACTCCCAGACTATTGCACCTGGCAGCACAGTTTGGGGAGGGTGTGGGCAGCAAACAGTGGTGAAAGAATACGCTTAGTACCATTAAGAAAAGTTGGATGTGTACAGGTCCATGCAGCTGGATGTGATGCACCTGAGGGTGCTGAGGGAGTTGGCTGATGTGATTGCAGAGCCACTTGCTATTATTGAAAACTCATGGTAACTGGGAGAGGTCCCAATCTTTAGTGCCCATCTTTAAGAAAGGGAAGAAGGAGGAACTGGGGAACTACAGGCTGGTCAGCTGAATCCATGGAAAATCATGAAGCAGATCCTCAAGGAATCCATTTCCAAGCACTTGGAGGAGAAAAAAGTGATTAGGAACAGTCAGCATGGATTCACCAGACGCAAATCACACCTGATGAACCTGATTGCCTTCTATTATGAGATGATTGGATCTGTGGATGTGGGGAGTGCAGTGGATGGGATCCGCCTTGACTTTAGCGAGGCTTTTGATACAGTCTTCCACAACATTCTTGCAAGCAAGCTAAGGAAGTACGGGCTGGATGAACGGATTGTAAGGTGGATAGAAAACTGGATGAGTAGCTTGGTGTCTACTTGGCATCTGGTCTACTTAGCAGGGGTCAGTCCTGGGACCAATTTTGTTCAATATTGTCATCAAAGACCTGGAAGATGGGATGGTTTACAGATGGCACCAACCTGAGGGGAATAGTAGATACACTGGAGGGTAGGGCTAGAATTCAGAGAGACCTAGACAAATTAGAGGATTGGGCCAAAAGAAACCTCATGAGATTCAATAAGGACAAATGCAAAGTCCTGCACTTAGGAAGGAACAATCCCATGCAGTTAATGTGAACAATACAGGAGGTAATGTGAACAATAAGCTGAATATGAGCACCCTTGTTGTGAAGGCTAATAGCATATAGGGCTGCATTAGTAGATGCGTTGCCAGCCAATCAAGGGAATTGATTATTTCCCTCTATTCTGCACTGGTGAGGCCACATCTGGAGTACTGTGTCCAGTTTTGGGCCCCCCACTACAGAAAGGATGAAGACAAATTGGAGAGAATCCAGTGGAGGACAATAAAAATAGTTAGGGGGCTGAGGAATAGGATTTCTGAGGAGAGGGTGAAGGAACTGGGTTTATTTAGTCCACAGAAGAGAAGACTCAGGGAGGGTTTAATAGTACCCTTCAACGACCTGAGCAGGGGTTCCAAAGAGGATGGAGCTAGACTGTTCTTAGTGGTGGCACATGACAGACCAAGGGGCAATGGTTTCAAGTTGCAGCAAGGGAAGTTTAGGTTATATATTGGGAAAGTCTCTCTCACTAAGAGGGGTGTAAAGCACTGAAACAGGTTGTGGAGAGGTTGTGGAATCTCCATCCTTGGAGGTTTTTAAGACCCAGCTAGACAAAGCCTTGGCTGGGATATAATGGGGGATGGCCTTGCTCTGAGCAGGGAGTTGGATTAGATGACCTCCTGAGGTTCCTTCCAACCCTAATTTTCTAAGACTGCATGACTAAGCCCCAGGTTCTTGATCACTTGTTTAAATTCCCAGGTATAAAGTGCCTGTGGAAGTGCAAGTTGGGGAGCCGGGAACTCTGCTCCCCAGCTTCATGTATCATTTCACGGTATGGTGTACAGGCAGCTGGGGAGCCAGGTTCCCAGGTTCCAGCTTCCCAGCTTCCAGGTTCCCAGCTGTCCGCACTCCACACCATGGGCACTGGCACATAGGGAGCTTTAAAGAATGGGCCTGCAGCTGTCCTTTTTAAAATTCCCTGACCCCTCAGACCTAGACAGTGGGTGGAGGCTCCCTGGTCTCTGCCTCCCAGCACCAAGGGAACTTTAAAGACCATGCTGATGCAGCTTCCCCATCGAGGACTTTAAACCATATGTCCAGCAGCTCTGGCTGGGCTGCTGGGGATCAACAGCTCCTGGCAAGATTTTAAATCCTCTGCAGGCCCTTCAGCTCCCTGCCCTCCTCCCCATAGCCTCTATCCCTCTCACTGGGAAGCCCAGCCAGAGCTACAAGGTGTGGGGGTTTTGATAATCAGCTGATTGCCAGCCAGGCCAGGTCAGTCCCAGTCTAGAACTGGGTTATCCCAGATGGGACCAACAATCAGTTGATTGTCAGCTCACTGCACTAGGGACTTGAATTGGATAGGCCAGCAATCAGCTGATTGTCAGCCCTGGCCTCAAACCACATCAGAGCTGATTCCAGTCAGCGCCTGGTGTGGTGCCAGGGCAAAAATGACAATCTTTGGCTACATCTGCGGGCACTTCTCTTTCAGGGATGCCAGGCCTCCCTGCACTGAGAAGTAGTAATGATGTGATATGGATCTGGTCCCTTATCTATAATCAGGCTTCCTGCCATACTTGTTTGACATAGAAGGAAGTGTGATTGCTGGGATTGAGGATCACATCCCATTGCACCATTAAATGAACATGTGCCAGGGCCTTAATTTAGTTTTTGTTCTAAGTGTGTCCATTATGTGTGAACAGGTCATATTGTAGGTTGTACTATATATTGAAACAGGATCAGGACAGGTTGGTAGGACTTGCAAAGTACAAGAAAACATTTCCTACCATGAGTTTAAGATCCACAAAGCTAATGGTGGTGCAGTTAAATAGCTCAGGAGGCAGCCAGCCTTTCTCACTGTTACAGTGCCGAACTGCATTCCCTAAAGTAAACCAAACAAAGGGTTAAATAGGTTTGCAACTGTTCTGTATGAACCAGAAAGAGCATTTGTTACAAAACTAGCCTTTTAGTTTCAAATTGCTTAAAGAAAAGCAGGTAACCTACCTTGCAAGCAGGCATTCATTCCTTTGCTTCCTGCGAATTAAACCATTTTCTGATATTTGTGAAGCATCGTCCAGCAATAGTTTGTGTTTTACTTCCACATTTCTGCCTAGGCTCTCTCACTCTAGCTGCCTTAGAATCTTTTGGTGAATTAAGCAATTTGTATTTAGAAAATCTGATAAAGGGTCTACAATTATTAATTTTTTAAGATGAAAAAATCATCTATTCTACCCATGGATGGAATATATGAGCTCCTTCAGGTTTGCCTCCTGGAAAAATATTACCTGGGCTTCCTAACATTGGAACACTGGCTATGCTATGACTATGCAAAGATAATAGAGGACATTACAATAAATGTAATATCCCTTTGTCTATTTATGAATTGTTTCCAAGCACCTTACTATTTTAATTTATTCATTATCTGAAATTATTTGCTAAATAATTTCCATCAGTGATTCTCACTTGGTAAAGTCTCCACAAACAGTTAAATGTATTTGAATTAACTAATTAGCTTTGGCTGGATACATAATCTTGTGATACTGTTTATGTGCCCTTACTGGGTGGCGTAACACAGCATCAGGTTTCCAGCCTGAATGCCTATACTTGTTTTCCACTGATATTCTGAAATACTTACGTAAAATCTGCTATATCCACAAACATCTACCTGTTAACTCATTTGTTATTATATAATCAGCAAGTAACTACAAGAGTATGTATAGAGTTGGAAAAAAATATTTACCAATGTTTTAATAACAGTTAAATTAAAAAAAATTCAATTTATATCCCATGCTGTACTCAAAACTAGAGACTCTGGCTACTGAACTTTGTCAAACTGAGGAGTTACTGATCACACTCACTGGTACTATCTTCAAAAGTTTTATAATCATTTACAATTCTACTTGGACACTGGTCACAGCAGGCAAAAGTTGGAAAGCATACAAATTAGATATATTTTTCCCTCAACAAACTTCTTCATAAACTATATGAGCATAAACTATGAGCATAAACTATTTGTAGCCTACAGGTGGCCACTGCAGTATTCTCAGAGATATTTCCAAGAAACCCGCATATGAACAGGTTTTGGAGCTGACTGTCCAGGTGCCCTCCTTTTCCCACTTCTCTTCATCAGTAAAAATTCTTTAAGAAAATGTTCACACTTCCCAATTGAAAATATTTTTCTATATCAAGAAACAGACTTTACTGGAAAGAAGCATTAGAGCACTATCTAATTTTCACACAAAGTTTTCATATATTGTCAGCCCAACTAGTGAACTACTTTTTATGAGGAAGATGCAGTCATGCCTTTATGCGTAAGAGAATACAAACACTAGGAATCTAAATGGTCCAAAAAGGTAACATAGTATTGGGAAAAAGTAGTTATATTCTGCCTAAAAGTTAATTAGAAGAACGCTAGTACAGCAAGATTCATATAAATAGGATTCCATATTTATCTCTAGCAAGTGAGTTACCTCACTAAAGGTCACATGCCCTAAAAGTTACACCTATAATGATTAGTTTATAGAGTGAACAGAAAGTGAACAGACTAAGTTTGTTTGCAGATAGAGTTTTAGCCTCTCTTCTTATTGCATTTGTTTCTTTACAGTATTTTAATATTCTGTCTTTTATTTGTTAACATGAATGTGTTTTAATTAATTCTTGAGATGGGAATTATATCTAAATAAACCCTTGAGTTTCTGATATCTGTACACTATAATGTAATCTCTAGGTTTTATCAATAACTTCTCTCTATGTATACACATGCTCTTTCACTCTTTTCCCCACACCAGACCAGCAGATAAGCATGTTAATATTCTACCCAGTGCAACTTACCCATTGAACCCTTGGGACATGGCACAGCAGCTGGCTGTCCAAACTTAGTCTGAGGCCACCAAATGCCAGCTTCAAATGCTTTGGGACATCCATTATAAATCACTGTGGCAAAAACAGAAATGGTGCAGTTTTTTCAGCAATGTAAAAATCACACAAGTCAGCAAGATAACGCAGTTACAGATGCAGAAATAATTTATCTGCAGCTGGAAGTTTACTGAAATCACCAACAACTCCCATATGGAGCCATGATATTTTTTTTCTCTGTGTAGGAGTGTTCCCTACACTTTAACTGATGATCTGCTCCTTGCTCAGTGGAGGCACCTACAGGTGCACTTTACTGTGGAGCTGACTAATTAGCTCTACAGTAAAGTGTCAACATCTATACAGGCAGCATTATTTGATGGGAATAAATTAATTAACTCTACCATGGGATATTACTGCCTGATGCAAGTATGTCCTGTGATGGAGTTATTTACTTTGCCGCAATGCACAGGTAGATGGTGACTGGGGCACAAGGGTGCAACTATGCAGGAGCTGCCTGCCGGCTAGCCCTGCACGGTTACATCCTTGTGCCCCAGCCAGCCCCTCTGCAGCATGCTGAGCCACAGCAGAGCAGTTCCGGGTAGGCAGGCCAACCCCTGGGGGGCTGCGCTGCCCTGGCTCAGTGTGCTGTGGTCCTGGACACACATGTATATGTTGCACCCAGGAGCAATAAACTCTGGCGTGAACTGTGCTGGAGTTTACTACATTGCATTAATAACATGTGTAGATGCACCCAGTGGTGGGATCAAAGACCAAGGAAGATTCATTGTGAATATATGACTCTGGATGTCAGACCAGAACAGATTGCTCCCTTAACTGCTCCCTTATTCTGAGCAAGAATTTCTAATTTACACTATCTTGACACAGTTGTGAGACTGCGACCACCAAATCTTTTTTCTGCTGGGGAAGAGGGGGAAGGAGGGGACATGCAAAATCATTTTAAATCACTGTTCTTGTGGCTTTGCATCCAGGCCAGCAGAGGGCACTCTAAGTGTGATGCAACCTTAGCAAGGATAAATGGCAGCAGGTATGAAGGACTTTTTGCACAGCAGCACAAAATCATATTGAACTGGCAGTTGACTTGCATTTCTATGTTCCAGTGACAGCAGGATTAGAATGTTTTGCTGTTTTTTCCCTTAGGTAGAACTATTCCAATCTGGCATGAATTAAATTAAATAAACCTCAGTGAATTCTCTTTCATTTCTATAAGCAACAGCACGCCAGTAGATAAAAGAGAAGCATATTAGCAGTAGCTGATGGATGGAGTGGGCAGTACCTTCACAGCCCCTCGTGGTAACCTCAGCAAAAGGATTGTCACAACGGTTGCACTGTCGCCCAATCACTCCAGGTTTACAGGGACACTGTCCTGTCTCCATGTCACAAGAGCGTGTATAGGAGCCAGAAGGGAAGCAATCACATGGATAGCAAGTGTCACTGATCTGTGGCCTATAGTAGTTTGCCTGGAAAAATAGAGATAATTTTAATGACAGCATATAGTATTTTAATGATGCTATACGTTACAACATCATATGTCTTACCTCTTAGTCCTTCTTCATAAGCTCATGCATCTGCACTGAAGAATTATTGTGTGCCCAGTTACTGCCTTGTACAGTTACACTATTACTAACACTAAGACTTCCTTTTCATTGGCAGTGGTTCCTTCTAATATCTAGTAGTGCCATAGTCTTAATTAAGTTTTTGTCCTCATTGAAGCCTCATTGAAAAATATATATATTGATCACTACTCTGTTAAAGAAGCAGGAATATTAACATTTTATAAGGTGCAATTAACTGTGTAAATGTAGGGGCCCAGATTCTTAAATATGAATGTATAAAAGCCAGGTCCTAGCTTCTGGAATGGAAAAGTCCCAGGGGCTCTTGGACTCAAAAGCTGTAAGTGAAGAGAATTCCTACTGAAGCCAAGAACAGTTCTTCATGCAGAGTATTTGCAGAATCTACACAGGGGCATGAAAAAATGAGTGCCATTTACGTGCCAGGAGGGGAAGAATTGTTCCCAGATTTTCCAACTCCACCTTCCTTCTGTGCTGGAGCAGAGAATGTGTGCGTGCATACCCACTAGATAGTCGACTGGTGCAAAACACTGTTGTATTTACACCAGTGCTGTAAAACATTGTACAAAACACTGATGTACTACTATTCACCATGGTTTGGCCATTATATACTAGAAATATTATTGTTGAATTTTCAAAGAAATGCCAATGAGGAGAGGAGAGCACCACATCTCTCTCTCGCAGTCTTGTGTTTGCTGGACTGGCATAGCTGACAACATCAGAGTGAAAAATTGGCTGCATCTTTATGGCAGCAGTCTGGCTGTTTTGGGCTGCAGGGGCTGCTGATTCAGGCCAACAGCTGGACCTGTGGCCAAAGCTCTGGTCTATATTAACTATCATACACTTAGTGGTTTTGGTCCATAAATACAGACATGACATTTCTGGTTTTCTCTGTCCTGCTGACTGTATTCTAATATAAAATGTATCAAGCAGCAATTGAGTTTTTTGTACTGCCTTACTTAGGTTTCATGCAGGGGATCCTATAAAACCAATAATAATGTATTCCATTCACTGTCCTGCATGGTTTTGATGCAAAATTGACGTAAGTAGCAGATTACCAGCAGAGTCAAACTGAATTAAACGTAGCAACGGCTATAGGTCCTGCTGTCATAAGGGAAGCTTTCACAAATGAAGTACTGGGCAAGTTACACCAGGCTGAATCAGAAGTAATATGACTGAAGTCAGTGGAGTTACAGTCTTGTAAGACCTGTGTGAATCAGATCTAAACTCTGTCCTCAGCTGTGTATACACAAGTCCTTATTAGCTTCATAGAGTTGTATCCAAGGAAATATTTTTTCTCTAAAGCTTACTGAGTAAAGCTCATTGTTGTGTAGTAACTCAGTAGCAGGCATGTCCACTATTTTGTTCTGCTCTAGTAGATAGACATTTTGCTGGCCTCCTGCCTGGGGAAGTACATTTTAACCAGCTAGTTTAGTTACTTCACTTGCTATTCTGTTTGCCATATAATAAATGTAATAACTAAAATTCTTTCGAGACAGTGCCAGAGCCTGGTCTCACAAAGTCAGGATCTGGTCCTTTATCCTGTCCATGTTGTTTGCCAGTTATAAATGTGAATAAGAGCAGCTGTATAATCAGAAAAATACCAGATTTCAGGCATAATTAGGTATGTCCTAGATATGATACAAAGCAGAATATACAGGAATTTATATTTTATTTATCACTATTCTGCCATTTTTAACCCAAAGATAATTTCCATTAAACACAGGTTTCTTTTTCTTACCTTACAGTGGCACTCTCCATTTGTCTTATTGCAGTCAGGATCAAATCCCTTATTGGTCTCGCAGTTACATGGACCACAAATAGGATTCCCCCACCATCCTCGGGGGCAAGGCAAGTCAATTCTATAAAAGAAAATCAAAGGGAAAGTAGCTTCTTTTCAACTTAGTTCTGAAAAGAAGAGAAAAAAAGGCATGGGGCCAAATTCTGCTCCTGCATCAGATTAGAACGAGTATAATTTGCCCCAATACAGAAGATAATATTCAGTACATGTAAGCACATATAATAAACACAGAAAGAGCCTTTGTTCTGCAGAGAACTAGCAAGATCACTTCTCAAGTGTGGGCTGGACCCAGTTCCTCTGACTAATGCCTGAGGGACAACACTCCCCCATTCTATGAATGGCAACAACAAGTAAATGACTCTCCACCCTACAAGCTTATTTATGGAAAGACACACTGCTTGCAGTCTATGCCAGAGAGCATGTGAATTCCACTGCTTGCTCTAACTGCAGGGCTAATGTGTGGAAAGAGGAAATGATACATTACACACGGTGTGTTAATGGACTATGGCAGGAGTCTGCCTAAAAGGGTGCTGAATACAGTTCTAATCCAGACAACAAAGATGAATTTGAAAACACCCTAGCCAACACAAGGTTGCATACATATAAATCACATACACAAAACTGCCACAACAGGGAAGGTTAAGGGTTAGAGTTTTCAAGAGGAGGACATTCAACACTGTTAGGTGACACCTAAACAACAGTGACAACAGGATGAGGTAGTCAAAACCACCCTACATGGGGCCCTCTCATTTTCCAGGGACTACAAATGACCTGTATTACATTCAAATAGGACAAAGTAACACCTGGCAGACAAAAGGAAAGAGCTGGGTACCTGATTCAGTGGGCTTATTACCAGATGGAGGGTAATAAACTCCTGCCAAAGACCAGGAGTTCAGTGAAGTTCTCCAGGAAGAGAATTGAGCTCTCCTAAGCCTGACAGGAACAGAGCTGAAATCTTTTGCAGTGCTTAGGAGCTCTCCAGGAGCAGGGACTGTTATGAGACCTCAAATAATAAGGGGAATTGGAAACAAAAACAGAGACTGTTGCCTTATGCTGACTGAAGGACTAGAGGGAATGGGGATGACCAAGACTTCGAACAGGGAAAATCCTTCTCTTACTTGTTCTCACAGTACTGCCCATAATAGCTTTGTCCACATTCACAGGTGTAACCGTGGGATGAGCTGGGTTTATGGACACAGGTGGAGACATGCTCACATGGGTTCAGGTTACATACGTCAACACAGTCCCTCCCAAAGTACCCTGAGGAGACAAGGTTATAAAATTACAGCAACTGCTGTAATTTATGATTAGCATGTTTCAAAAAGACCATCTATTTTAAGCTTATACACTTAATAACATGTCTTCCATAATCAGTAGATTTCCCCTAAGATACTGTCAAGAAAGATACCTTTTTTCCTTGCAGTGAGCAGTTAATGGGCTGGCCTTTTCCACAGCTTGCAAACACTTTTTGAGCAACCATGGATTAGCAGCTTCTGAGACTTTTCTTAGGGCATGGGTTATAAACAGCTTTATATTCTTTCTCTGCATGTACAGTGGGTGACTGAACCTATTTGGGGCTCACACTTCAAAATTAAGACTAACAACAAGAAAAGTTCAAAACGTCCCTACTGGGACTTGGGGGTGTAAACCAGAAATCTTACAGTAGAGAAGGGCTGGTAGGAAAAAAAAGATGAGAACACAAGGAGGCTCTGTAGGGCAGGGACCCTCTTTTTGTTCCATCTAAGGCTCCTAGGTGCTAGTTATGCTAACAGCATGAAGTTAAAAAACAGTATCAAAGGCCTTGGCTGTGTAACCAATGCCAGGAACAGTTCTAACTCTCTCCGTATCACACTCAGTTTTCATTCACGCTCCATTACCTGGGTCGCAGATACAGGAATAGCTATCCCAGTCATCACTGCAGTAGCTGTGCTGGGGACACGGATTGGAATCACAAGGGTTGTCTACTTCACAGCCTTCCTTTACATTGATCTTCACTGCCTGTTTCATATTGAGTGTAGCCACATTTGTAGATGTCTCCCCCATTCTTACACCCTTGAGTACAGAAAAACAATAATTTCAACTCAGAAACTTCCTTTCAGTTACAGCAGTCCAGGTATTGAATATGTATCACTAACTTCCTTAATCTTCTGAGTTTTTTAAAGAAATGTGATCTGCTTAGTCAGAAGCCAGATTTTTTTTCTTTAAGTGTTGGTCTTTGATCTGCACTATGAGGCCAAAAATGATATTTCCCAAGACAAAAGAGACTGGATTCCTAACTGAGAAGTCAAAATTGTGGTACTTGGATATTTTAAGAATTCCAGTCATGCAGGATAACAAGAACTCAGGGGAAATAAGGATCAGATATGTAAGGATCTATCATTTTAGAAGTGAAAACTTGACTACTAATTTTTTTTTTTACTTCTTACCTGCATACAGCCATAAAAGCCCTGCTGCACAGATACTTGATCTCCCGAGATACCTCCAACAATGATGCTTTTCATTTTTAGTCCAGGCAGCTGATTTCCAATTTGCACTGTACTCTATTAAAGATTGAGAAAGAAAAAGCATAGTAGATTGGATGATAAAGCAGTGGTCATTTTAACATCAAGAACTACTGTCCTATTCTTACCACATTGCACTGAATCAAAAAATAAGTATGAGTGAACTACAACAGGAAAAAACAGATTGGTGAAATGAAGATCTTTTAATGTAAACTTGATTTTCATATAGGTATATTAAAAAATATAATTTCATTGGGTGCAGTGGGCCTGGACCAAAGGTAAGTCACAAAAGATATCGGCCTGCATAGGGTAGCCACAGTAGGGTATTTGGTCACAGTCCTGTTCCCAGAACCCTGCTTTTTAAAAACTTTCAGTTATGCTGTTATGATGTTGCCTTACCTGGTACATCCCATAGTCCAAAGACATGACTGCCAGGTACTTGATGTCTTTTCCGTCTTTAGCGCTCTTCAGCTCTATTAACAAATGATGCCATTCACCATCACTGACTCGTGACTGCATCATTTTCAAACTAGCAACCTGATTCAGGCCATTGTACACGTCAAATTGTACATAGTTGTTCAGTATCTATTGGAAATAAATATCACCTGTATTCACTGTTGAAATATTCATGTATGAGGACAAGCAATAAATGCTTTCTAAAGACTGTGGTAGCAAGAAAAATGCTACAGTCGTAACACCTCCCAACACCTCCCAACTTTAGAAATTCTATTTCTGTTTGTGCTGAGGAAGGCAAAAAGACAGAAAAAATAATACGAATTATAAGTTACAAATCCAGAGTGAAATCCTCAACTATGCTAAAACAGAACTCAGCGTATGAGGGAGAAGATGCTAAACCACCATTCTAAAACAGTGAAATTAGCACTTTTTATAATTAGCTTTAATGGATATGCATGCCTGATTTTCTGCCTTACTTAGGGAAAGAGGCAGTACCTGTGACTGGTCCACCTGACAGATATCACTAGCAGAATACTAGCTCTGAGTGTGTTCTTGGGTTTGGACAGTTTATGTTAATGTGTACATATAAATATTAAGTTTTTTTATTTAATAAAATCATCTTGCCATACAAAACTTTTCAATTTTAGAATCAGCAAAGGTAGTAAGGTAATGAATCTATTAATATTTGATGGTATGTATGATACCATAAATGAGGTAGATTAAGATAAATATTTGTTTAAACCTGTAAGAGAAATTTGGGGAAAATTTCCTGAATTCTGTGATCTTCTATGCTGTCACATTCTTACCTGGATGTTGATCTTGGATGCAGTTCCTGCATTAGCTTGCATTAACATGCCATTAACTTTTCGGGTCCTGAACATAAGTCCAATGTACCACGGTACAGAAATAGTAATATCAAGGTCACTCCAAACGATAATGCTCTCACCACTGAAACGCTGGGGAGAAGGCATTACTGTAAATCAAGAGACAAGAGACAAAACATTTTATATCTTTTAACACAAAGATTAGAAGTAAATAATGTTTCGTCCCAGAGACTTCTCATCAGCAAAAGGGACCATCTTTATTGATTGCGTTAGAAAAAGCAACACATCCTGACGTCAATAGGGCTGGTTGCCTTGTCTATACAATAGGGAAAAAAATGTCCATTGTTTTATATTGTGAGCAACTGATCAACTATCTTAAATAATACAATTATCCCTACTATAATATAATTTCCCAACTGCTACCCATGCTGTAACTGTCACATTGTTATCTCAGTTATTTTCTGCTGTAAGTCTTGGAAAGAGAAAGTGGTATCTCAGACACTGTTATGTACTAACTGTTGCCAAAGACTGGCTTCAAAACAGTGACCACTGGACTATGCTTACAATAAAAAAAATGAAGTTAGATCATAACACAATTAGGTTTGGAGTATTCTTGCATAATCATTTCCCTTGGCACGATAAAAGCTAAGCTTACTGTTTACTTGATTTTAATTAATTTGCGGATTATTAAGTGAGGCTGTTTTTTTGCAGAATCACCGACAGGCCTATATTGTTGCCAGTTGCTTCAGGTATGTGGAGGCTGGAAGCTGCAAGTGAGAGAGGAACAGTGGAAAAAAGCCTGGTCACACTTAGTTCACCCTCCTTTTCAGCATCCCCTTCCTGCCACTGTGTGACGTACAATACCGGGCAAGATGGACCTACAGTCTGACCCAGTAATGATAGTTTATATGTTCTTATGTGAATAAGAGAACACTTCTATACCAACTCCTTAAACACTAAGGCATCTACCACAAGATCCTACTCTATAATCAGAGAGAGGCGTTTTTGGAGAGCAAAACTGAATACCTGTATTAATATCATTTTTGGTGTGGAGTTGGTGAACAAAGCAGATCCTATGAGAATAATTTGCCACAGTAGCTTCCACTATATTGCTGACTGCTTGAATCTAATTAAGAGATTAACAGAAAAGAAATAGCTCTGAGGCAATAGGAAATGTTTAATTAATTTTAAATCCTCCAGGGCCAGGATGGTGAGCTGTCTGAACTTCCCAGCCTTTAGGGCAGAGAGTATGTTCTTATGATATTACCAAAATATCTGCCCTTCCTGAACAGGAGTGAGTGCTATAGAGGCAAGGAAGGCAAGGTTCTTTGAATAAATCCAATATCTTTTATCAGAACACCTAAAAGTGAGGCAGGAAAAAGCCCAAGTGTTGCCCTACCCTCTGATTGTGAGCAAATGAATTTTTACATTGGCTCCTGTTATTCGCCTTCAAGAAGAACAGACAGGGCAAATTCCCTGGTCAAAGCCTCACAGTCTTCACATGAATGTAACTCCTTCACATGAATGTACATGGTAGTTTTTGTATGTGGAATTCAGGTCCTTAAGGTGGCTGCTCTACCATGCATGCTGGTAGAAGATACAAAGTAAGCTCCAGAGTGCTAGTACTTGTAGTACTTAAGAAGCTGTTGCTTTTTTAAAAACACACTAATCTAATTGGTTGTGCCTCTTTTTTAACACCCAAGATTCCCAGGATTCTACAACATTACAATGTTGTCCCTCAACACAGGCAGATATGAAATGGAACTGAAAAAGACCTCATACTGCGTTCTTATCTTCAAAAAACTAGAGCTCCATAGGTCATTACTGTCATGCTCATGGGACTTAATCTTCCCTTGCATATAGCCATTCCCTCCCTCACTGCTCTTCTCCCCCAATGTCCCACCCAGGGCAGGCAGCTTTACAATGCAATCAGAACTCCAAGGCTAGGGACAGACATTCAAAAAGCCTGAGCCTGAATTGATTCAACCTTTGCAGTGGGGCTAACCTGGCTAGGCTAAATGACTGTACAGACATCTCAGAAACGCAGGCACATGGCTGCAGTGGCTCAGGTTAAAAGTGAGGGGGCATCCCTTCCATAACACTGAGCTGAGGCGGGGTGTGGCCAGACCCCTGCTGGGTGCTTTGATTAGCTCAGCAGGGAATTTATAACAGTGTTTATCACCCCATTAAGAAAACAACTAAGGGACATTACCTGCTATCTCTTGATTCTACCTGTTGATTCAGCACAGACCATAGCCAGCATGTGGGCTGCTAGCTAATACACAGACACCTCTCTGCAAGGCAGAGGAGAGAGGGGAATTAGCTGGGAGTGGTGTATGTATGGCGGGCTGGGGGGGAGAAGTGAGCAGCCTGCAGTCCCTGCCAGAGCTGCAGCCAGGGAAAGAGGGGAGGGGCCAGCCCTGTTGTGAAGCAGAGAGCCCGGCCAGCCCAGAGTGGATGCTAGGATGCTGGGGGAGTCTGATTCATCTTAAACCAGCTAGGGGACTGGGACAGACATTGCATAAACTGGTTTGATCCAAATCAGTTAAGTTTGATACTACACTACTGGTTTATCTCAAGCCAGTTTCAGCCATTTTAAACTGGTTTATGTGCACTGAACATCTGTTTTGTTACAGGTTTAAATCTGTTTCTGATCACTTAAACCAGTTTATGTATAATGTCTGTCCCTAGTTCAAGAGACCCCAGCCAGTAGAAAGGGGGAGAACATCAAATTCTTGGCGCACTTCTTGTTTGCGGTCAGAACCACCTGCATTGTAGTGCTGTGCAAATTGCCACAGAATCCACTCTACCTATCTGTTCCTACAGAGTTGTTTGGTTTCATTTTTAAAATAAATACTGTCTCTAGCCCTCCAGTTTATGAGACTAGCCCAGGTAATGTGAACGATATAATTACTGCCTGACCCTGTAAACAGCCTGAAACAACTGGTCTGAGGGATTTTCTATTTACCTAACTGAGAAGCTAATGCTGTAATGTAAACATTTTTAACTTTTCACTACCAATCATTTTAGCAGACACTTCCAGGTGTATTATTGTCCAGCACAAACCCCAAACTGCCTGTGAGAGACAACTGTCGCAGTTGTCAAATGCCTCTAACTTTTTCCTCCCCAGCTTTCAAAGGCTCCAGAATATCCTTGACTTCTACAATCCAGTACACAATAAGCTGTGATAGTTGCACAGTAACCTATCAGTACACAATAATCTGTGACATTCTGAAAATGTGGGTGGGGAATGTAACCAATACATAAGCTACTTTTCTGATATTTTAATTTCAATGTCTCATCTGCCTAACTAAAGTTTCTCAGAAACTAATTATAAACCAATTCTGGAGAAAATGGGGGTTTTATCTATTGGTGGCAGATAGAAATGAGTTGCTAACATTCCTTTTAAATTTTCATTCAGGGAGTTAAAGAAGGGTTTCTTCTTTCATTTACCTTTTATCTCCTTTTGATCCTTGGGGTACTTATCACTATTTGGTGTCATTAGTTATTATTGGTATTATGGTAGTGCCTAGAGGAGCCCATGAGAACTGGAGGTTCCATGCTGAGAGCACCATACAAGGACACAGAGAAAAATGGCCCAGGTCCTTACCACTTTACAGGCAAACTGGACAAATTCTTGGCCTAAGCAAAGTCCTTATTACATTGGTTCTCTGTGGGCACATCTACATGAAATGCTAGGCTGCCATAGCAATGAGCTACAGCAACATAGCATTAGCAGACGTGAACTGTGACGCTGAAGTTACTGTGAAGTAGCAACAAGCTCATTGCTACTGCGCAGTAGGGTCAGAAACAAGCCATACACTGCCAGGACTGCACAGTAACAGCAGTTACTTGCGCAGCAGGGTGCATGTTTAGACACTTCCAGTGAGGTGGAAACAGAGGCAATTTTAACAAAAGGACTGTTCAAAACACATCTGCCAGCTAATCCCAACTAGGATTTAACATTAATGTGAAGATTTTCAAAGCCTGCTTGCTGTTAGGTTCAGAAGGTATATATAGGCACTTATACAAGTGGTTTGAATTTAAAAAATGCTGAGCATCATTGGTTCCTACCAACTTCATCTCTTGGCTCCTTAAATCTCTTTTCATATTTGCTAAAAATTTCCACGGTTCCTTTATAAGAAATAATTTGCTTGTGACCTGGTGCCCATAAAGAGAAGAACAATCTTCAACAAAGTTTTTGGCAAGTATAAGCATTACAGTTTAAGCATAAAAGTTCAGGTCTGCACTACCTTCATAACTGGAGAGAATTTTGCAGCAGGGGATAGCATTGTATTTATTATGAAATGTACCAGGTAAAATCCAAATAATGGTTAAGCTTTAAAACATGATTAAATATTATTTCTTAGATCATTTGTCCTTGGTTTAAAATAAAATATCTCAAGAAAAAATGCACTTGACAATTTTGATCTCTCTACTCAAAAATCAAGAGGAAGTAATGAGGAAACCAGACCCCTTGCCTCCAATATAATTAATCTCCATTTATACCACTATGAGCAATATCAGAGCCACTTCAGCAACATCAGAGCCCTTGCTCTCTTTGGACAGATTAGTTTGTTCAACAGTAGATTACTCACGAACACTAGCACCTGACTGACAAAGCTTTCTGAATCAGACCACAGGACTAATAAGGTCTTTCATTTAGAGCAGCAGTTTTCAAACTTTGTAAAGTCACAGAACCCTTTCATATCTCTTCTTCTGTCATGGAACCACTAACCCTATCCTATGAGCTGACATGAAGCCAGGTGACCTGGGTTGGCAATGGCGGCACACCAACTCCTGGCCTGCTCTGCTATTACCTCCAATCTCTTTGCAGAACCCCTGATGACGTATTGTGGAACCCCAGGGCTCTACAGAACACAGCTTAAAAACCACTGATTGACAAGGACCACCGTCTGATGTCAACCTAACATCTACTTCCTGTCACCTGCAACCAAGAGTCCACTTAGCTTTCTTCAGCCACACTGAACAAAGGAAATCACTGTTTGAATTCCATAGAACTGGTAGATCAGTTACACCAGCAGTATAATTCCACTTATTTCAATGAAGGCACTTTCATTTAGACCACAAACAAAGCCAGAATGTAATGTTTTATTTCTAGGGAAATTTCCACAGACTAGTTGTAATGGGATTTTCCCTGTAGAACTCTGGCAGAGCATAAGTAGGAATCAGCAACCTGTGCTAACCAAGAGTAGGTTATATAGCCCTTTGGTATAGCCCATAGCTATAATGCCAGCTCTGCTGTAAGGAACCTTGTTTGCACCTACAGTTTTCCTAAGGAAGTAACTTTCTAGCTTCTCCAAGGAAAAAAGCCAAATTAAAATTCTTCATTTGTTTATAAAACATACCTGATGGTTTTTTTCCTCATATCCTTTTAACAAGTTTCATGCAGTTTTTTCCAGCAATAAGTAAACTCCAATGTCACTTTTTTTTATATTGAGGAGGCACTGCTTTCCCCTCATAGAAGTGGAGATTAAGCCCCTGTTTGTTTTGGGCCTAGCTCAAAGGCCAGTAAAAACAATGGGAGTCTTGCCAGTGATTTAATGGGATTCATATCAGGCTCTTCTATTTTCAACAAATAGCTCTACTACATTAGAGAAACAGCTCCAAACATGGTCAACTAAATTCACTAATGAAAGCAAATAAAGGTAAAAGCTGTTACTGTCAATCCCAATAAGTCAATTGCCATTTTTAAATGTAGATGCTGGGGTTTTGGTTGTAGCCATGCTGGTCTAAGAATACAGGCAGGCAAGGCTCTTTAAGTAGATGTGACATCTTTTATTAAACCAACTGAATAGTTTGAAAAAAGTTCTTAGCAAGCTTTCAGGTGCAAACACCTGTCTTCAGGCACAGGGAGTCTCTGCTGTTCTGAGACTCCAAGGAAATCTTTAAAGGTAGATGAACACACAGTTATTTTAAATATACAATGGGTGAATTTTATTTTTTAGCTACAACATTTTATTCCCTGTCTCCCTAAAGCATCTCAAAAAGACATATACATTATGAGAAGTTAATTATTACAATGCACAAAACCTATTAGTGAACATAAAGACACATGCCATAGGAGCTTTGCATACCATACCTTGCTCACAGTTTTTCCCACCATATCGCAGAGGGCACTCACAAGCATAGGTATTCCATTTATTCACACATGTTCCCCCATTCTGACACCAGCTACTCTCACAGTAGTTCTTCTGAGCTGCACAGCCTGGAATTTAGAAAATGGAGTTACTCAACCAAACCATGCACTGCTTGTGTGTCTCGAACGGTGTTTGTATTACACAAAAGTTTCCAACACTTCAAGTGGCTTTAACCATAAGTTTTTGAATAATCTAACAAGCTTCTGAATGACTGTACCTGCAAGACGGTACCTGGAAGTTTGTCAGTACTAAAGAGAAAGGAAATCACTAAACCAGCACAGCACTTCTTTTTCAATGCCCCTCAGGTCAGTAAAACAAAGGAGAGAGGGTCCATATTGTCAAGAGAGACCAAGAAACCAGACAGATACAGCTGAAGTGCTAAGTTAAACACTAATTTAATGCAACAGAACCCAGTGGAATTACACCATGTACCAAAGTGCTTCCAAATCAGAAAATAACCAAAGAAAAACCTTACTTTATTCAATTGTCCTTAAAAAATATTGCTATGAGCTAAAAGTTGTACTGTACTGTACTGGCAAAAGCTAAGCAATTCGCAGTTAGGGCTGCAAGTCCATCCTTAGTTCATGGTCCACATACAGGATTAATGTGGAGCTCTTTCCCCACAGTTCATCCTTTAACCAGATCTCCACTCAGTGACAGAAGGAATGAGACATTTTTACATTATATTGAAACCTACTGCACTGCCTCATTTGCGGAAGAGAGCACTTTCAGACTTCTTCAGCACAGGAAGTCAGGCATGCCAGCTTGGACTCCAGCACATCTCTTGTTGAGGCAGTTACCAGCACTATTCAGCAGGACAGGAGACTCACCCATATTACATTTAAAATGGTTAGAAAAATCATGATAACTATGAACATATTCTGTGCACACTGCATTTCTAGTTTGGTGGCTACTGGATTTGTTTTAAAAGAAGAACTGAATTTTCAGAACTGGCTAAACTATTCCATTTTTTTGACCCAATTACAAAAAGTTTCAGAGCTGAGTGTGATCCAACTGCTGTGCTTCAGACATATACAAATAGAGGGTTCTTAAAGGAAATTCAGGTACAGCAGATTGAGTGCAGGCTAAATATGTCACTCAATGCCTACTTTGCATGAAACATGGCTTCAGGGTTCACTCAGGGCTAAATTCTCTGCACAAATTCCTGAAAAAGATTCTTGTCAATGCAGGGAGTCCAAATAAGCTCTGTGCACCTCTTAAGTGCCACTTCATCCTTCAAGTGCTCCATACACTCAAAGGTACTATGTGTGTCTTTGGTACAAGAATTAAAATTACCTAGCTCAAGTAAACAGGGTAATGTGCACAGTGACCAAAGCTGAGGACAGTTCAACAAGTGGCTGATGCAACCTTAGGAGTGCAGCAGCTTCTGTGGCTGTTATACTCCTCTCAGAAAGACAAGCAGAGGGGCTGGCACTGAAGACAGAAAAGGGGTTTCCTTCTTTTTCCATCCCCATCCAATCTATTCTGCACTAGGTGGTCTGGGCTCCTTCCTCACACTCCCAAAACTTCCCTTCCACAGCTCAGCGGAGCAGGAAGAACTCTGACACTGGGCAGTGGTGGTAGCACAAATTGTAGGAAGTTTTTTGGCTGAAATGAAAAATACCATGCCCAGCTCCTGCAGATGCCTACCCACTGTTTGCAGGCAAAATTAGCCAATCTGCACCAGCTTGCACACAGCCAGTCAAATCAATCTTACATGTAAAAAGGCTGTTCTTGCAGTTTTCAGCCACATGCATAGCACCCTTTCTTGAAAATCTGGCTCTCAATTTGTGCTTATATACTCAGGGTGACTGAAAGCTTTTTCTTGTGGATTTTCAAATAACAGGAGCTTATACCTGGCAGAGTGCCGTTATTGGCTATGAAACCAGCCATGTCGATTGGCTTGCTGTCAATGGAGAGGTTCCTCATGCACCCAACAAACTGTCTGTTATGCACAGGAAAATCTTCTGGTAGGTTTGGGACACCCCCAAGAAGGAGGGGGCCAGTGAGGTCCAAAGACCTAAAGAAATAAGAATAAAGAAATAAGATACAGATTATTTTTACATTTAAATGAGCCTTAATTTCAGTGAGTGCCCCCTTGCTCTTGTTTATAAGAAAGGATAATCTGATTGGCTTTTTCTGTATTATTCATTATTTTATATCTACCATGTTATTTGTTATTCGGTTCTTTAAATGAAACAGTGCAGAGCTTACGATCTTCCCTTTTAGAGAAGCCTGTTTAGGTGTCTCATTGCTTTTCCCTTCTCTCTTGCTACATCCTTTTCGGATGGTATGATTTTAAATGATGATACAATATTTTAACCATTTTTGTCCCTTTCTTATTTAAGCTTAACATTGTACTTGCTTTTCTAACCAGACTGTACATAGAGCAGATGTTTTCACTGAGCTTTCTTCATTAATTCTTAGATCCCTTTCATTGCAGTTAATTTAGGCATAGGTCTGTTTACGAGCAGTTCACCTTACCCCTCCCAGTTACAAGCACTGGCACTGAATTCCACCTTGCCAGTTTAAAGGTGGCCAGTTTGCTTTCTTATAGGTTCTTTGCTATATGGACTCAATTTCCCTTAATGGTGAAAATGAAAAGAAAATATATGTAAAATACCCTTACTTCTTTGAGCCAGTCTGAGTCCCTTGTGCAGCACATGTGTAGTTGCCAATGAGACTTCCAAAGCGCACAGCCACTGCAGTGTCACAGTCATCCACTGTCACTACTGCCACCTTTTCTCCAGAAGGCCCATGAGGAATTCCTAATCTTCCAATGTTAGGCTTCAAACAATAAATGACACACTTGTAAATAATGCTAGACACACAAAGGAATACATACAGTGCCAATTCACTCACAAAGCGACATTCTTCACATTCTTTTGAGATTACTCAGATAGGGTACACAAACATGAATTAAGGGGTATCTCTTCCAGGTCAGCTATTCAAAAGGAAACCCAATGGCTGATTTCAGAGAATGTTAATAAGCTTCCAGATGAACAATGGAATGATTTTTACCCTTGATTTGAACTTGAAAAACAGATGTGCAGCTTGGCTTCCTTTCTCTGGATAAAGTGAATTGCCTCAAATCACTTCAAACATCTTTTTTCAACTATATGAAGTGGGAAGATCACAGCTCAAGTTGTATTCTAATAATTGTTTACGCAGTGCGTGCATCTACATGTGTAATTAATGTAGCCAAATATAATGCAGTAAGCTTTCTCTGGGAGCATATCTATATGTGCGCCAACTGGGACAGGAGCAGTTCAGGGAAGGGCTACTCTGGCTCTGTTCTGCTCCCATATAGGATCCATGGGCTCTAGGCTCCCCCAGGTGCCAACCCTGAGTTGGTAGGGGGCACCAAAGTCAGAGCTGAGGTCTTGGGTGTGGGACAGGCTGTCCTGCATCTGGGCAGCTGTTTCCCAGCCCCTTGCCCTGATCAGCTGATTGGGGCAGGAGGCTGGGAAAGTGTCCTCTCCCCCACAGCTGTTTCCCAGACCCCTGCCCCAATTGGGCAATGAATCACCGCTGCGGGCTAGCTTAGAGCTCCCCCTCTTCTGGGGCAGCTGGCAGTGAGCTTTGAACTGGATGGGGATTTCCCAGAGCAGCTGGGGGCCGGCCGGGAGCTGTTTAATTTACCCTGAAAGCCCACTTGTGAGGTCAGAGTGGCATCTTCCTTATTTTACAAAAAAAATAAGAAAGGATATACAAAAAAATTAAAAGAATTCAAAGTCCCAAAAAAGTCTATGGCAACATCAGAACTGGATGCAAACTTCTTAAATCCCAGCCTCACATCCTAATTACAAAAGTTTCCTTTGTCCCAGTACAACTCTGTTAACTACAATATCAGATTTACTCCATTTGTAATTAACAGCAGAAAGAAGCTGCCATACAGAAACTAAAAGATTTGAGATACAGATTCTTCTGACGGTTACATCTTTAATGTTTATAAAAGGCATAATAATGATGCAAACAAAGAATTAGATCGTTCATATTTCATTGAAAGAATTAGATCTTTCATATTTACCTGCTGAAAGTAGATAATTTTCTGCTTTTGCATCTATGAGAACATTTAAAGTAATACATAGTTCATAAGGCAGGTCTTATTCATAAGGCAGATCCTATTTGGTTTACTTGCGTCCCTCTGAGGTCAGCGGAACTACTAATATGAGAAAAGTGAACAGGATCTAACCCAGACACATTACATAACTGAAATTCAAGAGCTATGAGCTATTTTATGATCTTTGCTTACTAGTAGTAACGACACATTCAGCCTCTGCTTCAGCTTCTTTTCAGAACTTTTAGTCATTTACCTTGCAGCACTGTGCAATTCTGAATTCTTTATTTTCACCAAAAACTAAGACAAAGCAAGGGGAGAAAAAAACCACAATTCTGTCTGTTTCAGGTTTTGCAAATACAAACTTGCTGAAATACTTAAAGGTTGATTTCATCCTTGTAAAGAATTACAGCTTCAGAGGCAAAGCTAATTATACTCGTGCAAAAAACCATTTTTTAAAATGTTTCCTAGTTTCAAACAATTCCAGTTAGAGTGCATTTTCCATTTCCCCTATCAACGGCTGATGTGATCACATAGCTTGGCAGCTATTCAAATAAAGGTTCTGACCTCTATTAAGTGATATTAAGGCAAGTTTTGTTTTTCCCTGGGCTATGTAACAATCTAACTTGGAAATGACTGGGAGCACACATAGCTGCAATGCTGAAAATTTGGTTAGAAGCTGCTCCCAGTCAATGAATGAATAAATAAATAAATCTCCTGCTGACACTGAGGCCCTTAAATACTAGAAAACGAACATTTTGGATACTGTTGTTACTCATGGGAAAGAAAGACTTAGCTAACCCTTCAGTTCAGGATGCCTTAATAAAATGCATCTCTTGTTTAATACCCAGGCAGCATCAGAGGAATTGGGAGTCAGAGAGAAAATGCTGCTTCAGCTGTGTATGCTTGGGCAGTGTTAACCAAGCTTTCAATCTAGAGGTTCTACTGCACTGCAACCTGCCCTGCACTGGCCAAGATAGGGTTCTGTCACTTACATTGACTAGGTGATTACAGCCTTTCCTTAGACATTGACTTGCCACTGTGATCTGGGTCTTTGCCCTCAGGCTTAGCCTTCCGGGAAACACGCTACAGTTTTGAGGGCTATACCTCAGTGCTGCTTGGGATCTTATGCTGATGAATATAGCAGCTTGTCTTTCACCAAAAGGTCCTCAAGTGTTTCCTCCCAGCACCAACTCAAAAAACTCTGAATCAATTAATTTCCTGCTCGTATTTCAAGCCCTGTTTGTTCTCCTGACTTTCTCTAAGAATGTATTGCTAGTAATGTGTAAAAAGGAAATCTGTGGATGATTTAATGATGATAGGGGATATTAAGTTTTTTTCTTTTGAGTAGCACTTTTTTGTTTGAGTCCAATATACACCTTCCCAGCCCCTGACATGGGGCATATTGTACAAAAGAAATCTTAACTGACCAAATCTCTGACAAAGAGTTAGAGGGGGAAGACCTCAAGTGTCAAAATTGAGACTAATTTTATTTAACATTATCATTGTTAAATAAAATTGTTAAATATCATTGTCACAAAAAGAAGGAGCGTGTTCATTAAATTTGATGATAACCAGGGATCCTGGTCTTCTCTGTTTAAAAACAGCAAATTCTATGATAAAATCCCTATAACTTCTCAGTTTAACAAACCCCAAATATTTTTACGCAGTTAAAATGAAACACCGCTACGTATACTGGTATCAGTTAAATGCAATGTTTTATTGATATACTTACAATTTTAAAACAATCTGGAAGGCTATCAGTGCTCAATCACTATAATAAAATAAATTCGAAATACCTATAGATTTTGGCATTTGACTTGGGTTTTTTACCATGGAAAATCAGAGCTCCCCCTGCCCCCTTCACTCACCAGGGTGCGGGTCCAGCTGCGGCTGTCCCCCACGGCTGCTCTGTGGTGTTGAGCAGCCCTCATATGCCAGTGCCTTGCCCATGCCACTATACCTCACTTGCAAGCCACAGCCCTCCAGTTATGCTGGTGCTCTCACTCCTGACCACAGCTCCCTATCCCTGCCAGTGCCCCTCACTACCTAAACACACAGCTGCCCTGGCCCTGCCGGTGCCCCTCACTCCCTACCCATAACCCCCCAGACCTGCTGGTGCCCTTCACACCCAAACCACAACCCCCTCGGCTCTGAGGTGCTGGTACTTCTCACTCATGACCCACACACCTCTGGCCCTGCTGGAGCCCCTCACTCCCAAACCACAGGCCCCTGCCCCTGCCAGTGCCCTTCACTCCCCATTCACAGCACCCTGCCTCCTCCAGCCCTGATGGAGGGGGCCCCCAGCTGCCAGGGCTACGAGGCCAGGGCCTCGAGTCTTCAGCCTCCTGCCAGCCTTCAGCAGCATCAGAGACCTGGTTACTGCTCATGGGAGGTTGCAGCTGCTGCTGTTGTGGAGCCTAGCTTACCCTCCCCAACCAGTGGCACAACTGGAGCAGAGATCGGGGGGGGGGCCAGGAATGGAGATGTGGATGCAGGCTGGCAGCTGTGGGCCCAGGTCTCCCCACCCTGCTGCCCTCCCCCTGGGGCCTCTGTGCAAGGCAGGGCAGAACTGGGCAGGTCGGAGCAGGGTGGCTTGGTGCTGCTATCAGGTGCCCCACGCTGCCATGATAAGGCACCCCCTGCTCACTCAGCAGCAGCAGGGGAGCACAAATCGGCATGGGGTCCCGGCAGCAGCACTGACCCTCCCTGCCCCGCCTCACTCTGCCCTGCTGTGCTGGGTCCTGACTGCTGGGCCGCAGAGGCCCCGGGGGAGAGCATCAGTGTGGGGAGACCTGAGCCCACATCTGCCAGCCCACATCTGCCCGCACCCCATGCACAATTCTGGGGGGCATATGCCCTGCCAAGCTCACCCTGGGAGTGCATGCAATGGCAGGGAGCAAGCCCCGGCCCTAACCCCAGACAAACCTCCCACAGTTCGGCCCCACTCACTGCTGGGGCCCTGTAGCCAAGCATTCCCACTCTGGCCCCAGACCCCAAGCCCCACCCTCATGCACTACCCCAGCCATACCCAACTTTGTCCCTCCCTTGTGATGGCTAGAAGCAGAGGGATAAATAAGCAATAAATATGTGCTTCTTGGAGGCATTTGGTATTTTGCCTGAACTGGTAATATTAGTTAATATAAAGCTTGTAGGTTTGTAAACTGCAAATGTAACTTGTCTGTCATAAGTTTAACCAAAATGATAAATTAACTGTTCGTGGAATTGACTGGGCCCTATAGGCAAAGCTGTAGCTGCAAGATTAGGAGACCTATCAGTTTTTTGCTCAGGGTTCAGCCTTGATGATAAAACTGGATCCAACTGCCTGGCACACACAACACATTCCAGGAAAACACATCCCAAGAAAACATATTCAAATGAAACCTAAAAGGGGTCGGGGCTTAGGCGGAGCAATGTCAATTTCAAACCTAAAGGTGCTGCATCATAATTTGCTTATTGGATAAACCCAAGTCTGGGTAGTAACCTTTTATGATAATTTTAACACCTTTCAATCCCATAGGGTAAATGCTATAGGGTAACATTGCGAGTGCCTCTAAAGCTAACATACTAGCATAAAACTAGGTATAAAAAGCGCATGCATCAGGTGATCACAGGAAGGAGGGAACAGAATGATCATTTCTGTTCAACGCCCGGACCCCAGACTCCCGGTGTGAGTGAGTATCACATCCTGATCAAGGGACCTTCCCAGTAAACCCTCTGACAGCGTTGATTGGGGATGCCTGACTTCGCTGGAATCACTTGACGCGCACCTATTGAGGGACTATCGATAAGTTGCCAATCCATCTCTGTCTATCTGTTGTTTTGAACAGCCCAGTGGCTAATACCCTCGCAGTGCCCATTTCGCCTGCGACAGAATTGCTCTATCTGTTGCTGTTATCTGTTATTTACTATTAGCTCTTTAATACTGCATTATCTTCTTATTGCATTTATCTTTCTGTTAACTGTTGTGTGTATGTAAGCTATAATAAATTTGCCTTCACTCCCAACTTTGCCTCCTTGATCCAAAACTGAATCAAACAGCCCAGTTTGCCTGTGATAAAACTGATACACTCACAGTGCCCAGCTGGCCTGTGACACTCCCTCCCTCCCTTGCTTGCTTAATATAGAGGCCTCAAGGCCCCTCTCCTGCCCTCTCCTCACAGATTAACCTGTGTAAGAGCGTGAGCTGCTCTTCATGCTGCCTGGCTGCCACTTGCATGTGTGTGTACACATATGAACATGGTGCCCCCTGTGTGATGACCCTCCTCACCCACTGGTGGCCTCACCAGTGCTCAATAGAGGTGAATAATCACTTCCCTTGACCTACTGGCAACACTCTTACCAATGCAGAACAGTATAGCGTTAGCCTTCTTGGCAACAAGGGCACACTGTTAGCTCATATTCAGCTTATTCTCCACGGTAAACCTCAGGTCATTTTCTGCAAAGCTGATACCCAGCCAGTCAGTTCCCAGTCTGTACTAGTACATGGGATTGTTTGGTCCTAAGCACAGGACTTTGCACTTTCATAGATTTCATAGACATCAGAGCTGGAAGGGATCTCGAGAGATCATTGAGACCAGCCCCCCACCCAAAGGGCAGGAAGTCAGCTGGGGTCAAAGGATCCCAGCAAGATAAGCATCCAATCTACTCTTGGCGGTGTAGAGGAACCTCATGAGATTTCTTTTGGTCCAAACCTCCAATTTGCCTAGGTCACTCTGAATCCTAGCCCTACCCTTCAGTGTATCTACTACTATCCCCAGCTTGGTGTCATCTCAAAACTTGCTGAGGGTGCACTCTATACCGGGGTGGGCAAAATATGGCCCATGGGCCAGATCCAGCCCATGAGGCTATTCTATCCAGCCTGTGAGGCCCCTAAAAAAACTAGAAAATTAACATTTATCTATCCTTGGTTCCTGTCAAAAATGACAGGAGCCAATGAAAGTAGGATCCAGGGGAAGCCTGGTGGGCTCCCATAACAGCAGGGCCTGCCTGGCCCCACCCCCCCAGCTGGAAGCCCCAGCTGGGGCTTCTGGCCTGGGAGCACATGGCTGCCTGGTGGTGCCAGAACCCCAGCGAAGTGGGAAGTGGGGGGGGGAGGGCAGGGGAGGACCCTGGGCAGGGAAGGAAGCCAGCGAAAAGAGGCCCGGGGAAAAGCTGAGTGTGGACGGGGCAAAGTGGCCCCACACCCACCTCATGCCTGATGCCCTGTGCTGCAGCCACTCGCACCCCTCCTGCGGCTGCCTGTGCCTGCTCCAGACAGCCCCGCATGGGCTGCGACTGGCTGCAGCAGGGAGCTCCAGCCATGGGGTGGGGGAGCGGCTGCTTTTCCCCAGGCTCCTTACGGGTGCGGAGGAAAATGGCCCCTCCCCCAGGTCACGGCCGGTGCCCCACACTGCAGCCGCTCACAGCCCATGTGGGGCTGTCCAGAGCAGGCACAGGCAGCCCTGCACGGGCTTCAAGCAGCTGCAGTGCAGGGTGCTGGCCACAGGGCAGGTGAGGGGCCACTTTTCCCCGCGCTCAGCACCAGCTTCGTCCCTGCCAGTGAGCAGGCGGTCGGGGCTGTGCCCGCCTGTATCGCTGGGCTGGGGGGCACTGGGAGTGAGTGGGCACAAGAGCCAGTGGGAACACGGGGCCCGCACCGGTGTCCCAGGGCCAGTGCCGGCAGGGTCCAGAGCAGGGTGGCAGGAGCATGGGGTCCCAGCCAGCAGGGGCTCTATGGAGCCAGGCCAGCTCTCCCCTCTCCCTGCTAATGCAGCCCAGCCTGGCTCCACAGACCCCTGCCAGCCTGTGACCTGCTTTGTTCTCCACTGGTGCTGGCCTTGGGACATTAGTCCCAAGACACTGGGACATTGATCTCAAGTTGGCGACCAGGGGGCGGGGCACCTGTCAGGGAGCAGGGCTACCCATGTGGCCCTCAACAGCCTGCCAAAACTGGGTAAATGGCCCTCTACCCGAAATAATTGCCCACCCCTGCTCTATGCCATCTTCCAGGTTGTTGATAAAGATATTGAACAAAACAGGACTGATCCCTGGGGCACTCCACTGGATACTGGCTGCCAACTAGACAACAAGCCATTGATTACTACCCTCTGAACCCTCCATCCAGTTTTCTATCCACCTTACAGTCTATTCATCCCACCCATACTTCCTTAACTTTCCTGGGAGAATGTTGTGGGAGACCATATCAAAAGCCTTGCTACAATCAAGGTACACCACATCCATCAGTCTTCCCACATCCACAGAGCCAGTCATCTCATCGCAGAAGGCACTCAGGTTGGTCAGGCATGACTTGCCCCTGGTGAATTCATGCTGACTGTTCGTAATCACCTTTTCCTCCTCCAAGTGCTTAGAAATGGATTCCTTGAGGATCTGCTCCATGATTTTTCCAGGGACTGAGGTGAAGCTGACTGGTTTGTAGTTCCCTGGATCCTCCTTTTTCCCTTTCTTAAATATGGCACTATTTTTGTGCCCTTTTCCAATCATTTGGAAAAGGGCAAAAAATCATTTGGGAGCTCTTCTGATAGCCACGAGTTTTAAAAAATGATAGCCAGTGGCTCTGCAATCACATTAGTCAACTCTCTCAGCACCCTCGGGTGCATCCCATTCGTGTTTTTCTGTGGTGAATGAAAAAACCAGATCCCTCATGATAACACAGAGTTAGGAGGTACTGTAGAAAACATCTGCTCTTTGACCATGGACTGCAACAAGAGCAGGATCAAACTCTTACAGAAGAAAGGTTTCAGGACAAAATAGCAATATCCATATTGTTATTCTCTGAGGGAGATTTTCAAGGACATGGCTGAGAGAGAAGTGCCTTGCTCCAACTGACTTTTGATAGGAATTGGGTGCTTGATTACCCTTTCTTCCTTTCCAAATCCATTCCAGTAAAAATTATGCTACCTGAAAGCCAAGCTTCATTAGCTTTGCCATATAGTAATTCTGCATTCATGAGTGAAAATTCAGTACAGCGCACAGGAATTTACCAGCATGACTCCCATTAAAGTGAACAGAAGGCATGTAACTAAGTTCCTGCTTATGGAACTCCAAAATTACCTCTCACTGTCTATCCCTAAATGCTGCTTTTTCACATAGCGTTTGCCTAGAAATAGGTTGAAATTCAAACATCAAGGACAACACACTTCAAAGTGAGAAGTGCTAGGAGGTTTAAATAAGGGGAAAAACATATGCAAGCTACAAATTAAGTTAATTCTTCCTGGTCCTGCAAAGCTAAGCTGACTTTGCAGAGTGCTAGTTAGCCATGTTAGTCTGAAGTCAGGCAGGAGCACTATCATAATTGGGTGCATCTACATGTGCATTTAATATGTATGAATTTACTGCAGTAAATTAATAAACAGTAAACTACTCCCAAGTGCACATCTACATGTGTACCTGGGTCAAGAGAAAATTGCATCCTATGGGTACATTCAGATGTGCCTGGACATTTGGTTCCCTGGGGACACCTAGCAGCAGCGCACCTTGTGCTGCTGCTACTTGTCCCTGGGGAATGCCCATGCCACATGCACTTTGGCACGTGGCAAGTTACCCAGGGGGGCAGTAAGGGAGGCTGGGCCCAACACTGTGCTGGCCCTAAAAGCCTTACTTGTGGTTCTGGGCACCTCCTGAGACCTCCATGGCAAACCCACTGCATGGAATCTGGCTGACAGCTGCAGTGTGGCTCCGGACAGCCCTTTTCAGCAGTGCGCACTGCTCCATTTTTTTTTTCCACAGGTTGTTTTAACCCCTGGATATCCCAGGGTCAAAAAACCCATGGGGGAAAAAAAAAACGAGCAGCACACGCTTGGGCAACATGTCCTTACAGTATGGAGAACACCGGACTGTGCAGTATGTGATGCTGCAAACATGTTTGCGATGCCACATAACACATGACTGCACTCGTCTGGATGCGCCCTATGAAGCAGTGTAGTCCAGGGTTGCCCCCCGCAGCAGCCAGGGGGAGCTCTAGCCACAGCTGCCCAGGTGCCAGCCCCAGGTTGGCAGGGGACACTGGGGGCAGCCATAGCTGGCAGGTGGCATGGGGCTTAGTCCCAAGGTCTGGGTGGTGTGGAGCTTGGGGCTTAGTCCCAAACTCCAGGGGGTGGAGGAGCTTTTCCCCTTGCCCACCGGAGCTTGGGATTAAACTGAGCAGGAGTTATGGCTCCCTGCTGCCTGGGCTGACCAGGAACAATGAATCTAATGTGCAGGAAAGTGCACATGTAGACATGCCCATTATAAACAAAATCCCTTCAAAGTCTTTGTTCCCCATATTCTAGAATACTATACAGTATCAAAAGCCATACTTGCTTGCTGCCTTCCAAAGAATGACTTCAGAGTAGGGATGCACCAATAAAGATTTTGGAGGCCGATACCAATAGCGATCTGATACAACTGCCTCCAGGTAATAAGTCTGTTCTGGTGGAAGGGGAGGGTTGAGGGAAAGTGGGTGAGGGGCAGAACAATGCCCCCACAGTGAGGAGGGAGGGGGCAGGTGCTGCCTGAGTGGGGGTGTGGAACGCAGGCATAGCTCATGGGGGAGGCAGCTCCTGCCACTGCTTGCATGCCAGGTGGGCATGGGTTGAAGGGGTGTGCCCCTTGGATTTGCATGAGGCAGGCAGACAGGCTGGAGCTGACGCTCTCTTCTCAGTGGGGGCTGGACTCGGAATTGGCACCAGCAGCACTGGGAGGGGCTGCATTCACCCCAAATTTCACTGCAGTTCCACTCCCAGCCCTGCACCATTAGGCACAGCTCAGCTCCATGTCCCCCCTCCACCCATGTGCTGGGAAGAACTGAGGCTGCACTGGGAGCCTGGCAGCGGTGCTGGGAATGGAGCTGTGGTGAAATTTGGGATGGATGCAGCCCCCTCTCAGCATCACTGGTGCCCACTCTGAGCACAGCTCCCACCAAGAAGAGCCAGCAGCGCCATCTCCAGCACAGATCTAGGGGGCACACCCTCCCCACCCCATCCTCCCAGGGTACAAGCAGCGGTGGGAGCTGGCTCCCCCCTCAATGAGCCACACCTCCGTCCCATGCCCCTGCCCCTGCCCCTGCCCTTGCTCCCCCTGGGCAGCGCCTGCCCCTGCCTTATACTCTACTTTGCACACTAGCTCCAGTTCTACTTATAGTGGCCCTATAAGCCAAGGCCCAACATCATCTCCTCCTGTAGCTATTTCCTCAAAATTCCAAGTGCAAATTTTTGAGCAAAAGTGGCTACTTTATTTCTTTCTTTTTTACAAATATATTCATATAATAAAATATATTTCTCAATGGATCTAATACTCCTCCAATTTCACAGCTATCTCTTGAATTCTAACCAGGCCTATTTCTACCTTAAAAACTCCATGATTAATAGTTTAGTTTGCTCCAGTCTCTTTGTTTCTGTTGAAGCAATTGATAAAATAGGAAACAACTTTATAGCAAACCACAGACGCGACTAACAGTTTGAAAACAAGAAAAGGGTACCCTTGAAAATGAGACACAACAAACGTAGGTATGCATGGCAGGAAGGAACCCATTTTTCTCAGGGGGCAGATATAAAGCTGCATATTGCAAACAATTCCCTTGGCTTAAATCACTACACAAAAAGCAAATCTATTAAAAAAACTTTAAGTTGCAAGGCTGGTCTTTTATCAAAGTTCTTTGTAGTGTCAGGGCTTAATATACAGAGCTTAGCTTGTTTGCTTCTACAATTAGTGTAATTTTTTAAAAAGAAATGCCATTCCAAAACCAATGCCAGCAGTTTTCTCTCAATGTTTCCAAGTTTCTCCTTGCTTTACAAAAAGCTACCCTCATGTTAGTGTTAATCAGTAGCTAATGATTTATGGACAATTTTGAGTGGTTAAAGGTTAAAAAGAATCTGTTTCCTAGTTATTTTTCAAACTCAGTATTTTTCTAAGTTTTTCATTTGCTTATTTAGCCCAGAAATTTCTCTGCTGTGTTTCAGAGTAGAATATATCATGTTTATAGTCTTTCAAACAAATTTTTGATTTCATAATTTTCTTTTTGGCTACAGTAATAATTAGCGGAAAATGGACCAATGTGCAGAGTCCACCGCATATGCTGGAAGTCAGTCGTGCCCTTTTGGTTCAAACGCACTCAGTCTCATTAGGAAGCTAGCCAGGTTCAGAGAACCCTTTCATTAACCTGCTGGCCTCGGCTCAACAATCTAATGCATGAAAGGAAAAAAAGCCCTCAGATTCCCAGGCAATACTTCATTGCTTCAGTGGTCAAAAAAGCTCATTAACTGCCAGCTATGGACCCAGTCTCAGTGGGCAGAGCAGAGTCAAAATTCTGCAAAATAAACAAACAAACAAACTGGAAACAACAAATAAAGCAGCAGGAACTGGAAAAAGTGTGACATTTATAATCTAAAAGGAAGAAATTGGTAAAAACCAGAGAAGTTTAATGCCTCTGCATGGATTTGGAGGCTGCACTGATCAGAACAGTCGATCAGAACACTGGAAATTGGGCCAAATTAAGACAAAACTACTAATATTAGTCTCTGTTTTGTAAAATTGCACATGTAACAGAGAAAAACAAAACATCTGCACACCAAGTCAGTATACAGAATGGAGAATCCTTCCTATACTTCTAATAGGATACTTCTGATTAGTCACTAAAGATAAGAAAGACAAACTCTTACACACAGGGTCTTTATCCATTCCTTAGATGTGTGTTATCCCTCTTGATTTGCTGAATAGTCTAACAGCATTTTTTTTGGTAAATACTTCATTTTAGCTGAATTTAGCACATGCGTAAAAGTTTGAGACAGCCAAAAAGCGTTTTTCAGTGCAGGGTCAAAAACTTCAAAACGCTATAAAAGTACCAGACCTAGCCAACTCACTGTAAAAGTAAAATTCTCCTTACACTCAGGGTTCAGCTTGGGCCAGGAGAAGAATTCACTGGCAGTGAATGATAACCTCCTTATAATTACATTCAGAGCTAATCTTTGATATTCATATACCTTGACCCAGGTTTGACCCAATTCATTATGAGATGCTGCTAATCTCCCTATTAAGACCTCCCTGGTGTGAATGGTGTCGCACTACACTGACCTTTCCTTTTTACCATATGCCAAAGAACAATAATGGGCAGTTGCTCTTCATCCTTGAGTCCCTCACTGATCTTGCAGGATCAGCCTTTCCTGCTTTTCTTTTAAATATATATGAAATGTTGGGAAGAAGCTGTGTGCTGCCATGAACACCCTGATGACATCCAACTGCACATTTCCTTTCCAGTGTATACAACAAACATCTTTACACATGTGACATAACTGCTGCATAGGACAAGTTCCTGGATGAGACTCATCCCAACTGTGATGTTTGTAGAAAGAGAAATGCTTTGAGCTAAGGAAATAGCCAACCTCTGCCTACACCCTCCAGTAGAAGTATTAGTACTTTTATTTTAAAAATTATGTCCAGGTATCAGGTGTTACTGGTTTCTTCCCTGTTCTTTGATAATGAGACAGCAAAAAATGGAAGCAGTACCTTTTCTACCACGCGATTGCATGGAAATGATGCCCATTCTTTCAGAGAAAGAACAGGATAGCACAATTGATGCACTCATCACCACAAGACTGGACCACTGAAAACTGCTTTGTTTAGGGTTGTGTTGCTCATGTTCTAAAATATTTTCATTATTGTACTGTTAGTGGTTGTGGGCCCTCCTCCTCCTGCCCCTTTATAGCTGTCTAGCTTTATTCTGACTCCCTATTTATTAGAGACATTTATTGTGGATGGTATCTTTTATGTGACTCCCTATTTATTAGAGGCATTTATTTTGAATACCTTTTATCAGACCAACTGTATAGTTGGGAGGGATACAGACAAGCTTTCAGGTACCAAATACCCTTCCGCAGGCCTTTCTTCTGGACCAGTATAGCTACAATATCTCTCTATTACAAGTTCATTCATCTTTCCCCTCCCAAGACTCTACATCCATTTGCACACTCCCCTCTCTCAGTCTAGTAGTCCTTTTTTCACCCACACTTCAGACCTATGTACACCCCAAATCCCCCCAAATGGTTTACAGTATAAATTTGCATATATTGCATTTCAGTGATGGTTTATTTTGTATTTAGAGTCCAGACACTGTACTCCATTACTGAACACACAATAATATTAAATTGTGCTACCTGTATTCACACTGAAAAGCATCCTTGTCTAGCAGCAGTCCCATTTCTTCCCTGAAACAGCTTGCTAAGTGAAGTGCTGCTCAGCCTAAGTGCAGGTGACAGAACCTATCCTTCACAAGTTAGCACTCTTTACTCCATGAAGATTGGCACAATATATGACTGTGTCAATGCAGTAAAATTTGTGAGGGACTTTGTGCATACACTGAGTCCCTGAAATACACATCTGACCCCATAAAATACATATATTCTGCCAAAAGCAGTTTCTCTTCATCTTCATAGACATGTAAGATACTTTAAAAACTTCTCTGTAAATCACATAATTACTGTAGGTTACTGGGTGTGGCAGGGCACTGTTGATGCCGGCCACTTCAAGGGCTGGAGCAGGCAGCAGCCAGGTGCTTGAGTACAGTCGCCATTTTGAGACCCAAGATATATATAGGGTGAAGCAGTAATTTGCTGCTGGCAGCTGTGAGAGAGACATCAGCCGGCAGAGCTGAGGCTCAGGAACAGCTTGGAGGTTTATGGGCTGGGGCTATGGGGATGGAGGAGGCTCCTGGTCCTGGGCATGACCTAAAACTGCACCCTGCTGGGCATGGGTAACCTAGTGAGGCTCCTAGTGGTGTGGTGAAAGGCGGGGAGCCCAAGCACCAGGAAGGCGCAGAGTGAGACAGAGACGTGGAGAGCCCGAGTGCCAGGAAGGTGCAGAGCGAGACAAGGCCATGGACAGCCTGCGCGCCAGAGATGGCACAGTGCAAGACAGGGCTGCGGAGAGCCAAGGGAGGACAAGGGGGCCAAATTGTAACAAGGCCCAGACTGAACAACGTCAGTTCCATCTGTGAAGCTTGGGGCATGGTAAAGGGATGGGTGGAGCCACGCATAGCCCATAAGGCTAGGGTGCCCTGAAACACCCATTGTGTCATCTACCTTGGGCCCACCAGGGGTCTGGGAGTTCATGGGGCCAGAGTGTACAGCAAACCGTGACCAAGAGAGCGTAAAGGCAGCCTCTCATATATACATATACATTTTACGTCAAAGACATGGCAGGCAAGAATCGAGGGTGCCCATTGGGCCAACTTGGCACAGTAATGGGGCCTTGGGGAGATCATGGCCATCCTGCAGGACCCTGTGCCATGACAGTATGCTATGACTGTTAAATTGGCTTAAAGAAAAGTTAAGCTGGCTTAACTGTCAGAAAGTTAGTACGTCTCCTCTCGGATGCTGCTAGTGTTGGTGTGGTAGTGAGGATCTCCATGTTTGGCCTGTATTTGAGTATGCAGGAAAAAAAATGAAAGAGAGAGAGAAATATCGCTTGCATGTCTCCTGAGTATGTTAAAAAATAATTTTCTGAGTGGGCAGGAAACTATATTACATATTCAGATGGGAGCAGCACATGACGCATTTGACTACTACTAAGCTTTGACTTGGGAGCAAAGTTTTTTGTGAGTTGCTGAAACGTTCAACAATGGAAAATCTATTTTTCTTACTTTCCTTTGTAGTATTGTAATTTTAACTGTTCCACATTAAAAAAAAAAGACAATGCAAGTTAGTGCCATCAGATAAATAATACAGATGCCTGATAAATGTACAGCAACAAACTCTTCTGATTTGTAGGACAGATCTATGAATTATATGTTCACCATACATTAAAAATTGGGCTCTTTAGTAGTACAAACTTGCTCAAAAATGCATAACTATCAGCTGATGCAGTAACTTCTGCTATTGGAAGGTGCTCCCCTGAAGCTCAAATAAGCCTAACTCACTGGATAGCACTTCATTAACTAAGACAGACGTTTTTCCTACTTGAGTGTGAGAGTACATTTAACAGGCAGGCCACCTGCAGAACTCTTGTAAATGCACTGTGCATGAAAAGCAGCTTTTTAGCTGCATCACTTGAGTTGCATTTGGGTTGTATGGAATTGAAGAGTTCCCTACAGGTTTCTCTGTGAAATGAAGGTCCTCCTTTTATGCAATTAACCTTGGATGAGGTTCTTTACAGAATTATAAATTAAGGGTTCAAACTTAGTAAAAAATTGTGCATTGTATCTTGTAAGTCTCCTTATAAAACCATAAGAAAAATCTTGACTCCAAAGCAGCTTTGTAGAGGAAAAGTCATTGGGCACATATTGTGCCGCTGGTACTTGTCCCTGGGAAGCATGCATGCACAAGTGCTCTGGAGCATGGCAAATTGCCCTGGGTGGGGTAGGGGAGGCTGGGACCACCACCTAGGTCTGTGCTGCTGCATACTGCATGCATGCACTCATCTTGATGTGCCCATTCAGTACAAACTGGTGCTCTTGCTAAGAACTCCTTAAGTGCTTCACAGGAAGCTGATTTTCTTCATTATCAGCCAGCCTGCTGCATTGCAGCTGACCTGAAGAGTTCACTAATATATTCTATTAGTTATTAACTATTAACAATGAGAGCAGAGATAAAGCAGTAATAACCCCAGGAATGTAGTTATTCAAAATCACAATGATCAGAGTTGGTTGGAACATCTGTTTTGCTCTGGATGGAACTATTATATGATGGAAATATATTAAAGCAGAACACAATCCTTCCTGCTGCATACCCTGAATAGAGACCTTGAAGGCTATGCCTTTACCTGTCTGGAAACCTGGATTTACAAGTGGGGAAATTCTCTAAATTTGAGAAAAAACAGCTTCAGGGTTTCTATCTGCACACCATTTCAATTTTTACAGTCTCTTTCTCCAAAAATATGATGTCTGATATTGTTAATTAGCTTTTGCACATGGTGAATTAATTCTGCATCACAGGATCAGGTCTGTGCTGATGTGCATGGCTGAAGGACACAGCAAGTCTGATTCATATCTCACCTGCAGCCAGTAAAATTCAGGTTTCAGTAGAGTTACTTGGTATCTATTCACTACTGTCCTTTATTAGACCCAGTTCATTATGAGATGCTGCTAATCTCCCTATTAAGACCTCCCTGGTGTGAATGGTGTAGCACTACACTGACCTTTCCTTTTTACCATATGCCAAAGAACAATAATGGGCAGTCGCTCTTCATCCTTGAGTCCCTCACTGATCTTGCAGGATCAGCCTTTCCTGCTTTTCTTTTAAATATATATGAAATGTTGGGAAGAAGCCGTGTGCTGCCATGAACATACTGATGACATCCAACTGCACATTTCCTTTCCAGTGTATACAACAAACATCTTTAGCCTCAGGCAAGCATGAAAAGGAGTTGGGAACTTTAGTTCTCCCTGCTTGGAGCACTCAGGGGGTGCATCTACATGAGATACTATACTGCAGAGTAGAGCTAATTAACACACAGTAAGCATCCATTTCTGCATGTGCAGATGCTTACTGTACAGTATTGGGCTCTAATCGTGAGTAAATCTGCTACCTGCAAATGCAAGTAGCAAATTTATTTGCGATTAGTAACTGCGCAGTAGTATACGTGTACACACCTGACCGGGAGCAAATGTGCTCCTAGTCAGTCACGCAGCAGGAGACCGGAGATTGCTCCCTACCCCCAGGAACTACCTGCTACCTACCACCAGAGCCTCTTGCACTGGCAGCAGGGAGCTCCCAGACCCTGCTTCTTGATCGCAATTGAGGAGCAGGGGCTGGGAAATCATTTTCTGCCTGCCCTGACTACATTAACATGAGGCCCAAGCTGTGAAATCCTTCTCTGCCAGCACCAGTTCTGCAGTTGTGGAGCTCCCAGGTGACATGAGAGAAGTATCTCCCAGCCCAGGTCTTGTGACCATGGGACTCAGGCTGGGACATAAGGATCTCCCACTGCTGGCCCCATGACCACAGAGCTGGCACTGGGACATAGGGATCCCCAGTCCCAGCCCTGTAATCATGGGGCGGGGGCTACGAGCACTGCTGCTGGGGCTGAGGGACGTTGTCCCTGCCCAGCAACAGGCAGTTCTCGGGGGCAAGGAGCAATGTCCCAGCCTGCTCCAGGAGATGGTTCTATCTTAGGCTGGTTCCCCCGGCCACTGCAGGGGCCGGTTCCAGGACCACAGGGAGTGGGAACAGTCTGCTACTAGTAGCAGCAAATCTTCTCTTGTATCCCCACATGTGTAGACATGTGGCTGGGAGAGTTTGCACAAGTACTTTTCTCAAGAATAAACTGCTCCCGGATCATTTGCATATGTAGATGCATCCAGGAAGACTGAAAAGCTGCATTTTTCTTAGTGAGGGAAGTTTATCCTGTGAGCCAATGTGCATAAGGGGAAGAGTGGGGGAAAATGCAGGGAAGAGAAAGGAGTGGATCTATGGCTTTGCATTTTCCCTGCTTCCCTGTCCAGTGAAAGAGCGGCACGTGAGTGCACTCAAGCACAGGGATACCATATTTTCTCACATAAAACATGCACATTTCCTGGACGCTGTTCCTGAGAGGACTTACCCTATAATACACAGTCATTCATAACTCTGGAAAAAAATATCTCCATATTCTGCCTTCCAAAAGCAAGGTATATGTGTTATTTGGGGGGGTATATTGTATGTGAGAAAATATGTTAGTAACTGTGACCTGTCTATGGGTAGGCCAAGCAACAATATGGAGAGGAAGCTGTTCCTGCTTCCCTTGCTCCATGTGTTCCTGTTTGACAACCTGCAACCAACTGGCTTCTGCTATTTGGTCTTGATATAAAAATGGGTTAGCTTGATTAATTGAGTAGGTCATAAGAATAAGTACAAGTAGTTCAGAAGTCTATAAGTTCATAAGTTCAAGTATTTTAATATCTGTCTAACAAATTGTTTAGTGAGCAGTTTGACCTATGCATGAATAACTAATGCTAAATATAATTTTAGGAAAACATAAGTACTAATATAGAAAGAAAACTATTCCGGAGTCGGCTTGACCCAACTGGAAAGAGGAAAATGCCCTTGTGATGATTCCCATCACAAGAGATAATTATAACTAACAGAAAAAATTATGTTATGACTAATCTCATTGCGCACGCAACTAAGCATATGTAGAAGGAACCATATAAATATGGAAGTTAAAAATTCCTCTGGGTAGCTCTTGGCCTTTAAGGTGGGAGTCTACCCTTCTGCAAAAGCAATACATTTTCTACTGGCACTCCTGTGTCTCTTGACTTATATTATCATGGCTAGTGCCCATGACGCAAGACCAAGCTGTCCTTTCCTGTTTGGGCAGCTAACTCAGATTTTGTTGACAGTCTTCACGTTTTGATGGATTTTTCTGATCAGGTTAGATTTTGGAAGGAAACAACGTTTTTGCTCAGTGTTTGAGTAAATCATTCAGTGAGGGGTAAATTTTCAAATTCAATACCTGCTGTACTTGGAAAAATATCTTACATTTTATTTTAATAGGAGAGTCTCTTCTCGTTAAAGTCAACTGAACAAAAATTTCCATTGTAATACAAACAGGCCCCCTATGTGTTCATACTGGCTGTATCAGAGTCTTTTAACACTGTACTGTCTGTGCATAAAATCCTATTCCATCCTTTAATAAATTACTTTTTAAACCATTAGAATCAATTTGATGAATTCTCACAGGCCACAATTGTTCTTATTTAGATGACATCAGTGACAGGTAATTTATGTTACTTCTATAAATGTTTATGCTGGATAATGGCAACTGATGAGTTGATTTCTATTAAGATCTATGTTTTAAGACAGGGTTCTAACATTTCAAAGATGTAAAATCAATCATATCTCTCCCCAGTACACAGGCTGACACAGATCCTATGACTGAATTACTGTTTGAGAATATTATTATCAATCACTTTTCCAAATGTTAAACCGACAAGTGGAGAGATCTGGATAGTCTCAGGACACAATGTATCCTTTAAATTCAATGACTGATTATTGTCCACATCCAATGGTTGTTAGGTGGCTTAAGTAAACTGGGTGACGGCTGCTCAGTTCTTTATGTACATGTTGCTATGTGTGAAGGAGGGAAGGAGCCGGCAGGCTCCGAAGCTCCCCACCCCGGCGCAATCACATTCAAGCCCCGCTCTCAGACCAAGAGTGCTGGACGAACTCGTGCCTCTGGCAGGTGCAGGGAGGAAGGCGGGGCCCGGACAGAGAGGGCCGACATAAAAGAGACGCCGGCAGCAAGCAGGGAGGAACCAGAAGAAGGCCGAGGAGGAGCCGATGCCGGCGGGAGCACACGCGGGCGGATGCGAGCCGTCCTGAGACGCGGCAGGACCTTCTGGGGTAAGGGTAAACCCCAACGGGGCATGGGAGCCGAGTCAAGCGGCCCAGCGAGGCCGCAGACTGTTTGATGCTGCCGGGAGCGACTAGACCCAGGAACCGTATATACGGTAATACTGGGGCACTCACAGACGGTGAAACTGCCTCGCTCGTAATCAGGAGGACCATGTGGCCTCCGGAAGCCCTAGGGAGGGCTGAAGAGCTCAGAGAGAGCCAGAGAAAGGGTGCCAGCACCCCAGCATACAGGGTAATATTGCGGAAGGTGGTTGAGAGACAAAGCCGCCCCTCACTCTAAGGAATCCCTGGCTGTAAACTTTGTGTTGACCTTTACATTTCTTTTATGGACGTTTTGAGCATTATCCTGACAAGTGACTGGCCCGGATAGGTGGTCAACATCCCGGCGGTACGGGCGAGGGTGTAGGGGAGGCGGAGCCCTCATCGATGGGACCCCGTAAACGGGAGGAGTCTCACTTATGGACTGGCACGTGCCGGACATTCTAAAACTGAACTGGATTACAATCAAAGTCGTGGCAGGTGAGTTGGACGCGTGCGACCACAGGTGAGAGACCCTTAGCCAGTGGGAGGCAGTCCCGGCGCAGGGAGGGGTGGCTATCCCGGAACCAGCCCCCCCACACTATGCCAAAGATCAGGGCTGGCCAACCTGCGGCTCTTCAAAAGTTAATATGCATCTCCTTGAATCTTTGCACAAGTACACAGTGACCAGCTTCCAAATGGTATCTGGTCACCATGTGCTTGTGCAAAGATTCAAGGAGACTCATATTAACTTCTGAAGAGCTGCATGTGGCTCCAGAGCTGCAGGTTGGCCACCCCTGCCATAGATTATCCCTCAAACAGACAACTTTGTTGGCAAACCCAAGGCCGAGTGAGCATAAAAACAAACCTTTACTCAGGGCTGGGGTTACTGTAGTCCAGGCTGAGATGCTTTCTATACTGGATGCTTCTGATTACTTATTAGTTACATGGGAGCTGCATGCTGCAAGGCTGACAACACAGCAGTCTGTATAAGCCTGAAAGCTACTTTGAAAGACAGAATATCATAAAGTCAGTCAGAAAAAGACTGACTTCTGAAACTAACATATAGTTCACAATCCAAGTTTAAATAAAATATTATTGGACAGCTTACTTTGTTTTTCCAAAAATAACAATGAAATAGTAAATGGGTAAGTAAGGTGGGGTCAACTGTCACTCCTTATTATAGTACAATTATGTTTCCATAACAGGTGAATTTGGTATCATCAGATTAGGTCTGTGTTTGCAGAAGGAAACGTGATAGCCTATCTGCCAGTTCCAGAGACAGCTAGCATGCTGGCACTTGTGTTCTGCAGTAAGCATCTGTCCCTCTGTTGTGGTATAGCTGTATTTCATTCCATCTTATTCAAAACAAGTGTAACATTAATCTCTCTAACGCTGATTAGCATAATTGTCAGTTTTTAGGAGTCTGCTCATTCCATTTGCACTTGTACATGAGCTTAGACTAAAGGCTAGATTCTGGTTGCCTTTGGGTGGCAGATGTAAGCTAAAATGTTGGGTCTTATGAACAGCAGAGAGCTGGAATACCAGTGCTCTTTGAGCCCAAGAGACAGCAGTAAGGGTACAGGTGTTTCACATTCCCCCAAGAGATAGTTGGGTTAATCAGGGTTGTGACCAGGTCCCTGTCCCTCTATGCCACAACTGAGCATAAAGGCCAATGTGACTTTTAAAAGGGCATATCTGAGCATTTTCCCCCAGCCCTTCTGGAAGCTTTTTGCCATTCAAGCGCTTCATCTCCTTAAACACACCTTTGCATGGTTCAGAAAACTAACAAAGAGCTCTGAGCAAATGACGGTAAAGATGAATGATAGTAGCCACAGAGGGGAAAAGTAGAACAGAGCACAGTGACCATGTTGGGAGTCAAAAGGGAGTTAATAAATAAAGAAAATACAGGAATTGTAAAAGGGTGAAACTAGGGGCTCATCTCTGCACTGTTAGCTGAGGTGCTCCACATGGGCTAGCCCACCTTAGGCGAAAGCAGCCACACTGCAGAGTAGGCAAACTCAAGCCATGCACACTCCATGCATGCTGCCCCAATATTGATTCAAGTGAGTGGTCCACTTTTGGTGAGCATGTCTTGGTTCTGAGCACTGCATTACTCTGAGCTGCTCCTTCCTCAGTTTATTTATGCCAAGAAAACTTTTTGCCTTTTTAGACACCAGGAAGGACATGGTGCTCATCCAGCAATTATAGTATAATACTTCCCATATTCTGGTGAACAGCCATGAGCACTGATAGGGAGCCGTGGCTTTCCCTACCCTGATTTTAGTGGTGGAAGCAGTTGGTTTGAGGCCACAGGCTCTGACTCCAGGGCCTCAATCCTTTCTTCACCACAAAGCTCCTGATGATCCAGAGTAGAGTGGTGGGCTCTGCATCAGTGCTCCTAAAAGGGAAAGGCTTATCTGAATGTGTTTATTATAATAGTGATGTAGAAATAAAATTGGGTTGATAAGAACCCAGCCTGCTCTCTACTGTAGTCAAATCCCTCACCAGAACAAAAAGACTGACCAAAGAAGGAATTTATAAGAAGTAAATAACACCATCAGTACAGCAACTGCTTTAAGCATGAGGCAGAGCAACAGTGAGCAATGGTAGCAACCCACTGGTTTAAAAACAGTGCCCTAAGGAGGTGTAACATGTACCAATAGTAATGTCCTGTGGTGAGGATACCTGTTGTCACTCCACTGTCATTGCTCAGAGAGGGAGTGATGAGTTCAAACCTGACCATGGGCATTTCTTTCTACGAAACGGATAACTCTCACACGCAGGTTGCTGTTTGTAGTTCATGGTATTAGGGATGTGCAAGTTCATGGCTATGGGATAGGGATGAACATGAACTTGAACCTGGCTGTTCTGGTACCTGATGTTTATCTTGCTGGGATCCTATGACCCCAGCTGACTTCCTGCCCTTTGGGCAGGGGGCTGGACTCGATGATCTCCCGAGGTCCCTTCCAGCCCT
>NW_017728931.1:117953354-118000004 GCF_001723895.1 Crocodylus porosus | reverse complement strand
CAGCTGACTTCCTGCCCTTTGGGCAGGGGGCTGGACTCGATGATCTCCCGAGGTCCCTTCCAGCCCTAATGTCTATGAAATCTATGAAATCTATGGCCATAATTCCCAGGTATTCAAACATAGCCATTTACTGCAGATACTTCTCCTTATGCCACTGATGTTCTTTCTGCCATGAGTGGTGTGTGTGCTCAGCCACTGCACACTCCTCTCTCTTTGCTGCAGGCTGAGATGGCTGTCCCCATCCCAGCATCAGTGAGGCAGTCACATCAGCTGCTGTGAAATTCTGCCAACATGCCCTCCAGAGCCCTCTTCTTTCTGCATCCCTGAATCTGGATGCTGGTGCCTGTTGATAGTGGCTTTCTTGAATGGGAGGCTGTAAGGTATTTGTGCAGGTAAGCCTGTGAAGCAATGAAACAATATATAACATTTCTGTCCAGGGTAAAAAAAGGAAATATATCTTCCTTTTAACTTCCTGTGTCATAGCAGGGTAATAATTGCCACTTTTACCTCAAGGTTGTGCTCCTTTCTATAACTAAACTCTCTCTTTTTCAGCTGCTAAACTCTAGGATTTCTTTTACTGCTGACAGCTTTAAAAGTTTTATTTCTCTTAAGCAAAAGCACCATCAAATTGTGAGTCACTGTGCATGCATGTATGTGCATGGCTGGAGTAGACTTGGGGTGCCAGGATATTATTAGTGAGATTCATATGTTTTTATTTACCACTGTGCTACAAGCCTGGTGGCACTGCAAGATATAAACTTACCTTGAGATTCCTCCATCAAAAAGAGAACAGTTATTCCAGGAGAAAATACTATCTGTAGGAAAACCATCAACTTATACCCTGAGGTGCTTTGTCATCTCCTGATTAAGATGGAAATCTATATCTGGTGGGGAATAGTTAGCTACAATACAAAGTGAGGGAAGTGGGGACTGCATAGAAATAACAATGACCATCTGGAATTTCTCTTACATTGTTCCATGGGCTAGTGTAAAATTCAAGCCAACCTATATAGGTTTCTGAGGATGCAAAAGAAGCCATGCAACTAACGTGCCTTTCAATTTACTTTTTGTCGTATGACAGTAGGTACCTATGCCTGCACTTTAGATTTCATGTGGATGCAGGAGGTGTGTGGGAAAATGCAGCATATGAACACTGTAATGGTGATAGTCATGCAGAGCAGGGAACACAGAAGCACCATTACTGGATGCTGGAGATGGAAAGAAAGCATGGATGATACATGGGCTTGACAGTTACCTTCCCACCCCACCACCATGAACAGTAGACGTACCTTTAGCTGAAGCTGACCTTTTGTGTGGCAGAGGCAGAAGGTGGTGATGTATGGCTGTTTGCAGACATTAACACCCCTTCCCCGCCAAAATGACACTTTACTTTAAACTCAGCGCACTCCTGTACCGAGCCTAGCACATGCCCAGAATAGGTAGTGCATTAGTTGAAACTGGCTCGCCCAACATTTGTATAGATCAGGTGCTTAGTGGGGCTTTATTGGTACTTTTATCTGGTAGCTGATTGATTCAGCTTTAAATAAAAGTGCCAAAAAGCCCCACTGAAGCACTTGATCTATACAGATGCTACAGAGGTAGGTCAAAGTAATGCACTGCTTCTTCTGGTAAAGCATGTAATTTAAAAAATGATTTTTTAACCTCTACAAGCAGCCTATATCAAAGGATGATGGTCGCTCACACCTAGCGAAGACAGACATGGCAGTAGCTGAACTGCACTCTGCTCACCAGGGTGGAAATAGAGGTTCCTACCCCCATTAGTGTGTTTGTTTAACTGCTACAACTGGTAGCAACCTGGGTCTACAGTAGAAACCTCCCACTATAGACACTGTCTTTGCAGACACCAATGGACCCCTTGTATCCTTTCCCTGCATAACCATAACAGTAATAGTGAACTGAATCCTCACCTGGATGAGATGATGCTGATTCCTCTGCGTCTTCCTCCCAGTCCCTGGTCTGTTTCTCCTCCTTGGAGCCCTGGGTGTGGGTTAAAGGGCTCTGTGATGAACACCAGGTTCGCCTTCCCCAGACTGCTGGGCTGCACATGGCCTTAGTTTCCGGTCCTCTGAAGTTGGTTGTTCACAGACTTCAAGGGGTTCAGGAGCTGTCCAGGATGGTGACAGGGCCCAGACTGGGAATTCTACAGCATATCTGGTCAAACTAGCTGTAATGCAGTAAACTCTCTGGGAGTTCACCAGACAAGGAGTTGTGCTCCTTTACCAGTGGTACAATGTCTTCAAGGATACAGCCTTGTGGCACAGATTGCCTCTGTCAAATACCCTCTGCAGACTTCTGGATAATACATAATGAGAACTCGACTCATTTGGGAACTAGGACTCAAAATTAGATGTCCTGCTGGCATCATACCATAACCTGAACAACAGTCTGGTGTCATTCCCAGCTTTTATAGAAGTGACATAAATTACCTGTCACTGATGACATCTAAATTAAGGACTACTGTGGCCTGTGAGATAATTCATCAAATTGATGCTAATGGTTTCAAAAATAATTTATTAAAGGATGGAATAGGATTTTATGCATAGACAGTACATACAGTGTTAAAAGACTCTGATACAGCCAGTATGAACACATAGGGGGCCTGTTTGTATTACAATGGAAATTTTTGTGCAGGTGACTTTAATGAGAAAGGAAGCTCCAATTAAAATAAATGTAAGATATTTTTCCAAGTACAGCAGGTATTGAATTGGAAAATTTAGCCACTGGGAAGGAAGATTATGCTTGACTGTCATCTTCTAGCATAAATATAGTGACAGACAGACCTAGAGTAAATGCTAGGAGGCCTTATGCATAGTGGTGCCACAGAAATATCCAACTCATCATTAACTTCTTGTCACTGAAAACAACCAGGTAAATCCTCAGATATTGGCTAATCTCTTGGGCCAAAAAGCAAAAGTCCTCTGCTCTGGGAACCATCTACCTATTTTGTCCCAGGGCTAGGAAGAGGCAAAGAGCATTTCTTTCCTCAGGGGCTACTTCCCACTCCTCCATATTCATATGTATGTGCCAAGGAACCCAAATAGAGACCCTCCCTTTTCCAGCAAGCCACACCTTATTTTCTAGGAAAAAGAAGGAATAATCTCTGCCTCCTTCCCATTATAGGCTGTTACCTTACACTCAAGTTGGCAGGAAGATGATCAAATATACCCAAACACTGGAGTGCAGAGACAGATACATTATAATCCTGGGGTCAACTGATTAAGCAAAATGATATCAGCACAAAGACTTAGAGGCCAGCCCGACAAGAATGATGCCTGTGTCTGAAGTTGGTCAAAACATGTTTTAAGCACAGAACTGATGCTCTTACTAATGACAACACCATGCATATATACCACTGGGGACTGACAACAGTAGCACCCTCATAAATTGCAACTACTGTGAAAGACTAGTTGTTCAATTAAGATTTACTTCAGCCATTCATTAGACGGTCAAATATCTGAAAATAAGGACTAGGCACTCTCTCAGCTACCTAAAGAAACTCAATGAATTAAATAAAGAGATAAAAGAACAGCATCTTATTACACGCTGTAAATGTAAGAGGATACCCTTGACCCAATTACTGCAAACAGTGTGGTGTTTGTCTTAAATACCTTCTTACTGGAAGCCTGGAGGCTCAAGTAACTATTACATTCCAGATTTCTTCTGAAGCATTTACACCTGTTGCTTTTGCACTTCTTGAGCTCTGAGCAGTTGCAGTGAATGTATCCTTAACCATTAGTGGAAGACTGAACAGTTTCTCACAGGCATACAGCCTGATCTTGCTATTATTACTCTTGTGAGTCATTCCATGACTCATTTGCAGAGCTGCTCAAGTCATCCTGTGGTTCAACAGAATTACCGTAGCATGCACTGTGTGCACACTATCCAGGTAGCCTTCAAGTTTTTCTACCCTGTGCAGGATTTCTGGCCTGCAGGTGAAATTGTCTTGTGCTCTACTAAGCTGTTACAAAAAGGACGCTGCCTAGCAGGCAGAAACATTTTTAAGCAGCCCTGACAGCATAAACATATAAACACATAGGTAAAGCCATATAACTATGCATGTATGAGCCCTCTATAATTAAGGAACATGTCTATACTTAAAACATTTTTATCTTCTGCCAAATGATGGATTATACCCTTAGGTGATGAGTCAGGAAAAGCACTAACATAAATTTGATGACATAACTTCAATTCTGAACAAAACTGCATCCACACTAAAAGACTGGGAGAGTCCTTTGAAGTTTTCAACAAGTGAAAAACATAAACCATTACCTGGCTTATTAAAACTTCCTAAGACAAATGTAGCCTGTGATTAGTTGTGGCCTTGCCTGGTCAACAAATTGTGGATTTTTTACTTGACATTATTATTACAGAAAGGTGTTACCATCATAAGTCCTGGTAGTTTTGGTCTCATTCCTAACAGGCATATATCAATATCACTACAGCTACCACACTACCATTCACATTGGTAGACTCAGTGGGGGCTAAGGACTGAATGCTTATAGTTTACACTCTCCAGTTAGGGTTGAGGCATATTAGCAAAGTAGTGGGGGAACATGGCACTGCTACTGTCCGTTACTGTGTCTGCTCTACGGATTTTGATGGATTGCAATCTCTATTTTTCACCAACCTTTAGTTTACTGGGGCTGAATCTTCCCATTTCTTTCATTTTCCATCCAAAATAAAGAAATAATTCTTATACTTTTAACAATGTACATTTTGGTAAAGTGAGCTGTGAACCATGTCTGTTGTGAGGAAGATTTGGTAGTGGCACATTCAGCACAAAAACAAATGCACAAAAACAGGGACTCTTTCTTCTCCTCTCATCTGTAAATTCATTTGTTTGCCTTGGCTGACTACTCTACAAACTGAATTGAAATTACTGATAGGACAACTTGAAGAATTATACAAAACTAGGAGATACCCAATCCAAAGGAATATTTGGTAACACACTAGCTAGCTCAGACTTAAAGTGTGGTACATTTTGCTAAACCCTGTTAGGCACGCTGTCCTGGGAAAGCAAGAGTTTACTGATGTTTTAAACAAAATAGTGAGGGCTTCTTGTATGTGTCATAAAACTACCAGGCAAGAGGGTCAAGTGCCTATGAACTCCTCTGTATAAGGTAGGTACTGGTTCTCTAAAAAACTTCTCTGTCATCCACGATGGAAACAATTACTTTACGAGTTGTCTAAATAGGTGTTGAAATCTCTTGGAGTTGTTTTTCATTGAGCTCTGATAAGCAAACACATCACCTTTCACAATTAACTGAGTTTCACATGCTTCGTCTCTCTACAAGATCATAATTCTACTACCTAAACTGATGCCCAAATATTCTTCCAGATACCAGGCAAGCAAGACCTGAGTTCATCTTGTAGAAATATGCAAAGCAAACAAACAAAACTTTGAGACCTTCTTTACTTCAGAGAAAAAGAAAAACAATGGCATAAAACATTTTTAAATTATGGGTTTTTTTACATTACCAGTCACCTTTAAACTCAACTACACACCTTCCAGCAATAATGGCTGCAGAATCAGGATGCTTCAGATAACAAATGTTTTACATATATTTGCCAACTGAATAAGAAATGAAAAAGATGCCATTTCAAGAAATTTAGTTCTCCCTCAAAACAGTTAGTAAATATCTATTACTGTATAGCTAGCAGATAAACTGACACCTTGTTAATGTGTGGTTGACTAGACTCTAAATTTATACCTGAAACTAGAGTATGGCTGCAAAATACCCCTCGTTGACCTTTGCTGGCTCATAGCTTCTAGTCCATTCCCATGGTGTTGGCTCTCCAGGAAATTTGATTCAGAATCATCACTACTCCCACCTAGATATCTGCTTATGTACTATAAGCATTTCAATTAAAACTAGAAAAAAATGTTAAGAGATACCAGGGGAGAAAAAAAAATCACTTGATATTGTGTGCATTTTAAATAAAGCATCACTCCTTCCTCTCCTTTGATAAAAGTCAACTTTGCTAATGCGCTCTTTTCTCATAAATATGCATGATTGTGTCTGTAACAAAACACTGAACAAGAGAACTGGTAAGAGGTGCTCTTTTATTTTCTAATGAACACACTGTAAATTGCACAAGTATGAAGTTGAATTCCCTCGCCCAGTGGTCAGAGGGATTGAGGAGGAATTGGGAAGGATTACAATACACACTACATCTTAGAATGTGTTTACTTTTTCATTTAACCTGACCCACATTTTGTAAAAGAGTGATGTCAAAGATAATCAATGACTAACATGCACCTAATGTTAAGAATAATATTGCATAAAGGAGCAGATGACAGAACAAACACAAAACAGGGTGAGCTTTGTCTCTTTAAGCTTTGGCTATCCAGACTGCTACCACTATATGATCTGAACAATGTAACTGGCTGCACATTACCTTTTTCAGATAAATAAGTATACAATGCAAAAGTTGAATTTAACCTCTTGTCAATGACTGGAGGGGTATAACGGGATATACCATTCTATACCTGCTCCATGTCTTACACTGTTTTTGTAAAGCAAAATTCACCCAGCCCCACAAGCCAGAGCCAGACTACAGAGCTCCTTGGGGATAGATTCAGACTGTGGGGTAACTTGTGGCCTTTGGGTCTGGAGGCAGGGCAAGTAGCATCAGGGAGCTGCAGGAGTTAATGCAGCTGTCACTTGCTTGTCCCCATCTGCCACCCACATACATTCCCACTATGGCTCCATACCCCAGATTTCAGCGGTGAGTCCCATCCTTGTTCACTCCACCCTGAATTTCTGACCCCTCCAGGAGCCCTGTGGGCTATATGCAGGCCATAAGCCATATGCTCGATGCCCCAACTTGAAAGCACCCATGTCTGTCACTGTTGGAGACAAGATACGGGGCTAGATGGACCTCCTGCCCAAACAGTATGGAGAATCTTGTGTATTTTAAGGGGTAAGGACTGATGTTTTGCCCAGGTATTTGAAGTATCTATTCTTCACTAAGTTGTGAAGAAACTGATGGAGAGAGAGTTTTTCAATAACATGATCTTAATCTAATAACAGAACAAACACAAAACAAAATTTCCAAGATTAATCAAGATTTCCAGTAATCTTATTAAGCAAACCACTTCTGAATTTGTTAAAAAAAAACAAAAAACTTGGGGATCCAGTCTACATTTATCAAAGATTAACATCTTGCTTTAGCTGCAAACTTAAATCTTAACAAATTTCAAAGCTATCAACACTAGTGGCATGTTTCAGAACAGCTGAGAGTTGCAACCAACTACCAGGCAATTGTGAACCCTCCATAAGGGTCTACACATGCCCCAGTCAGCCATTCATGGAATCTAAATTTCAGCTACGCTTAACAAAACGTCACTCACTACATTACAAATGTCAAAGCCCACTTGAATTTTGTTTAAAGCTAGTGTTTTGCAGATAAGATCTGTTGAATAGTTTGCATAAAATGCAAACACCCTACAAAGTTAAAATAGTCTGCAGCCTGGTGAAGTACTACTCTCCCCACCTACTGCAGCCCTCCTGATACCAACCTGCACACCCTTTCTGAGCCACATGACTGCCCTATCATGCCCTTATCACATGTCTCGTTGCTTTGCCTATGACATTGCTACAGAAAATCAGTCTATTGCTCAATTAGCCATTTGATTTACACATCACCTTATTAAGGGTCCAATACTGCAATGTACAGAGTAGCCATCGGGAGAAGAAAACATCAGTCATAAATAAGAATAACTTGTGTATAATAGGTGAGAAAGGAAAAGCTATGTTATGTATTAATTTTATTCCAAAATTAGCTTTGGCAATGCCAATTAAAACGCACATTCAGTTTAACTTTGGCATAAATACCACCGGTTCTTACAGAAAGGAGAAAGCTTCAGTGATAGACAAATTACCAATTTTTTCTCATGTAAAGAAATTTGGGAATGCAGTGTATGTACTCCAGTTATTCTCATATTGGATAAGTGCATAAATTTTTTAACTGAATCAGATCCAATTTTCTGCTCATTGCTTACATTATAAATGTTGATTACCTGCATATCCGTTAAACACATAAAACATTTAAGTGCATAGAAACTCCACTCTCTTCTGTGTACTGTAGCCAAACTCTGTTCAACTGCATAATAAATGGCAACAGAAACAGTGAAAAGGCAGTACCTGAATGGCTTCTGACTAGCTCCTGTCGTTTTTCAGGCTTTGAATAACAGCCTCAAAACTGAGTAACACATTTTTTGTAGAACGGTAAATGGCAACGGGAGCAAAGCAGGACACTCTTATGAAAAGTCATAGCCATGAATCTGATTCTGACCTCAGTAGCCCATGTGAGCACCAGATTGGGTGACTAATTATTTCTCCATTCTGCTCCATCACAAACATAGCTTAAGGATCTAGAAGAGTTGTTTATTTGTGGTAGCATTCACAAATAAATAACAGTGTGCAAGATGCCTTCCAGGCATACTGGAGGGGAACGGTTCCTGCTCAGAAGTATTAACAGCCTAATGGCAGATAGCAAGGTAGATGAGGACAGAAAACGGCAGACGGGATTTTTTCTTTTAAATACAAAGCAATGAAGGCACAGACAGAAGTAACAACTTTTGCCCAGTCTGGCCCCCGAAACTGCTGTACAGGCATGACCATATACAAGTGCACGGCTGCAGAATGCTCTAAGGGGGCCCAATCCCATGATAATCTGAACCATCATTACATGAGGGTTCAGAAGAAGGCACTCTGAAGTGGAGCGCCTTCATTACCTTGTTTCCGAATGCACTGGGAGCAGGGCTGGGCTGATGCAGCCCAGCTCTGCTCCCAGGACTGTTTTTAGAAAGAGGGGGAAGGAAGGGAGAGGAGGGAGCTTGTTCTGGGGGTTGCTCAGCCAGCACTGGAGGATAAGGGGGGTGGATTGGAGCCTCCCCTCCCCACTGCTGTGGAGCAACCCCAGAATTGACTTCACTCCCCTGCCTTGTCCCCCTTCTATCCTGAGACAGCAAGGGGGTCAGAAGAGAGGGAGTGGAGCTAGGGGAAGAAGCTTCCGAGATGTACCCTCTTTCCCTGGATCAGCTCCAAATTGGAGCTTGATTCCCAACCTTCCTGACCCAACAGCTAAACAGCTAATGTCTGTTGGGTTGGAGGAATCAGTCTAACTCATGGTGCTTTCTATGAAGCACCATGAGTTAGACCAGGAACCTGCACTTCTGTCTTCACCTTGAGATCCTTATGGGCTGTAGAGTGAGTTTTAGAGGGACTCTCAGAATGAAGTGGTTGGAACCTTAGATATCAATTCAGGAAGTTTAATGATGGGGGATGTGTTCAGGAAGGCCTGGAGGTAACTGTTCAAGAGGTTGACAAATGGATGGGTGAGGTTGGGTGGGAGTGCTAGGACACAGGGGAAATGGAAGGAAAATATGCAGATGGGGCAGATTTATAATAAACTGTTTTAAAGGGATTTTTTTAAATTATAGGATATAGATATAGATACAAGCATTCTGTAGATAACAGAAGTCCCCACTAGTCATCTAGTTAGCTATTATCACTTCAAGGTTTCTCACAGGCAGCCTGGCACAGGTGGGAGGAGAGGTTTGAAAGAGGACAAAGTATAGGATATATGGAGCAGCTCAGGCAGCAAGCTTCCTGTGCAAGAAATAGCATTGAAGAAAGAGCAAATAGGCTTGCAAGAGAAGTACATAGCAGATGGAAGCAGCCATTGTTAGCAAAGCAGACAGGGGAGAGAATTCAGCAACAGACAAGGGCAAATTAGTAGGGCAGAACAAACCTGGCATGATTCTTAAAATACCAGGAAAAGAAACTTGAATGACTCAATGAAGAGGAGTCATAGGGGTGATGCAATAAGGAAAAACTTCTGGTGAAAATGACAGGCAAAGACCATCCTACCAGGAGCAGCTGTGTTCTAGGCTGCAGCTGCAGGTGGGTATGTGGGGAGCAGAGAAGCCAGATAATAGGAGACTGCACAACAGTTAAGATGCTAGATGATGAGACACTAGATGAAAGTTCCAGATGTGTGGATGGAGAAAATGTGGAAGTTTGTAAATGGTGCAAGGCTGAAGTATGAATGCTGTTCTAGGAACAAAGAGTATGGTGTTATCCTCTTCCCCTTTAAAGCTACGCTGTGTGTAATTGAAGGGAAGCCATACATTTTAGACACTCTGTTATTTAAACATGTCTAAGTTATATCAAGTTTAGACAGAACGTCCCATTTGCCTTGGCATAACTCAAATCTCTACATTATCCCTGCCTTAGCAAAATCCTCAGAGGGATTTATCACTCAAACTCTGTTCAAACATAAGCCTGCCAAGGAACTGCCCTTGAGAAAAAGTTTTAGTCATTTGCTTCTGCTGCTGTTTAATTCTGTTACATAAGAGAAACTGAAGGGGGGCAGACAAGAGGGCCATAGCTCTGTCTTGCCACCATCACCACCGGGCAAGAGTAGCTGCCTGGAAGCATGCTGCACTGTCACTCACCCTCTGTGTGCTGGAAAACTGTAATGGCATTTTCCAGTTTGCATTATTTTCTAGATATTATAGCACATTACTGACACTTGTATGTAGTTCTCACAGTCCACCCTTGCTGACTTTTTAATTAATTGCTGAAAATGTGAAAACTTGATTTACCAGAATAAGAAGGTAACAGTTTCCATGGACAAATCTAGGATTTTGAAAAGGGAGGTCCAAGCTGTGCTGCTCTTTGCTGTTAGGGGAAAGCAGCCTACTGAAGGGAGTTCTGAGCTCCTTGCACCAGGCCTGGGCAGAACCCCAGGCTAAGCCTCCCTGGGATGCACCACAGGATAGAGAGGGGAAATGGATGAGAAAACAGGGTGCTGCCCCTTCCCTGCCATGTGTCCCCACTGACCTTTTCTCCCTCACTCAGATCTTGCAGGCTTTATGCTCTGGGCAGAGCAAGGTAGGAGTGAGAGGAAATACCATGCTGACCTCCACACAGCAGCAGTAGTAGTAGCATTATGTGCCACAGCTTTGGCTCCTCACATTGCAGCTGCAATGTGGGGGCAGGTGTGGACACCACCAGCTGCTATAGCCAGGGTACAGGCAGCAGCATATCCAGGAGGGAGGTGATGAGCAGAGCATGAGTCTCAGGCAGCAGACTGGCAACCACCAGGGAGTCCATGCTATAGGCCAGGGGTTTTCAACCTTTTTTAGGGAGAGTACCCCTTCTGGTGGGTACTCATCCTGATGGTACCCCCTTCTGGACATGGAGCAAGGCAGGGGGTCCCCCAGCAGCCAGTCACTGAACAAGCATGTGGCGGTGGTGCTTCCCAAGTACCCCTGCTTTTCCATGCCACCACCATGTACCCCTTGGGGCCTTCCCAAGTACTCCCAGGGGTACACATACCACCAGTTGACAACCCCTGCTATAGATAATGCTGAAATCAGTACAGGGCAGGGGTAGGCAATCCCTGTCATGCGTGCCAGAGCATGGCACACAAAGGCATTTTGCTTGGTTCACATACCTTGTGGAAGGAGCCAGGGCTGTGCTGCCACAACAAGGATAGGGTCCCTTGCAGCTCCTATGCTGTCTACTCATGGCATGCCAACATCTTACAAATTGAGGTTGTGGGTCTTTTTGGCACTTTGCCCAAAAATGCTGCTGACCCCTGGTAGAGGGGGAGTCCATCGCCTAGGTGCACCTATGCTCACACCTGTTCAGCAGCAACAGGAGCAGCTGGAGAGGAGAGAGTCTAAACTATGGCAGGTAACACCATGATCCCACACTCCAGCAGTCAGACTATTACCCCTGCTCTGCACCAGGTGCACTATGCTTCTGCCCTGATCCCCTGCTACTTTTGCTGCTGCAGCAGCCACAACAGGTCTGGCTGGCACCAAGTTGGAGAGAGCCTGGGGAGCCACACCAACCCCCTTATAGCTGCTCTGCCCCATCCTTCGACCTTGGGAGGAACCAGGTCTCTTCCTCCCTACACCTGTGGCAGGAATTGGAGGTGGACAGGAGGTTGGGGGAGAGCTGAAGTGGTTCGTCACTGAATGCAAAATATACAACCAGGCTACTCCACTTCTATGCCAGTTCAAAGTCCCTGAGGCTATATACACACACACATAACGAACAACGCCCATATAAGCTGTCTGCCTGCTCCTAGAGCGATGCAGGTGCAGCAAAGACATTGTAGCTTTAAACCTGTTTTATTTGGGGTTTAATTTACATCAATTTAGCTCTACTGTGCCACTACAGGAGTGTGCAGACCTAATGCTTATAATAACTGATGCATACTACCAAGTAGCAACAACCCTTTCTCTTCTAAAGCAGTTAAAAGTTATGTCTGTCTACAGCCCAAGTTATGCTGCATAACACTGGAGTAATATAGTGATGAATCAAATCCTATGTTTTGATGCTGATAAGCCTATTTGAGATGTCAGTTATGAATGGTAATAGGGCACTGAGTTTCTATGTCAGGAAGCTGGCTGAAGAAAGGGAATGATTATCCACAGCCTCCACAACAACGTTAGGAGATCAAGAATAAGTATCTGCCATTAAGCCAATGATTTATATGTACGAAGGCGAGATCTAGCATGAACAATCCCAATAACCTGTTCCCTCCCAAAAAATGCAGATACGAATATATATTTTAGAATTATTTTACAAGCATAAGGCTCTCATTTCTCTTATTTTGTGCAGACACAAGCACTAATCATGCTTATAAAATGTGTATATAATCACCCCTGCCAGCAGTAATGGCCTGAAAGAACTTCTCTTACTGCAAAAAAGGCCATGAAATGAAAGGGAAAGTTGGTGGGGAGAGACAGCTGTGACCTCATATCTGCTTCAAGTATGATTAGGTGCATTTTGAACAGGAAACTTAGGTGAAAGGATACAACAATAAAGAGCACAGCTAAACTCCTGTGAATCCCTTTCTCCTAAAGCCCTGGAGCAAACTGTGAGGCAGAATGAGAAAGAACCAGAAAGACATTGGAAAGGCAGAAAGTGAGTATCTGTTATAATCTCCTCCAAAGAAGATAGTTAAGCAAGGGCTGCATCTCAAGAGAGTCTAAAAAGCCAGTTACTGAACCTCGCAGGGCATGCTGAGCACTCCAAAGGTGTGCCTACACATTCATTAATGCACCATAGTTACTGTGCATTAAGTTTAGTAACTGTATAACCAGGAACGAAATAAATGCACAGTAACTGGTGCTACTATGCAGTAGTGCTGGTGCATGGCTTTTTAGTGATGCTAACTGTGCAGTAGCCTAACACTACTGTGCAGTGGCTTATTAGCACTGTTTCTGCCCTGCACAGTACTGCACAGTAGAATTAGGCTACTGTACAGTTAACGTCATGTATAGACATACACTAACTCTCCCTGGCATTGCAGAATGGTTCTTCCTTTCCAATACATCTCTGATTTACTGTTGGGAAGAGAAGAGGGAGTGACTTAACATCCAGCATCTGGGGCCACTCTCCAGTGGGTTTTTCCATTCCAGTTTGGAGTGACAGGTCCTGAAGTCAGAGCTAAAAAACTAAAAATTGCTTATGTTTTTAAAACTGTCAAAATAATTTGTTAGAACAGCAAAATAGCTGTACTATCACTTTAAACAGAAATGAATTTTGGAAATGAGGCAAAGGCTTGTTTTTAAGCTCTACATAGGCTTTCTTTGCCTTTTAAAGAATATCTTGGAGCTGTCTCAGTGCCTTATCTTTTTGGCATACTTCAGAATTCTAAACGACTGATCACTCCGTACAACTGAGACACGAGTTGATGTATGTTCTTTTCATATGCTTTTTGGCCCATGAAGAGGAAAATGTCACCATGAAAGATGTGAAGCGTTTATCATTTTTTGTATAGCAATTTACTGAAAAAAGCTAAAGCACATGAAAATATAGTGTAATCACAGATTACAAAAAAGATTCTAATCATGCCATGGGCCACACGTATACCAAGTTATACTTTTGTTTCTCCATAGTACGGTAAAAAAGAACATACATAATAGAAGAATAAAACTATACGTGAAAATGAATTTATTTCCTCCATTCAATATCTTTAGGCAAGGAGACAATATCAAGAAGCCTAATGAAAATTCTAATCCTCTCCCTCAAAATATCTCACAAATTGTGATGAAAGAACAAAGAACTGAAGGAAAAAAGAACCTGCTGGTTACATTAATCTATCATCTTCTATTTATTTTCTTACATAAGTATCTTCTTTCCTTTCTAACGCAGCTAACAATACTCTTCTATTTCCTTACTTAATCCTTTATAATGCCACCATATCAGACTTAGAAGACCAACTTTTCAATAACTAAATGAATTATTTAATTTTGTTAGATACAGGTGCCCTGAAATCTGCATCTAAATGATGTGCTGGTATTTAACCTCAAGAACCTGACAGAAATAACTTGGGCACAAAGAACTCTTACCTAGTTATCAACAAATAGCATTTTACCTTTCTTATAAGAAACCTGCAAAGCACACTGGAGTCCCAACATCTTTCGTTTAATTAGCGTCATTGCAAGTGCAATTGAGTGCATGGAATAATCTTTTCTCCATTATATCTTATTGTTCATACTTTTATTTTTTTCACAAAGCTAATAAAAATGATTCTGTTGGATCAGTTCTGATTACTGAAAATTATCAAATGTCACAACTAAACTTTTCAGTAACAAAATTTTACACCAACTTACTCTGCTTATAGTGTATGCAGTTTTTGAGATATTCTAAATGTCTGTAGAAATATATATAATATGTGGTGCTGGCTGTTTAAACACTGTAATTTATATTATTGTCAGAAAATGGTAATAAAACAAAAGGCAATCAAAAGACCTTGATAGAGGTTCCTCACAGAGAAAATACACTGGTAAAGAAGCTGTGGCAGCAAAAACCAACCATCTTCCTCCTTCCACCTGTCATATGAACAACCTCAAAAGTGAAAAAGCAGCTGGGAAATGTGTATCTCACCAGTGAGACTTCTATAAGGTACTAGCCTCAGATATCCAGTAATCCAAGGAAGAATACAACAGTTTTCAATATATGAAGATTAGCTATGTACACTACACCAGATCCTTAGTTGATGTAAAGTGGTGTCACTCCATCACAATTAATGAAAGTATCCTAAGAGTAAGCCAACTAAGGATCTGGTTCATTGTCTTTAGTGTTTTATAGACAGCATCACTGAAGTTCTCAGTCTTACCTTGTTGTAGTATTGCACCTGAACAGAGTGCCACTGTCCATCACTGACTCCTCCTAGGACAAACGGTGAAACTGTGGTTGAGGTCTCCCCTGAAACGTTAAAATATTTTAAGAGAATGAGAAAAAAACCTCAATTTCATACTGTCATTTATCATCATACTCTGCAACGTTCAAAACATGAATACAAACCAAGTTCTGCTTTGAATACAATAGATCACATTCCCCCAAAGACACCCAGAAATAATGCAGGATACACAAATGTTAATATAATATGCAAGCATTTAGAGTTTGATTCTGTGAGAGCCTGAGTACCCTCAATTTTGTTACATTCTACTGGAATGTTGGGTGCATAAATATGAAAGTAATTTTGGTAATACATCTTTATATTCTATAGCAGCACATGTGTACGACAAAGAGAGAAACTGAAGAAGCTGCCAACTGAGAAGGTTTATATAAATGTTGTTGCTTTTTCTTTCATTCACAAAACTGATTTCTGGTTTGTAGAGTATTGTGCTGACTAAAGCACAGTGGTACATGAAAGGAAATTACTTTTAGATGAAGCTAAGAATCTGAAACTTGACACTAATAGTTAACACAGTATTCAGAAAAATATTCTGTGTCTTTATATAATTTTTAACCTTGTGATTAAAGAATGTGTTTGGCAGCTTTTCATCATTTAAAATTAAGGGGGTTTTCTATATGTTGGATTTAAACAAGTAAAAGGTTTTAAGCAGGTATGCAAACAAGAACAACCAGCATGGTGACTACTTGTGCTGCTTCAAAGTAATAACAAGACAAACATTTACAGCAAAAGTACACGTGCCTGGCAGACTGAATAGGATCTCCCCTCCTACCCTTCTAAACACTTTCACAAAGTTCCTATTCCAGTGAAAGAAGAGAAGAAAGAACGTTAAAATAACTGTCTATATAATACATCACAGAAAAGACTCCCCTCCCATAAGTTAACAAAACTCACACAATCACATGTTGCACATAAAGATCACATTCTTCTCTCTACTTGCCACTAACTCTCTGCTATTATCTTCTGTGTCCATAACTATTTCTTAATGCCAGATCTTTACACTTTGTTTATTTAAACAATATAACCTAGTTTTGAATCTGATCTACATCCTCTGAAAGGGATCTCTTTCACGGAAACAAAAATATGTTAAAAATTCATGTCTCCACTCCGTGAAGCTCCATTGATCCCTAATTATTTTGTCTTGTTACCTGCTAACATTGTTATGACATGTTACTCTACAGGCAAGCTTGACAGCTAACATGTCCAAAACTTGCATTACCACATTAGTTTTCACCCATAATACTAAAATATTAACCATTCTTCTTTTAAATAAGAGAATCTCCAAATATCCAAAGGAAATTCAATCAGTTGAACTAGTACAAATTCAAACTTTATTTCATTCACTTAAACAGAGTCTCTAAATTTACATGAGTATAAGTAACAGCAGAATTTTGCCTAATGTCATTTATCTTCAAGGTGTTGTATTAACAATCTGAATCATGTTCAGGCAGGCAAAGGACAGGGAATATATAATAAATAAAACAAAAAATACCCACTCAAGCTATCATGCATTATTTCATAACAATCATCAATTAAGAAAGTCTTCCTTAAAACCTGTTTTTGAGTTTTGTAGAGAATAATGAAGAAGCAAAACTTAGAAGCCCTTAGATACACAGGGCCCAACCTTCTGTAAAATATATCAGGATACATAGATACAGGTGCATTGGATTTAACCAGTGAAAATTATAGACCCAATTTTTATGGCTAAGGAGCACACAGACTCCAATGGAGATAGAGTCCATTTCACTGATTTTATGTTTTGTATATTTTCTTTTACTAAAATCAAATTGGACATAAATGCAACCTGGTAATATCCTTTTTAGAAAAGAAAAATATAAAATAACAAGATTATTCCATGGTAATAATGGTATGGTAATAATGTGTCTGGGACAGTCCTCTCTCATTATTCCACCTCTACATACCCCATAAACTAGGCTTCAGGAGGAGGCAGTGTGTAGAAGCAGCAGCAAGCAGCAGTTTGGGCAGTACGTGTCATGCAGTACAAGGCATTCTGGGAATTCTGGCTAGGTACAGACATTCAAAAATCCCACGGCGGAACTAAGTTATGCAGTTTTCTATAGGTAGCATAGTTTAGATTGGTAGCAAACAGAACGCATATTCACCCTTTCATGGGACAGGGGGCAAATCTTAGATTGGGTGCCACCATTTTTAAATCTCAGACTGTGCACATAGAACTTCTTTTCTGTTACAGGTATAGACCGGTTTCCAATCACCTATACCAGTAAAAGTGTAATGTCTGTACCTGGCCTATAGTTTTCTAAGGAGGAGTAGGGTTGGCTGCTGCTGGGGGGGTGGGGTGGGGAGGGGAAGTTTTCATGCTATCTTTTTGCCACTGAAGCCATAGTTGGAAAGGGCAGGCACAGTGAGGGATGGGAAGGAGAGGCAAGGCATGCCCTCCCTGTCCTTCTGATACCACTCCCTAGACAGCACTGGGCACAGGCCCTGCTCACCCCCTCCATGTTATGCTACTGATTATATTTGCATGTATATGTTCATATACCCACATACAAATATATGCAAAAACATTTGCCCATCTAATACCTATTGTAGCACTCCTCAGACTATAGAGTTTTAGAACATCATACATTCAACACAGCACTTGCACGATCATTGTTCCTATTTCTTTTCTTCATCTTAACAAAGAAATTGCTTGAGGGAAACAGCCAGTGCCATTTATTCTTCACTACCCAGATGGAAATCATCATCAAACCACTGTATCAACCACTAGTCATCTGTCCTGCTGGATTTAAAAAAGCTAAAAATAATTCCTTCCAGGCAAATGTATTAAACTTATTCATCAGCTAGTATGGGGATGTGAGATATTGACTAAGAACTTGAGCTGAAGCCTCTTCAAGTCAGTGAAAAGTCTCAGTTACCTCACTGGGCTTTGACTCAGGCCATAAACAATGTATTGCCTGTTTTATTTTCCATTGTGTCAATGAAGACAGATGGTTAGGCATTTTTCAACAAATCCTTTTTTCAACAGATGTCCACATGTTGAAACTGAAACTTTTTGCGGAAACAACATACATTTTGAGGAAACTTTCATGAGGAAAGTTTATCAGATCTAGGACTGAATTTCTGATCAAGTGCAGAGACAGAGAGCCACCTCAGAATATAAGATGCAGCCGACAACTCAGTACTTCAGGTATGAACTTTGTTTCTTGCCTCCGGCACCAAAATGACACAAAACAGGAACTTGAACCTGGGCCTTCTATTTCCTAGGTAAATCCCTGAATTCCTGATCTGTTTGCTCTTCTGGATACCCTCTGCCTCTCTACTTGCCCCTCTGTCTTCCCCCACTATTTTTACAAAATATTTTCCCAAGGTCTTGGTTTTTCCCCCAATATACAATTAAATCAAATGCCTAAAACTTAAAATGTTTGTAAAATTAGTTCCTTGTTTTCCAGTCATCCCTAGCAGTGAATGTACAGTTTGGTTCTTCCTACTGCTTCGAGGAGTACTAGCTGCTGCCATGTGGAGGTGCTATAAAATGCATGAATGAATTCTACTGACAGCAGTTTTACTAAGTGGAAAATAAAAGGCTGTCCTTTTCCCCGACTCACTGTTACTTTTTCCTCTCTTTGATGTATTATTTTAGGATAACATGCATAGCATATACCACATTGCTTTGCTGGCACATAGTAAAGAAAGAAAAATCAATGAAAATATTTAATCACAAAAAGATAAGGGTAACACTCATTTAAGTGAGTATGGGTTACAAGGCCAGCTGTCAGCCCGCTGTTAAATCTTTTGTTGTAGAGTTATAAACTCACTCTGGGTTTATAACTGTTATGCTCCTTATCTATGAAAGTGAGTGCTACTACCATAACAAAGAATGTTGCAGCTGAATCATCTTGCTAGCTTCTTCGCACATTTTGTCAAGATAGTTACTATGTTGGATCTGAATTCTAATATCCTCTCTATTTATAAGAATTCTTAGTTACATCAACAATGGCAGATGAACAACTATTAACATGAAAGAATGACGCACCCTACCTATAAATGCCCAAATACTTGGCAAGCTTTACTTACGGTAAATAGTTCCTGCCAAAAAATACCTCTCCCCAAATATATTTCTTTATATTAGAAGTATCAAGCAGCTCCTTGACATTTAGTAACACTGGCAGCGTTCAAGTTCTCTTCTCAAGTTCACAGCGCTCTTTAATCTTTCTTTCCACTTAGTCATGTAACAGAAATGTTAAATTATTGATAAACATGAAAAGACTGCATTCTCCTTTCTCTTGCCCACCTCGAAGGAGTGAGGGACTGATAAAATGTCTTACTTTTTGGGGGCCTCATTCTATTCCTACTGAAACCAAGGGAAGTTTTTCAGCTGATTTTGATGAGATTTGGGTTTGGTCTTCAGTGGCAAATTAAAATGATTTGATAAGTGTCCCATGTTGTTACTGGTCAACGATTGAAAAGCTGTGGATACCAAACCATAATTTAAAAAAATAAAGAATGCAAGAAATGAAAGCTAAATTATTAAATCTGGTTACATTATTAAAACTATGAAAAAGTACCATATCAATCAGCAGTAAAAATAATTGATGAAGAAATAAAGAAACTTCATAGTCTTTAAATAGGTTTAAAATACAAGTAATTAATTCTCTTCACAACTTTAGAAATGTCAGACTACATAGTCAAGGAACACCTTACCTGCAGAGAATGTTAGTTGGATTTGCTCTTCAATGATCTCTAGGGCAATGAAGTCATGCTTTTCATTAAAACGGCCATTGTAAAGAAGAAGAGCATTTCTTTCTCTGGTTGCAAACCTATCACACATAGATGAACACAATTTTTTCATGGTACGACTATAGAGTAAAGAATGTACAATCAAATCACTCTGAAAAATAATGCCACATCAGTCACCTAATCTCATGAAATAAAACTGTACTGTAACTGTATGATCCTTTTAAAATTAACTTAAATTTTGGAAATTTCCCAGGAAAGAATACTAAAAATGATTTAAGGCCTCTCATTTTGATAACTGTATAATGTATGCATGAAGAAAAACACTTAATGCAATATTAAAATTCATATTTTAAAACAGCAGAAAAATAAAAGCTAAATGAATCAAAATGATTAAATTTTAATGCAAACATTTTAACATTAGCCTGCCAATAACATCAAAATAATTCATTTTGACTTTTTATATAAAACATTTTTCTCAAAATCAACACAATCCTGTGAAACGTTTTCAAAATGCTTTGGAAAACAACCTGTATTTTTGATTAACAATTCTACCAGCTCTAACAAAACATCTGTAAAGAAAAGAGGTAAAAAAACAGATATATGCTTTCCTGTAAGGCCAGAATGATTAATTAGCTGAATGAAGTGTTACTGTGACATAAATATTTCAGTCTGTTTTAATTTCCTGCATTCAGTTTCACTGTTTCGTTGATGATCATTTGCATTTCCTATCTGATACACAGGCAATTTAGTGTTGCTGGTTTTGGGGTCACAAAATTTCCTTTGCTAGATACATTTCAGCAGCCGAGGAAAAGGAATTTCTACATTTTTTTTTAGGGAAGAACTCTTATTGTTTTCTTTTAAAACTCAGGACATGTAATTTATAAATCACCTTAAATAACTTATTCTAAACAATTTCCAGTTGATGATATCCCTTTGCATAAGAGTGAATGAAGGAACTGTTGAAGAGAGGCAAGATAGATAAAATGCATGTTTAGTGTGTCAAAAGCAGGACGTTGCTGGTAAGTGTCCCAAACTATAAGAACAAAGCTTAGCACAGACAAGGAGGGTTTATGGTAAATAAGCATGAGATTTTAAATTATCTTTCCTTTCCTTAGAAACACTATGGCATCTGCCCTTAGTGAGAACATATGGTGTGTGTAGATCCTATAGGCTCCAAACCATTTAAACACTGGGAATGCTCATTAGCTTGCAACATAGTCAGTGAACATATGGGTTATTTTTAAAATCCGTTTTTAGTCACAAGGATGAGCTACCCCCACCACCACCCGTTGCGCTCTGGGAGGAATCTAAGGCTGAAGGATGCTAGACACCGTGGGATTACAGGAATGCTCCTAAATCACAAAATATGAAACAGCAAATCCTTTGTCTAGCCAAACTTCTAATTCTTGATTATCCTCAAGTAGTTTTCCCACCTGTGCTGAAGGAGAATAAACACCAAAGAAATAACCAATATAAAAAAGTTACCTCTCAAATCTACAAGAGCAGATATTACATCATCCAAGACACTAAATGTGATCTAGAGAAAAGTGTAGTTAGCTGTGTTAGCAGAAAGTGTAGCACCTTATAGACCAGCAATTCTCAAGCAGGGTGCCATGGTGCTGTGATACCCTCTAAAGGCTGTGGAAGTGCCTAGCCCCTATGCCAGAATCAAAGGAATCGCTTTTTCTCTTGTCCAGGTGGTCAGTGTACCTCAGACAAGCACTTGCCTGCAGCTGTTTCCCACCTCCCAGAAGCCTGGGCCACCCCCGCGCTCCCAGAAGCACACTCTGGTTTATGCAGGTGAGCTTGTGGATGAACAGCTTTTACTGCTGACTGCACTTTTACCGTGTTGTTCCCATGCTCCTGGGCCCAGCAGGAGGGGCTGCAGGTGCATGTGGCTCCAACTTCTGGCATGCAAATCGCCAAAGGAGCAGCTGTGGAAAGGTTGGGGGGAATTGGGGGGAAGGCAGCACTTGTCTCTTCGGCTGGGGACATAAACCAGTTTAAGTGAATGGAAACTGGTTTTTAACCTGTAACAGAACAGAAGTTCAGTCCACATGAGCCACTTTCAAAATGGCCAAAACCAGTTTACGATAAACCTGGTTGGATGTAGTATCATACTTAACTGATTTAAGTCAAACTGGTTTATGGAACTTCTGTCCCAGATCCCTTCCTGGTTAAGTTAACTCACAATCCCCCAGCATCCCAGGATGCTTTGCAGCCATGGGCTATGCTGTTTGCTCCAGTGAAGTAGGGATTGCTTCGCTCCTCTGCTCCTTATCCTGCATCTGTCAGCCCATAGTGATGGGGGGGGGAGGGGGGACGACAGGGGAACAGACCTCCAGCCCCTCTAGTCGGGGTCTACAAAGCACATGAAAGGGAAAGCCCCTGCAGTGGGAGTTTTTCAATCCCCACCCACTTCCCAGCTGCTGATTGCTTCAGTGGCTGATACAGGAGGGAGGGAAAAGTCCTCCTCCCAACCAGATGCCTGCCCATGTAGCCCAGCATGGGGGCACCAGGAAGCCCCTGCCATGAGGAGCTTCCCCTCACCCCAGCCCACGGTCCCCTAGCCAAGGGCAGCTAAGGGGAATTCGTCCCTTCCCAAACCCCAGAACTGCTTGCCTCAGCCCCTGTGAGTCTTAGGCAGCCTCAGGGATGGAAGGAAAATTCTCTCCTTAGTTTTACCTCAGTTGCTGCGAGGTAGAACTAGTGCAGGGGAGTGGAAGAATTTCCCTCTGCTCCCAGAGGCTGCCCCAGGCTATGCCTAAGACTTGCAGGGGCTCAGGCAAGCAGCTCTGGGCTTCGGAAGGGGAATAATTCCCCTCAGCTCCCTGGGGCTGCCCCTGGCTGGGGCACCCTGGGCAGGGGTGAGGGAAAGTCCTGCAAGGTGAGGGCTCCTCAGTGCCCCCCACACTGGGCTGCATGGGCAGGAACCCAGCCAGGAGGACTCCTTCTCTCTCCATCCTGGGGCAGCAATCAGCACCTGGAAAGGGGAAGGGTGGAAATACCACTCAACAACCCAGGGCTGCCAAGGCTGAGGACCCCGGGCAGGGGGAAACCTCCAAAGGGGGAAGCCCCCCCCAAGGTGGGCCAGCACCCAGACAGGGGGCTCCTTAACACCCTGTGGGAGGACAGCAGAGGGTTGGGGACACTTGGCTGGGCTGGCACTGGTCAGCAGACTGAGACGCATGCTCCAACACCCCCTGCCTACTGGCCTGTATCAGTACAGGCCTCTCCCTGTCTTTCTCAATTGAAAACTTGAATGACTGTTCTGTTGGTTATTGGTTCAACCTATGCACCATAGAGGAAGGTGCCTAGATTGAATCAATTCTATCCTGGACTTTTAGACTGTCTGTTCTTAACCTTTAGGTACAGACCAGGGGCAGGGAGGGCACAGTAGGTTGAGGTCCTGCCCCTGCCATCCTCACCTTTCACTACCTAAATTTCAACTCAGTGTTTCCCAAAATGGTGCTGCTAGGTTCCTGAAACTCAGAAAGGAGTGCCCTGAGGCTAAAAAAATTAAGCATCACCGTTATAGAGGTCTTTAAGATTTTGACATAGCTCCCTGATGTGAAAACTATTGAGCTAGTTTGTTGTTTCCCAGAAAGTTCCCACAAAGTGAGATGGAGCTATACTAAACAGAAGCACCCTACACTACAAGGGTCCCTTCCTAAAAGCCCAGCTGGGAGAGGCCTCTCATAGAACAAGAACCACGTGGCAGAGACTATAGAACACTCCTTCCTTTACACTGAATATGGACCTGACAGGTTAAATCCTTTCATCTCTCAGCTTTCCCTTGTTTTTCAGGGACGTTTGGAAACTTTCTTACCATGCCCTAGGATCAGTTTTGATCAAAACCAATGCATAGTACCATATTTACTCAAATCTAAGAGCTGGCGGTGAGGCGGCTAAGTGCAATGGACACTATAGTTTATTTGGATGGGCAGCACTAACCTAGCCTTGTGGTAGGTTCCCATCAATGTGTTTGCCCAATATTGGCCATGTGTTTTACAGACATGCTCAATGTGGGCTACATTTTAAAAACTTCATAGTTAGTTTCTATTACTGAGCACATGCTGCTTCTGGCAGCAGTTTAATGATTGATAACATATTTAACGGGGGCGGGGTTTCCTTGTATGCAAATATAACATGAAGGGCATTTTTCTCCATGCTGAGGGGGCGAGGGGGGGAACCTCATGTAAATGCTGTACTTTATATGTGGAGCCTTTATCTCAAGAACTTGGCAAATTGTATATATTGTATCTACACATGCTGATTTAACTACACTTACAAGGCTCTATTGAATTTCTGACCACCACAATGTTAAGGCACAAGAAAGGAAAAAATGAAAACATCCTGTAAAGGAGTAGCAGGGCCACACTTGGGTGTAAAGCAACAAGCTGTGTTTCTAGGATTTGCTTAGATTAGGAAAACTGATTGATCTGCACTAAAACCTTAACTAATCCTGACCTCTTTTCCTAAGGTAAGCAAACTTCCAATGCTAATTGCTACTTCTTTTTTTTGTATATATTAACTAACCCCAAATCTCTTCCTGGTGTCCTAACAGGGTAGCGCGCTTTCCTGTGATGTTCCTGGTCAAAGTCAACTTTAGAAACCAAGGGTCAACTTCAACCAGCTAAATCAGTAAAAGATTCCAGGCTGCACCTTCATTAGAAAAAAGTTGCATTTACAAATTGAGTAACATTGGTTTAGTTAAGCCTCACCTAGCCTTGACCTCTTATTCCTATCTACGGAAAACCTATATTAAGAGACTGAAGGGACAGAAGAAGTTGCCTTATCTGCAGAATAATTATTTGGGGCACAATAAAAAAAGGGGAGATTTTCAACCCTCCATCCATGGGAATGCAGTTTCCTTGCAAAGACAGATACAGTCTCTTCCAAAACATCATTCTGCCAATCTTTGGCACTCACAGAGCCTAAGGCTGTTTGCAGACATGAAAAAATAAAACAAATTGTGCTTTACAGGAAGAAGCATGTTACTTTCAACCCAACTCTGCAGCATCTGGACACATTGGGTGCTTCAGTGGGGCTTTTTTGGCATTTTTATCTAAAGCTGATTCAATCAGCCATTAGATAAAAGTGCCAAAAAGCCCCACTAAAATGCCCAATCTATACAGATGCTGCAAAGCAGGGTCAAACTAATGCACTGCCTCTTCTGGGCATGTGCTGGGATTGGCACAGGAGTATGCCAAGTTTAAATTAAACCCCCCCTTCTTTTTGTTTTTCACATCTGCAAGCAGCCCAGATGACTCTGTGCATTCTGACTCAATGAAAGGGTAGTCTAGAAGTGGAGACCTAAGAACTGGCCATTATCTCCCTGGCCAAAATCTGTAGGGATTGTGCTACATAGTTAATGCAGCATGAGACAAGCAATGGGTTTTCATAGAATCGTAGAATCAATGAGTCTGAAGGGACCTAGACAGATCATCGAGTCTGACCCCCTGCCATGGGCAGGAAGGAGCACTGGGGGTGGCAGGGGTCATAAGACTCCAGCCAGGTGCCTATCCAGTCTCCTCTTGAAGATCTCCAGGGAAGGTGAGAGCACCACCTCTCTGGGAAGCCTATTCCAGGCTCTGGCCACCCTTACTGTGAAGTAGTTCTTTCTAATATCTAACTTAAACCTATCCTCCCTCAGCTTGCGGCCATTGTTCCTAGTGACTCCAAGGGGGGCCCTGGTGAACAGACTTTCTCCGAGTCCCTGCTGGTGGCCCCTGATAAGGTTGTAGGCAGCCACAAGATCCCCACTTTTTTTTTGTGGAGCCCCAACCTCCCACCATATCCCTGTGCTATTCAGATGTCCTTATCTGAGGCCAGGAATAATGACAGGGGATAAGGAACCTGGCAATCACAGCTTGCTGACTGCACCCACCACAGATCTAAATGTGGGCAACAATTGGTTGGCAGGCATCCAGCCAGATCAAATGTGAGGCATGCTACTGCAGGACATGCCAGGCATGTCTCTACTGGCTGCACGTTGGAGATGCTTTCCTCGCACAAGCTCCTTCTTGCCTTCTCTATGGACACTTCTGGCATATCTGCTCTCTCCTAAACCATAAGGGCTACAATTCATCCCTTATCTATATTCAAATACAAGGTTTTGTGAAACTTCAGTAGGAAAAACTACATATGCAGACAAAAAATACTACTTTCTACTGAACACTGTAATATGATAGTTGTGAACACACATGAAAGTCATTCTCGGTAGTCACTCCTCAGCTCTGGGACTTGTTTCTCTTTAAGGCTTGCCAGAACCTGAGCCTAGACATCTTCTAGAAGTGGTTTAAGACATTCCTCTCTGATCAAGCATTTAGCAAGCAACGCTAAGCTGGGATACTGTTGGGGGAATGAGGTTATTTTATATTTTTAAAAAAATATTCCTGTTGCTTTTATAAGTTATTTTATTTCCTTCCTTCCATATGCTGCTCTTCTCAACAAAGCTGCCATGAGTCTTTGTTGAGAAGAGCAGCATATGAATCAAATAAATGCATAAATAAACCAAATATATGAGGAATGCCAACAGTATTTCACATAGCTTCACGTGATTAGCAGGGCAGGATTTAAATGCAATTTGGGTATAAAATAGTATTGGATTATTGAAGAAAAATGCGAAAGAAGATGTTCATGCTCCATCTACCATAGGAATCAATGGCAGTTCCGTCAGACACGTTTAACTCAGCACGCTTCAATATGCACCTACCCTCGGGGCTGTCCAACTGATGCCTACCTGACTCATGGGGGGTGCATGCATGGCCTGCAGACTCCCACCCAGCCACTTCACCCCAGTACTCCTGAAGCCACAGTGGCCATGGTCTCTGGGGCAGGACATCACGGTGGGAAGAAGCCCAATGAACCTGCTGCCCATGTGGCAGCAATAGTGGGGGGAAAAGAGGGGAAGAAGGAATGGGATTTGTGCTGCCCTCACAGCATGTGGCCTTCACAACATGTGTGCAGTCCCTGGCCTCCCAGAAGTTGGACAGCCCTGCTCTACCTCAACCCAAATCAAAGAGAGATCACAGATTTGGACTGGAATCCTCTGGTCTCAAGAAAAAAGGGGACTAACTTACATGAGGGAGACTGTGAAGTGGAAGCGCTGCCTTAACCCCTTGAAGGTAACGAATGACTGGGGGGGGAAGCTTCTTGTTGTCATTTCACAGTAAGGTCTTTCGTACTCTCCTGGAGGGCACTCGCATTTGAAACCTCCTACCAGCAGGTTAACACAGGTTCCTCCATTTTTACATACTCCTGGTGCGCAGCGGCCTGAGCGAGCATTCACTTCACAGTACTCTCCTGGAAAAGAAAGAAACTAATGTCAGGCATGAAACACATGACACTGGGTTCTAATTAAGTAACAAGTTGCCAGAGACTGATAGAGTTTTTCTATTAAGCCTCATTTACATTCATGTTTCTGTAATCAAGCTAAGGGGCTATACATTGTGTATGCCACGTTATGTTTTAAATTTTAAAACTGATCATAGTTCTGGATATTATTTCCTGAACGACTCTTTTTCAAATAGTTAACAACGTTGGCACTAATTTTTAGATTTCTAATCTACTTTCAGCCTAGAATGATAAGTACATATACCAGAAAAAGGATGACAGTAACACTAAAATCCTATATACTTCCTATCAACCTAAGTGTACACAAATTGTTCCAGCATTTCACTGTAGACTGGAAATTGAGTGAACAGACGTGTGTGCATTTCCTCTTGACTGGAATTCTGTTTTATTGGAAATGTCACTGACAGAGTAAGGTGTGTACATTTATAAAAGAATGCACAGGATGCGGATGACATATAGATTGCTTCCATTTTTTTCAAAAGTATCCAGTGAATGTGTATCATTTAGTTAGTCTTCCACCACCATTAAAATTGTTAGGAGTTATGTATCTCAATTACAGACTACTGAAGTTTTCTTCCTCAAATGCTATAATTTTATACCATTCAAATATATTAAGATTTGTTAAGCTTAAGCACTCAAAAAGTGAAGCCTGTTTGCACTGAAGGTAAATTTGTAAGTGCAGAATTAACTTTTGCCCACCATTGCTCATGTATTACAACAAGAGTTGTCTTTTTCAAAACTGACTTTTGATTTTGTAGTTTACAAGGACTATAGGACCTGTTCATGAGTCCCTTGGCCTCTGCAGACTTTGCAGGGTGCAAAGGCAATACCTGCTGCAAAATTTTCTCCCTACAAAGCACTAATTTGTGTGGTAATTATTTAACATTTGTGTACTGAATGTGGCTTATGAGGTACCTGTCACTATTATGTTTTATTGCAGCAACCCAGATAGGGATGAAAAACAGTTTATGAAAACTGAACACAATTCAATTAAATTAATCCAAGAAATACTACCAGATGACTAAACATAGAACAAAACTGTGTGGCACAATACAGCTAAAAAAGGATATTTCTAGCACTATAATATTTGCATAATTACCAGTTGTGGATTTACATAGTTACATGACTTCAATCATGATGAAAACTTTATGAGTGCATTCTTAGAGAAGTCAAAATGATATTTAAGGAATTTATGAATCTTCCACAGATGTGAAATACAGTAGAATCCTACAATTCCATTATTATTGTCACTCAAATTCATACTTGTGTGGGGTACAACCTTAATGGTCTACATCCAATTTGAATTTAGTTCCGTGTTTTTGACTACAACCAGATAATATAGGCAATCGCAGATGGAACAATAAACTGAAAAAGTGCATGTTGCAAGGCATGCAGGTACAACGAAGTATCTCCGGTAAACAAATATTTTACACAAAACCAGAAGATTAGAATGCCAGAAACTCTCAATTAGCAAAGCTCTTTAAGCATGTGCTTACAGTTAAACACAAGTTATATGCTTTCCTGTATCAGGATTTATGTTCCTAAATTCATATTTTATCACATTTTATCACTATGACAAAAGGATGGAAAATCCCGTTCTATTTCCCAATACCGCCAGTACATATCAATTCAGGCAAGATTATCTTTAGGGATGCCCAATATTAACATAGAAAAGAGGTCATGTAGATTACAACAAGGTGTAACATGCTTCCCCTCACAAGGAAGTACGGTTTTAGAGGGAAAAAATCCACTGGCAGTGTGTTGAATATGAAGGGACACAATGTAAAATAAGCACATTTGTTAAAAAGATGCTAAGGAATATGTTCGCTTTATAACCAGAGCCAATCACTCTGCACCCCAACAATCCAGAACAACTCAAACAACCCTCCTTCTGTATACCTAAACTCTTCAAGAATTAAAATGACATATTTCCTACATAAAAGACTAAGCACAGGCTTGTCCTATTTATAAAGGAGTAGGATATTTAGTAATATAGATCTGCAACTGTGAATGGAATGGAATCCTTGAGGCTTGCTGAAAAGAGACCAAAACCATGGACAAAAGCAAACAAGCCACAGACCTGAACACACAGAAGAAAAAAAAGACATGACATTGACAAACAGGAGGGATTTTTTCCACTCTAGCATGTTGCTGGAATACCATGGCAATACAATACCTTCTCAAGCTGAACTCATTTAATTGTTCTATATTAATTCTTCCAAGCTGCAGATTATCAGTTGAGATACAAAAATAATTTCAGTTTATAACATACAACTGTAAAACCATTCCAAGTTCACAAAGAAGTTTCACAGTAAAAGCTGCATTATCCTGCACTTCAGCAACTGGCATGCTCCATCAACTGCCAATGCTGGTTGACGCGGCAAAAGCAAACCAGAAGTGTCCACTGTGGCACTTCCAGTTTCGTTCAGCCCCCGCAGTCCAGAGCAAAGCAGCCTGTGCAGGGGCCCCTTTTCCTGTCCCCTGGCAAACTGATGCAGGGAGGGGCAGCAGCCCGAACAGGCAAAGATGCTTGTTCGGGCCTCTCAGGTAACCAGCATATTTTGTTATCTGGCACTCCCCATTCCCCACGGGTGCCAGATAACAGAGCTTTTGCTGTATTGATTTACCTTTATTATGGCTTCATTTATATATTGGAAAAAATAATTTTGCAATTCAGTTAAAATTATACTTAGCAACATATTCATATATATAGAGCATTACCCAGTTAATAAAATTACAGTACCTTACATTAATCTCTACCATAAATGAGAATAGTATGACATATATTTTTTGATGTTGAGTATCATGTTATAAATATATAGTCAAAATCTATTGAAATCTTTTTTAATTGAAAAATCTGCAATGATTCAAAATTAACATAAATTTTCAAAGAAAAATATTCCCCTTATCTAATATCTCCAAAGAAACTTGGTGACTTCTGTTACTTATAATTCCTTCTGAATTATTTAATAAGTGCTTTCCTGGACCTTCTAAGTACCCCCTCAAGAAAGCACTGCAAACATTGTTCTCAGAACACCTGATATGTCTTGACAAGCAAATAAGCCTAAAATGTGTCTCTTCAATTTGTCTATTTTTTCTGAATAGATATTAAATATATTTTTTTACAACATTTAAAACATTTTTTAAAGGATGATAGAATATGAAGGTACACTGCTACCATTGCAGTGTGCACATTATGGCTAGGGACAAACATTAAAAAAGCCTGAGCCTGAATCGATTCAATCTTTGCAGGTCAGTTTAACCTGGCTAAGTTAAACAAGAGTTAGCAAGAATCTGTAGGTCTGCACTGAATTGTCTGCTTCATGGGGGTTTTTTTCCAGTACATGTTGGATATATTAATCATTCACTTGGGCTCCAACACTTTCACCTGGGTTCTAACAGTTTCCTAAGTGAAACTGATGGTCTAAAGAGAGAGAAATTCTTTCTTTAAGGAAAGAGGGAAACAACAAGAAATAGGGCACCAACATTTTTTGAAAATGCAATCTCCATTAACCACCTGCCCTGAAGAAGAATCAATCACGAACACGCAAATTTTCTTGTTAGCTTAGCCATCATATGAAATATCCTTCCTCCTTAGCAAGCATAATTCTGAAAAACTATAATGGTGATAAATAGTGAAAGAATGCATAAAATATATAAAGGAAAAGTTTTTTAAAAAAACTAAAAAGAGCATTACATATTTCCCAGAACAATACATTTGTAAAAATCTCCTCCAGTAACACGAAATCTTCACTCCTTCAGATATCTGTATTACTTGGAAGAAATCCAAAGTAACAGCAACTTTCAGATAACTGAGCAACTGAATCTCTAAAGCAGGATCTTAACATTCTATATAACCCTCAGAAAAAGATTAGGATTCCATTAGAATCTCATCAGGCCTCCACATTAAATATTGATAGACTGTGTGAACAGCCACTGCCAGGACTTGGTGTACAGTTACAGTAAGCAAGAAAACTGATTGTTCTAGCAGATCTCATCTTGTTGCTACCTGTTTAGAATCCAGTGAGACTTAGTAGAGGCACATACAACCTCACCCAACAAAATGAACAAAGAGAATGTAAGTTGCAACCTGTGCAAGGAAATTTTTCCTCTATGACCTACTCTTCAGATGTCTACTTCATGTTCTCCATTCATTTCCAGCATAGACTGAGTGCTTACTGTGCCCTGAGCTCTGCATTAGGGATAAGAGACAGGGCAAATTCATAGCTTTACTGAGACTAATGGGCACAAGAATGACGAATATAGTAATGAGCTAAAAAAAGTAACCAAAACATTGGGGATGAAGTAGACAATGCATTGTTACTGAGTGTAGAAGCTGCCAGACGACTGAGGATTGTGAAAGCCAAAAATAATTAAGGACAATTGCCAGAAATCATGCCAAAAAATCATGAGATTTTGAGAATCATGAGAACAAAATGCCAAAAATCATGAGATTGGTTTAAAATTCATGAGACATTCCAAAAGAATAAATTTGTGAGGCTTTTTACTTTTTCTTTGCTTTCTGATGCTTTTAAAGGAAATTGGCAGCCCCCCCAAAATGTCAGTGCTTCTGGGCTAGGGATACAAATTGCACATAAACTGGTACAAGTGATCAGAAAACGCTTCAAATCAGTAACACAACACAAATTCAGTGCACATAAACCACTTTCAAAATGGCTGAAACTGGTTTAAGATAAACCTAGATGGATGCAATATCAGACTTAACTGTTTTAGGTTAAATCAGTTTATTGAACTTCTGTCCCAAATCCCCCCCAGATTCAAGTTAACTCACAGTCCCCCAGCATCCCAGGATGCTTTTCACCTCCCCTACAACCCCCGCACCCCAAAAGGTGGGCTGCCTTGCCTTGACCCAAGCTGTCTGCTCCAGCCGAGCAGGGAAGCGTGCCCTAGTGCCCCCTCCCCACCAAGCTTCTAGCCTGGGCCACTGCAGGTATGTGGCTGCATTTCTAGAATCAAAAGTGAAAGTCTGTTCACTTGCTAATCAGTTCAATCTATGCAGTTTAGTCTAACCTGCGAAGTTTGAACTGATTCAGCCTTGGGCTTTTTGACTGTCCATACTTAGCCCTGTCGGTCAAAATCTAGCCTCAACACCCTGGCAAAAACAAGCTTTCTCCTTGGCTTCTCAGAGCTGCCACCATTGTGGGAACCTGCCAAGAAGTCCATTCAACCCTAATGCTCTCCTTTGCTCCCACTCCATGTTTTCTTCTCTCTCATTTCCTGGAAACCCCTAAATCCACGTTCTGTCCCTGCCCAATAGCCTGATTCACTTCATTCTCCATGTGTAGTTACACAGAGTCTCTGCTGCTTGCCATGGACTCTGCCCAGAAACATCTTGTCCAAACCCATGAACCATGGGCTGCAGCCACTTTGTATGTGGCATATCTTCAATATCACTGTAAGCTGCTAGAAGAGAAGCCACTAGCATGAAGAGAAGATTCATTTACATACACATATAGACTGTAGATAGGATAAAAGTTTCCCTCTTTTTGTAACTGGGTCCTGTACCAAGGTGCAAGTGCAGTCTTTGCACTTGTAACAGACATGAAGTGGGAAGTCAGTGATGAAAACCTCCCGAAACATCTGGGCAAGAGGAAGGCCATGACTGGGACCATCTTCCAGTTTGTCCCCATGCAGACGAGAGCTGGATAAGCACAAGAGGGAACTCTCACTGTACCCTGTAGAAATGCTCAGAGATCCCTTGAGTACCCAGAGGAGTTGTGCTTGTACTTCCATGAGTAGCTGCTGGTACACAGTTCTTCTCACCTCAACTATGCAGAGACTTTGTAAACACAATACAGACGTAAGAAAGGCAGAGACATACCATTTTCCCCTTTCTCTCACAGTATAATAAAACAAAACAAAAAGTACCCTGCAGGGTGGGATGATTTGGGATTGATTTTTCCCTCCACTCAACTGAGAGGTAGTGATTTAAAATAAATAATAATACTGATGGGATTAAAGATATCCAGGGCACATCTGCTGGAGAAATAAATTAGTCTACATACTGAAGAAATTATGAACAAGTCCACAAAATAATATGATTAATTTTGATATTCCCTAAGGGGTGCATAATGCCCTTAATTCCTGTGTGCAGCCTCAACGGGTACTATGTGCACAGACTGAGGCTATGATATGGTCCCTAGGGTGCGACATATTCTTCCTTCTATATTTGTCAAAGGTTGAAAGTTCCTGACTCAAAACAACGTAGGTTTTGTTCACACTAGAAGGATCTGCACCTGTATTCCAGCAATGGGATTAGCAATGGTGTAAACATGAACAGCGCTGCCAAGTCCAGGATTTTATCACAAGTCTCACAACACTCAATGTTATTTTAAGTCCCAGTTTACCCTGAGGGTTCAGAAACCAGAAGCAAAGGAAAAAACCCCCCACCCCACACTATATTTTTAAGAATGTCTCATTATTTTTAATTCAATCTTTTGATACTTTCCTGGAGTTAAGGATGACTTGTTCCTTTTCAACCCTTGGATTTGGCAATACTACACTGCCTGTACCAGGAGCTGACTGTTTTTCTGTACCATCACACGGCAAAACACAATCGCAAGCACACCCAAGGCAGTAGTGAAGAAACAGGACTACAGAGCAGGGCTCCTCATGAGATAGAATCAGGCACCACTTATCTTCACGAACACCTGCTCACAGCATGGAGTGAAGGCTGTGTAAAGACGCTAGATCAGGACTTCCTACTCTGTGTGCTCTCAGCCAAAATGTCTCCATGAGACGTGTCAGAAAAAACTTTCCAAAGGCTAGGGGCAGACATTCAAAAAGCCTAAGCCTGAATTGATTCTATCTTTACAGGTTAGTTTAACCTGGCTAGGTTGAACTAGTTTGCAACTGGACAGACATTCTCTCCGGACTGAGGAAATTCAGGCACATGCCTGCAGTGGCTCAGGCTCGAAACCAGGGGATGCTAGAGCAGCCCTCCCTTCGCTTCTGCAGAGAGCTGGGCTGAGGTGGGTGTAGACAGGTCCTGGCAGGACCTCTGATTAGGGATATCTGCCTGTACCATCCCAGGCTTTTTCCTACTGGCTGCTCAAGGGGCAGGAGTGTTTCCAGCCCACACTGCCTGCTAGCACTCTGAGGCAAGGGGGGTGTGCAGTGCGTGCATCTGTTGATGATACAAAGCTTTTCAATCTCCCTCCCTGCTTCTTTATACTGTCTGCAGCAAACTGACAGGCAAGCAAGCCAGCAGGAAGATGATAACAGTGTTTATCACCTCATCAGCAAAATAATAGCCTCTCTCCATTAGTTCAAACTGTTTTTTGAACAGCTGACCTGTTGGTTAGTGGTCATGGTTCTGCCTGCCTGTCCCAGTAAAACTAGAGACACACACAGATACCTCTCGACATTAGCTAGCATACCACATACTTTGGATCTGTGGGGTTAGGGTCTGTGCTGTGGGAAATGGGAGGGAGGGGGAATTCGTGCCTGAGCAGTGGGAGTGGGTAGGGCAGGGGGAAGCCAGGCAGACCTTGCTATACCTGCAATCTCTGCCAGAGCTCCACTCAGGGAGCAGAGTAGAGGGGCCAGTTGTGCTGTGGAGCAGAGAGCTCCACCTAGAGAGCATGCCAGGATGCTGGGGGAGTCTAGTTCATTTTAAACCAGCAAAGGGGACAGACATTGCATAAACCGGTTTGACCCAAATCAGTTAAGTCTGATACTACATTCAAACAAGTTTATCTCAAACCTGTTTCAGCCATTTTCAAACTGGTTTATGTGCACAGAACATCTGTTCTGTTACAAGTTTAAACCAGTTTATGTATAATGTCTGTCCCTAGTGAATAGGTCTCCTCTAGTTCACTTTAAAGATGAAGGTAGGGGAAGATCCAGAGGGGGTGCGGTAAAACCCTTTGAAATCATGCATCAGGAGCAGCAGCCAGGGATCATTTTTTTTACATCCCTGAAGTAGGTTAGATGCCCCCTGCCTTCTCCTCCACACTCAATAGTGGAATGGGGAAAGAATGGCTCTGTAGGTCCCCCTGCCCTGGGATCAGCAAAGGCAGTATGTAGGAGGGGAGGAGAGGAATGGGAGTAGACAGGGGACAGGATTCTTACCTGATAAGGGGACTTAAAAAATGTCCCTAGCTGCTGCTCCCATAGGCTAAGTACAAACAGTCAAAAAGCCCAAGGCTGAATTGATTCAGTCTTTGCAGGTTAGTCTAAACTGCAAAGATTGAACCAATAAGCAAAAGAACAGGCATTCACTTTTGATTCAGGAAATGCAGCCACATGCCTGCAATGGTTCAAGCCAGAAGCCAGGGAGTTCTAGAGCATGGGCTGTGTGTTCACTTCCTCTTCCTGCTGTACCCAAGGTCTCTGGGATTTGTAGTCCACAATAAAAGCAGCAGGACACTGCAGGGTTGCCCATCGCTTCTTGCTTCGAGATGCCTTTGGGATTTCTAGTACACAATCACAGCCAGCAGTAAATTTAGCAGAGCAGGGAAGCTCTGTAGTCAGGGGAAGGGAAGTTTAACACCCCTCCCTGGCCCCAGACCACAGCTGGAGTTTGCTTGGGAGGGCCAGTGAGCCAGCTCTCACTGCTCTAGCTTGGGGAGGGGAGGGCAGCCTTGATCTCTGGAGCAGACCACCCAGCCAAACATGCTGGGATGCTGGGGGACTCTGATTTAACTTGAACCAGGAAAGGGTCTGGGACAGACACTTCATAAACCGGTTTGACCTATATCAGTTAAGTGTGATACTACATTCAACCAGGTTTATCTTAAACCAGTTTTAGCCAGTTTGAAACTGGTTTATGTGCACTGAACTTCTGTTCTATCAGAGGTTTAAACCAATTTCTGATTACTTAAACCAGTTTATGTGTAACTTTTGTCCCTAGTCAGTGTGGTCTGCCTGCTCCTGTGGGTTGGAGGGGAGTTGGGAATCAGGGTGTTGCTACTGTTGGCAGCAATGCTAGTCACTGCTCCTACACCCCCCTTTACAAAATCCTGGGTCCTCGAAGGAATGGGGGTGGGAGATATGGGTGAGGAGCAGAAGAAGGAAGGATTAAGATAGGGAACTTGGTTTTCAGCCTGTCAGAGGAATAATTTTGATTTCTCACTGCCTTTCCAATTATCTCTTAGTTACATTATTTCATTGATGAATGCCTTTTTAAGAGATTAGATCCTTCCCATGTTTGAGTGTAAGCTGAGCTTGTGGGCTCTTTTAAGCTGTGCTTACCACCTGTCACTTTCTAAAATAAGATTCATCTGGATACATGGGAATGAAAATCATTGTAGGATGTGTCTACACTACAAATGTACCAGGCCAGGCAGCAGTGTATACAGGCAAACAGCACTGTTCCATGTGGCCTATCACCTGAACAAGTAGCTGTGAGGCAGAAGTTTCCAGTTCCTGCTGAGTACTACAGTAAATACAAATTACGCTGATTTGTCATGAGATATTGTGATGCAAAACAGCCTTTCAAGAGCATAAGCTTTATCTCCATATGTATCTAATTAAATGAATTGTATCTAATATGTAGCTAACTGAATAAATTACTGTCTATCTAGAGATACAACACAATTTATATTATAACATTGCACCTCCAATTTATATAATCTTGTTTGGATAAGTTTTTTGGAACAGACCTTTCTAAAATAACACTTCCTTGTCATTATGAAAAGCCTGAAGGTACAAACACAAAAATATATAAACCCTCAACACAGTTAAAACCACTTAAGCTTTGCTCTGTTTATTTGTTAAAAGTTTTATTTGAGAAGGGAAGTAATTCGACTCTAGCCTAAATGTAAAATTAATTATTTAGTATCTTTCTTCTATGCCTCCTTGATACTCATTCAGAATATTTATTATGGGGAAGGGAAAGGAGAAAAAGCAGAGGGCTAGATCAATTGCAATGCTGAGTAGAAATTTGAAATCTTTGCTCACATTCATGAGCACTTAATCACACATCGTGGGAAAGGATTGCATTATCTAGCCCTTAAGGCTGCCATAAATAGCAGTAATACAAAGTTAGGAGGTTAGTTATAAATGAGTCAGGGCTGCATTAACAGGATAGGTACTATTTCATGGAGTAAAAATGGCAATTATTGCTGGGACAATAGCATGCCCCAACAGGCAGTTTCAGGCAGCTGAACAATGGTTTCTACAAGTGCTAAAAGTGTTCCATTATGGACCTGAATGAGGAAAGGACGTTTCTACTAACTTTCCAGTTTGTCGGAACTTCACCTTGTTAAAAAAGATTTACCTGTAGTTCCCTCCTTCCTCAATTCTTTAGTCTTTTCTGCTTCTTTTCTAAGTAGAACCAAAAGATCTCCTCTACAGTTAGATTATTGACAGTTAGAGAAGGGAGAAAAGACAGACGCACCCTTTCTGGCATAATGGATTCTGGATGTTTATGGTACACAAATGAACAAGACTGATTTGTTAGCTATGAGATAATCCAACCCCTCCCCCCCAAAAAACCCCCAAACTGAAAAACAACTTGAACACCAAAGAATGGATTGCAACCCCAAAATTAAAGGGGGCAGCATTCAATTTCTAAATACATGGTCATCTGGTAGTTCTATATCACCTCAAAATGTTTCAGATGTATAGCAAAACCTAAGATTAAAAAAAAAACTAAGAGAAAGTGCCACATTTTCTTAACATCTTGCAGAAGACTTCATAATGTCAAATATGTTGTGTATAAAACCCTCATTAAACCTTATTTTAATTAATAGAGAACGCAGAGATTCGAGTCCTTTTTTTTAAAATAAGATTGATAAAAAATAAATACGGTCAGTTCTATAGCTTGTAATTAAACTGTTAACTTTGTTCTCTAGATTAAAGTTTTGTTATTCTGAAAAACATGGTTTCATTTTAAAGTGACTAAAATGACTGCCAAGTCTACTTGGATTAAATGTTCTTTATTGTGTTATCTACACTAGTTTTAATTATTAATATAAACCTGTCATGTTCATAGCAACATTAACAATGTGCATGTCAGCATGCTGACCTCATCAGGGTGGGTTGCCCACATCTACCTAAATGATGGTTCCCTAGGCAATATTATTATGCTGTAAAGTATAATGTATTATCACTCAAACACTTAGTGAAAGTGCATTAAAAATGCTTATGGCAAAACAATGAAATTTTAAAAATAAACTTAAAATTCAAAAGAACTGCTGCTTCTAAACTTCAAACTTAACATATCAGTGGCATAGTACAGTATACCCTTGCAGAACAAAACCATCCCATATGAGTGACATGGGATTTAGATGAAGTCACTGAAGCATGAGACACTAAATAAAAGAGCATTTGTAGCAACAATGAAAACACAGTTCCCACAATGCTTCACACAACTGTATTTCAAAATTCTAATTATCTTCACATTGAAGTCCAAATGCCTCATTTGTTCCTCAACCGTTGACATTTTCAATCACTGCAAAACAAAGAGTCCTCACTCACTCACTCACTTTTGCTTTCTCTCTCTCTCTCTCTCTCTCTCTCTCTCTCTCTCTCTCTCACACACACACACACACACACACACACGCAATTTTAAAAGGGACCCCTTAATCACCACCCTTCCCCTATCTTTTCAATCTCGGAAGGGCTCATCTGTGACCTGCTGCCTGTCCATTGACAAAGAGAAAGATCCTTTGGCAAGGAATGTAAAATTACCAAAAACACCCACAATGCTGACCCAAACATTTTCTATGATGTTACGTTCATTGGTGGGTTATGGTGATGGGGTATACCCTCAGAAATAGGAGTAAAATAGCCCCTCCAGCTTTTTGCCCATGGTTTCTCTTCTCTCTGGCTCTTCCAAAGCTTTTGTGTTACCATCATTTCCGGAGTTTCTTTTTTTAGCTTTCATCTCTGACCAGCCATGGAGAGTGTGGCTGCCTTTTATATAAGAGGAGTGAGTGGTTTCAGGCAGAAGAGGTACCTTAAAAGAGGGTTGTCTCTTTTCCACAAGGAATACGTGTTTTCACCTAGTCTCTTTTTATCCATTTCCTTAGCTTTACTTTCATTAATAAGAAAATAAAAAGGAACAGGATCCATGGCCTTGGGGAGGGAAGGGGGAAAACTTAATGGGTAGGATGTAGGAGGGACTATTTTGATTACTAAAATTATGGTAAATTTATATTTTTATATTTTTAAATGCATTTCTGATATTTATAGACATTTGAGAATTTTATCCACCTCAGCTTATGAACATTTTAAAAATAAAATTGTTATGAAAAAATCTCCAATCCTGTATATTAAATAAAAGGTATGTAATACACCTAAATTGATAAAGAAATTTGTAAACTAGGTCCACACAGTGTTTTTTACCAAATCAATAACATTGTTTTAAAAATTATTTCAATTGAAGTTGTTTAAGTTGAATGTGCACACAAGACTTAATTTTTTCTCAAAGTCCTCATTTGCATATTTATGTTCAAAATCAATAACATTAATAAAAAATACAACATATTGTCCACTGCTTTATTTTATCTATTTTTGTATTTTCATATACCATGTTTTGTTTTTATTTTATGTAAACTGGTAGAATGGATTATATTAATTTACTATTTTAGGCAACATTATAAATTACATAAATGCTATCATAATTTATATTACAGTATAATGATTTATATTTACATGATAAACATTTTTATGTTACACATAATTTTATGGCTTATTTTATTGTATTTTCCTTAGCAAAACTTGTATATAAGCTACTATTAATCAAAAATGACATAAAATTGTTGACTCAAACATAATAATACCCAGCCATGTGCTTCTGCAGAAAGTTTTTTAGTTTTCTCAAGCAAACAAAAAAAAAACAGAAAAAGCAAACCAACCAATCAAACAAACAACCTCTCCCACTCCCAAAACTATCAGAAAATGAGCTACAATCCAGTTGGATGGTATCAAGCAATAGATTCAAGAACAGTCTTCGGGCAAATTACGCAGACTGCACCTTCAACTTCCAGGATGGGAGTTAAATAATTACCATGTGTTTGATGTATCACTTTCCTTTACAAAGCACTCTTAATACAAGCCCTATTAAAATGCTTTGTCTGGACAGAAATCTTGTCAAACTAATTAAAGAAACAAACAAAACCTTAAGTCTTTATCTTGGTTTTAAAATGACAGGGAAGGACTTTGATCAATGCAAATATTTCCACAGGCAAGCAGGATAAGACATGGAGTACAAGCCATGAAAAGGAGTCTAAACTCTAGGCACTCTTAACAGTTCAGCTGGGGTTGACATTAAAGATCCTCACAGGTAAAAAGAAAGCTGGATTAATTTGGTGAAAAGGATGGGACGGTTTTGTACGCTACTGTAAAAACTTACAGGTCAATCAGTAGCTAGTGGGTGTAAAGTAAATCAGGACCAGGTACCATGAAAAAATTGTTTACCTCTTGAGGGAAATCTCATAGCAGACTGATGTTAAAGCTGGAGGCAATTTGCAGTGTTTGGGGAATAAACAGCCAACAAATATACCACCCTGATCCAATTAAATGAAGGCCAAGACATAAACAAGTATTTCTGCTTCCTGTCAAGTAAGCATTGATTGTAAATAGCTGTAGAGCATGTCCTTAAGAGAGGGGGAAAAAAAAAAAAAAAGATTCCTATGCCACTAACAGACCTCTCCAGAAATGCCTGTGAACCTCATGTAATGTTTAGATTCCCAATGGTAGTTTTCATAACTGTGATAGTTTTGTCTATGGAAAAATACGGACAAAAATGTGGGTTAGCCATTCTGGATCCCTCAAAACAATTCTGCAGTCTTAGCATTCAATCAAACAAGATAAAAAAATGAATTATGAAACCACAGTAGAAAGGAAGCAAGAAAAGAATCTTGACATTTGTTTGCAGGACAAAACTCAGAACAGCTTGAATTAACTGTCAAGTTAAAAATTATGAACTACATACTACTAAAAGCATGTTAGCTCCCTCTGAACACTTTAGTTCAAAGTAAAGGGGCCCAAACTCACTGTAGTTTAATCTTCCTCCAAAAATGATAAGAAGAACCAAACAGAGATCCAAAGCATAAACTAATGTACATTAACTGCACACCTAAAGTAATTTGTCTTACCTTTTCCAAGTGTCTGCATGTAAACATACCTTTGGTGACATTCAGATTAAATGGTCAAACTAGAGATGTCTAAATGGAGCTCTAAAGATCCCCCCAGTTAACAGTAGCAAAAGTCAGCCCAGCATCTTCTGTTCTAACATTGGGAGGTCTAAAAGCAATTAATTCAAGCTGAAACTGAATTTTATCCTATTTTCAGTTGGAGGCAAATAGAAAGCAGAAAGAAGTGTTCTGATAAAATAAACTGATCTGGAAAACTGAGAAGGGTAGTTATAATAAAAAGATGGAGAAAACTCTGTATCACCATTAGATATATATTTTAGTTTGTTTTTTGAAAAAACAGGCATTGTGACTGATGAGAAAATATTGCATTATTTAGATAAACAAATGAGCAGCATAACTGGAAAATCCAGTTGGAAACAATAATGTACTGAACTGCTGGTCCTGTGTGGCTAACAGATCAGGAACAGCCTCCTTTCCCAATCTATAACAGTATGGCTGAGGCCTGAAGACGTTGTTCTTTACTAGATTAGGGCCACTGCTGGTCCTAAAATCCCAGAAAGTAGTGGTGATCTGATTTATGCATGCATAATTCCAACATAATCATGAAATTATATTAACAACTGATGACGTATTGTGTCTGTGATGTTATATGCTGTATGTGCTTGACCATCATTTAAGCGCGGGAAATGTTTTGCTTCAGTATTTGGTTACAGTCCATTTATTAGAAACTCAAATTCTGAATTTGTCTTTGATCTTTTTAGCCTAATTCTTTCATCAGCTAATCCCACTAAGATGAATAGCAAAACCTCCTATTACCTTTAGTAAGCGCAGTATCAGCTCCTATGAAATTTACATTGAAATGTACATTGAAATTTACATACAAGATTAGAAAAAAAAAGTTAATGACCCTGCTGCAGTTTATTAGTTTCCTGTGGCCTAATAAGAAGGCATGTGCAGATGTGTTTAGTACATAGCTAATTAGCCTATTCCACAGTAAATGTCTTGTGCAGGGCTGCCCATTATTACTCACTCTCAGCATGGATTCACCAAGGGCAAGTCATGTCTGACCAACCTGACTGCCTTGTATGATGAGATGACTGGTTCTGTGGATGTTAGGAGACCAGTGGATGTAGTGTACTGAGACTTTAGCAAGGCTCTTGATACAGTCACCCACAACATTCTTACAGCAAAGCTAAGGAAGTATGGGTTGGACGAATGGACTGTAAGGTGGACAGAAAACTGGCTGGATCACTGGGCTCAGAGGGTAGCAGTCAATGGCTTGATATCTAATTGGCAGCCAGTATCAAGTGGAGTGTCACAAGCCCCAGTCTTGGGGCTGGTTTTGTTCATCAATGACATGGAAGATGGCATAGAGTGCACCCTCAGCAAGTTTGCAGATGACACCAAGCTGGGGGGAACAATAGATATGCTGGAGGGTAGGGCTCAGATTCAGAGAGACTTAGACAAATTGGAGGATTGGGCCAAAAGAAATCTCATGAGGTTCAGTAAGGACAAGTGCAAAGTCCTGTACTTAGGACCGAACAATCCCATGCACCAGTGCAGGCTGGGGGCTGACTAGGTAGGCAGCAGCTCTGCAGAAATGTACTTGGGGATTACACCAGAAAATAAGCTGAATATGAGCCAACAGTGTGCCTTTGTGGCCAAAGTCTAACAGCTTGGTCGGCATTGGCAGGAATGTTGCCTGTAGGTCAAGGGAAGTGGTTATTTCCCTCTATTCAGCACTGGTGAGGCTACATCTGGAGTACCGCATCCAGTTTTGGGGCCCCCCACTACAGAAAGGATGTGGACAAATTGGAGACAGTCCAGTGGAGGGCAGCAAAAATGGTTAGAGGGCTGGGGCACATGACTTACGAGAAGAGGCTGAGGGAACTAGGATTATTTAGTCTGGAGAAGAGAAGTCTGAGAGGGGATTTAATAGCAGCCTTCAACTACCTGAAGTGGGGTTCCAAAGAGGATGGAAATAGACTGTTCTTAGTGATGACAGAACAAGGAACAATGGTCTCAAGTTGTAGCAAGGGAAGGTTAGGTTAAACATTAGAAAGCATTTTCTCACTACGAGAATAGTAAAACATTGGAACAGGTTACTCAGAGAGGTGGTAGAATGTCTGTCCTTAGAGGTTTTGAAGACCTGGCTAGACAAAGCCTTGGCTGGGATGATCTAGTTGGGGGTGGTCCTGCTTTGAGCAGTGGGTTGGACTAGATGACCTCCTGAAGTCCCTTTCAACTCTAATTTTGTATGATTCTCAGATTCTATTGAGTCAAGAGATCTTGAGCCACATTCTCAGATGTGACAGAGAAACATTTTGTGTTAGACCAGTCCTGGGGCTTTTGTATGCTACTCTGATTCCCTAGCACAAAATACAGAATTTGACTTCAAAGGCCACGAAGGCTACTAAGAAGCCATTATTACACCCTGGAATGCCAGTGCCCAAGAAAGCCCAAGCCATATCCTGGTACTGGTAAGAGAAAGCAGGATTTGGTCACAAGAGAATTCCGCTTTAGAGGCAAGATCTTCCAGGTTTTAGGTCACTTATACCAGTGGAGTAGTACAAAGTCCAGGGGCCTGTTCTTGACTTTGCCAGACCCCAAATAAGTTGAAGCCTCTGTGCCATACTTTCCCCTTCTGTTAAATAAGGATAAACATGTTTATCTAGTACTGTTTTTGAGTCTAATTTTTCATCATCATCATATCTGCAAAAATCACAGAGATCCTTCTTTAGTGCTTTAGAAGTACAACTTGTAAAAATGAGAAAACAAGGTTCTTTTACAATGGATATAAATACATAGAGGTTTTTGCCTGATGATACATCACCATTAAAATTTATCCTAATCGAAGTACAAAAAAAAATAAACATTTGCTTTCATGATTATGTAGTGCAAACTACCTTAAAGAAAAAGAAAGTAACTTAAATATCACAAAGGACTGCTGTGGTAGTGAAACATGTGCTGTAGTATACAATAACCAATGAAAGACTTACTATCTGGGGCTAACTGCAGAGAACAGGTTTTAAAGCTTCCTCAAATATTCAGATACTAAGTCATCTCACAAGGAAATATCTAGGCTAGGGACTGAAATTACACATAAACTGGTATAAAGTGATTGGAAACTGGTTTACACCTGTAACAGAACAGAAGTTCAGTGCACACAGACCAATTTCAAAATGGAACTGGTTTCAAAATGAACTTTCCTATTACACTTGAACCCAGTTCAAGATAGACCTGGATGGATGTAGTATCAGATTTAATCAGTTTAGGTTAGATCAGTCTATCAAACCTCTACCCAGATCCCCTCCCGAATCAAGTTAGGTTGCAGTCCTCTAGTGTCCCAGGAGGCTTTCACGCCCCACTCACAGCTAGCCTCTGTCCCACCTTGTCTCCTCTGTTTGAACTAGGCCAGCCTTGTCCCCGAGCTGTCAAAAGCTGAGGCAGCAAAGCCTCTGCCCCCCAGCCCAGGGGGCAGCATTTGGAGTCAAATGCCAAGGGATCCAGTGGAAATTGAGCTCTCCTTGTGCTGTGCTGTGCTGTGCTGCAGGCAGGCACCCAGGGTTCTGGTGGAGTGCTCACTGGACTGCACCATAGCCAAATAAGGGGGAGATGCAGTGGAGGCAGCTGGTCCAAGCTGGGTCATTTCGTTCCCCTCCTGGAAAATGTTGCTGGCTATTGCTTTATATACATAATTTCCATTGCAAGCAATAAGAGACCTTGGGACATTACATCGAGTGTGAATAAAATGCCTATTTTATTTTAGTAAGGGGGTAGAAGAGCTTCCCTTTCCACTCTGTGCTGACAAGAGAGAATAACCATGAAGAATGAGAGTGGCTCAGGACAAAATAGGGATAGAACTGCTAAACCTGGGAGCAGGGACAAAACAGGGAAAGGGGGGTGGCTCTGAGGACAATTCAGTGCATTTCTCCATGCCCATACCCATACCCACCTAGGCTATGGAGAAAGGCAGCCAGGCCCACAGAAACAAAATGCAAGTATTGTTCAATGCATGTATAGCTGCTACCAGGATATGATGGCAGAACTTTATGGTGTCTCACTTTGGAAAGATCTGGAGCTCTGCTCTGGGCCTGTGTTGTAAGTTGTTTCCACCCAATCCTGCTGTTAATGGGCACCTGGTGAAAGGCAGCTGGATGGGATGCCAGTCATGCCACTCTTGTGTGCATGACTGGCCATAGAAGCTGGTTTGCCTAACCACTTTAGCCTGATTTACCATTCGGCTCAGGCAGACTTTTGTGCTTTATTAGAGCTGTGTGACTGTTACCGAATCTGGCATGTGAGTACGCAAAGCTATAAAAGGGACCATAATGGTAGCATAATACACTACAGCAGAGCAGAAACGAGCAGGCCTTTTATATGACATAGGTTTTCTTACTTCAGGAGTACAAATATTTCAGTGAACTTTCCTATTACACTTATATCTTGGAAGTAAAAGTAAAAATAACCAAAATCCTTCCAAGGCTTCAGGAAAAATCCAAGAAATTAAAGGCAATACTCAGCATTCCCATGGACTTTGATACAAACTAGGTTATCAGAGCATTTTAAATAAATGAAAAGAACAAAACTGTTTAGACTTGTTTCAAGTAAGAAAAGCTACATTCTACAAGTTATTAAAATGACATGAGTCATGCTCCATGACTGAAATTAATACATTTTAATCTGCTGAAAAAAAATAAATTATTTTTACATCATTATAGGAAACATTTTTACTGCTTTCAATATATTTTCAAAATAAAACACTGTTTAGATATGCAGTTAGGTATTAGCATTACTGCTTTGAAAACCAGGACAAAAGTATTTCTATGACAGTAAAAAGAAAGTAGCTCCATCACACTACCCATAACATCTGCCCTTAGAGATGCATAGAAATGGTCAATTAAGCATTCAAAATGTACAGCTCTAGAGAAATATTTGAGAACTACAAAATTTGTTCCTTGCTGTTATGTGTCAACGAAAGTTGTTTGAAAGTGCTATCATTACTAGGGCTGTGCGAAGCTTCGGGTGCTGATTCGAGTTGGAAGAGATTCGGCCCAATTTGGTAGCTAAATCTCCAAATCCAAATTGAATCAGGAGACTAATCAAAAAGGTCCAAATTGATTTGAAGCTCTCCAAATCAATTTGGAAAAGATTCGGAGAGCTTCGATGATTTGGGCACTCCCTACCTGCTGCAGCAGGAAGCTGGACTAGGAGCTGGTAAGTAGGGGGCGGAGGAGGCGGGGGCTGG
>NW_017728931.1:117933028-117953254 GCF_001723895.1 Crocodylus porosus | reverse complement strand
CTCCCCCATGGCTGCCCTCAGCTCCCGGCCCTTTAAAAAAAAGCCCCCAGTCACCAGGTGCTGCCATGAGGGGAGGGGGAGAGCTCTGCCATGAGCTCCCCAACCCCCGTTTGCTCCCTCAGCACACCCATGGCTGCCCCACCTGCCCCAGCTCCGGCCCTTTAAGAAAAAAAAAAACCCTCAAAAAACCTCCAGACTCACCAACTCCTGCCTTGGGGCTTTGGGGGGCTTGTGAAAGAGCCCCCCACGCAGTGTGGGGCAGTGTGGGGCAGTGAGAATCACCTGCCCCCCTGCCAGGCAGGAACCAGCAAGTGTGGGGTTTTTTGTTTTTCTTAAAGGGCCAGGAGCTGAGGTGGGCAGGGCAGCCATGCGGGGTGGAGGGCTGGGACAGCAGGCGGGGGAGTTGTGAGGCTCCATCACACAGCGTGGGGCAATGGGGGTCAGTGGGGATTTCCTCCCCTGCCCGGCAGCACCCAGTGAGTCGGGGCTTTTTTTTGCAAAGTGCCAGGAGCTAGGATGGGCAGGATAGCCATTGCCAGGGCTGGGAGAGTGGCATGTGTGATTCAGAGATTTGGCTGATTTGGAATCACTGAATTGAATCACTGTACACCGAATTGGCCGAATCCGAGTCAAACACTAATCGCTTCGCACAGGCCTAATCATTAATATAGCTATGATATTGAAAACAGTGTAAAGGTTATCTTGACCACTGTGAAAATTAGTCTCTAACAAACAAAACAAAAATAAATTGGCTGCAGAATTCCAGATATCCTGTCCAAGATAAGCTACCCACAGTGCCAGATTCCTGGACTCAGAAGCTGAAAGGCTTCCAAGTAAGTCTACTTGGCTTGAAAAATTAGAATCTATTATTAAACGGAGACCAAGACATCATGTTTTTGGCTAGAGAACAGAAATTACTACAGCTATCACAGGACTTAATCTCTTAATTTTGTAAATTGCTTGGAAGGCCCCTAATTGCACTAAGGACTTGCTGCACCTGTATCTGCTAAAGAATATGAATGGGGCTTTCCAGTATGATTTGGATCACTCATTAAAATGCAACATTAATAAATGTAAAAGGTGAGATTTTTAGAGAAATACATATTTTATTATTCTCTGAATATCTAAGCAGTAACATAACTAACTGGAGAGCAACCAGGGCAGTGGCCCCAAGTGACTTGGGTTGCAAGGAGGGTGCATTACTAAAATTTGCTGCTACTGGCTGGCCATGGTACTAGTGGCAGGAGCTGTCCTGTCAAACCTCTGTTTCTAAGTAGTATTACTAGGAACGTACTTAATTCACAGTTTCATGGATTTCACAGAAACCATGAAAGCAGGCATTGTCCACAAAATCTACTCAATAAACCCACCCCAAAAAACCATCACTAAAAATAAAATGCTGGCTTCCCAGTGGGAGCCAGCGGTCCTCATTGCTGTTGCAGCCCAGCCTCGCAGCCCACTGGGGGAGATGGGAGGGGAGGATGCCAGTGTGAAGGGGAGCAGCTAAGATGGCAGGCACTCCCTGCCGCTGATTGGCTGAGAGGGCTGCCTGTTGTGTGGCCCCACCCCTCTATACCAATCAGCAGCGAGGGGCAGAGCTGGACAACAGACACCCCTCTTGGCCAATCAGTGGCAAGAAGTAAATTTGCAGCAAAAAGGTGGCAAAATCAGCTCCCTGCACCATGAGCAGCCTGCAAAAATCCCTTTTGCTCACCATGACTTTGGTAGATCCCTAATTATTACTGCAGTTATGTCCTCTGGCTTAGATTTCCTTTGAATAGCTGAGAACCACAGAATTATAAAGGTAAGTGTGCAGTAGCACTAATTTTACAGCCAAAAAATGCACTGTTATACTTTAGTCTGCACACATATGTACTCAATGAAATATAAAAATAGTAAAATTTCTCAGACACAAACAATATGAACATAAGAAATGAAATGAGAAGACCAGGTCCCCCCTTACACAAGAAGCAAGCTGTGATCATTTCTACTGACTGATTGAGAACAGTAAGCATCCTATTGCAGATTACCCTGTCTTCCCCACTCCACCCAGTCCCACTCATTTTTCTTGTCTATCTATTCTGGTTTGTCTAATAGCTAGAAAGCCCTTTGCAAGAGGAACTATTATTTACTGTATGGTTGTTTGGCACCTACTACAACTGCATCCCACTTAGTCGCTGCTTCTAGATACCACTGCAACAGAACTCTTAAAAAACTAACATTGGCAATAACTGTATTCTCCATAACACAAAATGGGAATGGAGAAGGAAACACATTGTGGGTAAGGTGAGATAATACACTATGGCTTTCCAGGTCAACAGGGTAACCATGAAAACAAAGTTTAAAGAAAAACTGCAGTATAAGAGCTTTAAAGACCTCTAATCTCTACTTTTGCTCACCACAGAGGTCTGTCCTGGGCCTAGTACTATTTGATGTGTTTATTATTTGGATGCTGGAATAGAAAGCATCCTGTGTAAATCTGCTGCTGCTATGAAACTGGGAATTCATACTGGAAAGCTGGGTTAGAGAAAACAGGATGAAATTCAACACAGATAAATGCAACATGCTACACATAGAAAAGAATACTCATAAGGGAGATAACTGACTGGGTGGCATCCACAAGAGTTTTAAGCACAAGACATTGGAGGTGATCATCTAATCCATGCTGCTGAGGCGTTATCTAGAGCAGGGCTGTCCAATTTCCAGGCACCTGGGGGTCTGGGGGCCACACAAGGCACAAGACCCCTTCCACTAGCCCAGGAACCCCAGTACCCTTCCCAGCCATACACAAGGCATGGGCACCCCCCCAGGCCTCCAGGCCAAATGCTGATCCTTCAGTGACCACAAACAATGACTAGTTGGACAGCCCTGATCAGGAGTACTAGATGCAGGTCTAGTACTCTTGATCAGGGCTGTCCAACTAGTGACTCCATATTTTAAGAGGGATGCGGAGAAGTTAGAGAAGGTCCACAGGTGGGTGACAAAAATCATAAGAGTTGGAAGGCACGCTGCACAAGGAAAGACTGAGAGAACCAGGCATGCTGATCTTGGAGAAAAGGTGATTACAGAGGGGCATAATAGCAGTTTTCAAATGTCTCAGCTGAAATACTACCATGAAAAAAAGGAAGAACAACTCTTCTCCCTTGCTTCAGAGGCTATAATGTGATGCAATGCCTTCAAACTTCAGCTAAATAGATTTAAATTATATATCAGGAATAACCTTCCTTACCATTCAAACAGTGAGGCAGTGGAACAGACTGCCCAGGGCAACAGCTTCCTTAGCTCTCAGTGTTCTGAATTAGGAAATATAATTTTAAAAAGGCATTCTTCCACTGTACTTAATGTTAACTAAACTTGTTTGCTTAACTTAAATTACATTCTGTCATATGGCCTGATCCTTCAGGCCTTTGGTCACGTACGTAACTTCATTTAAATGTTTGGCATTATCAGAAGTCTTACTGCATTCAGTCTGTTTACCAATGTGCTCAGACTTGTACAAAACACAGAATTATAGACAGGGCCCACTCTAAAGAAATTACTGCAAACTTCTGTCTCCTGTTCACTCACCTCCTTACATCCCAGGTAATGAAGCCAATTTCAGGTAATCAGTAATTAGCCTGTATTCAAATTTCAAAAATACCCTGCAAAAGTTCGTTTTACCTTTGTGCTAGTAACAGAAGACTCCTGCAGATAGAGGAACTTTCATCATGTATAAATTACTAATAATTACACGAAAACAAATGGAGAGCTTCAAAGCTGGAGTGAGGGGGAAAGAAGGAAATTCCACCCTATTAATCCATAATTATCTTCTAGAGAAAATAAATACTACTGTGTATTTTTAACAGCTCACCAGAGTGATTTTGTACTGGGACATGCCTGTGTTATGATACCATATTTACTCAAATATAAAATGAGGTTTTTTCACCTCCCAATCAGCATGGGGGGAAAAGCCCCTCATCTTATTTCATAGATTTCATAGACATTAGGGCTGGAAGAGACCTTGGAAGATCACTGAGTCCAGTCCCTCACCCAAAGGGCAGGAAGTCAGCTGGGGTCATAGGATCCCAGCAAGATAAGCATCCAATTTACTTTTGAAGGTGTTCAATGCAGGTGCTTGAACTACCTCCGACGGCAGACTGTTCCAGACCTTGGGGGCTCGGACAGGAAAGAAATTCTTCCTTATGTCCAGCCTGAAACGGTCTTGCAGGAGTTTATAACCGTTCCACCTCGTCATTCCTTGGGGCGCTCTGGTGAACAAAGGTTCCCCCAGATCCTGGTGGTCACCCCTGATAAACTTATAGGTGGCCATCAGATCACCCCTGAGCCTGCGCTTTTCCAGGCTAAAGAGCCCCATGGCTCTCAGACTGTTGTTGTAAGGTCTGTTTCATAACCTCTGATCATGGGTGTAGCTCTTCTCTGGACTCTCTCAAGCTTCTCCACATCCTTTTTGAATTGTGGAGCCCAAAACTGCACGCAGTACTCCAGCTGTGGCCTCACCAAGGCCAAGTACAACAGGAGAATGACGTCCTGGGATTTGCTCGAGAAGCATCTATGGATGCAAGCCAGCGTTTTGGTCACTTTACTAGCCGCACCATCACAATGCAGGCTCATGTTCATCTTGTGGTCAATGATGACCCCCAAGTCTCTTTCTTCCGTAGTGCTAGCCAGTGTAGCACTGCCGAGCCTATAAGGGTGCTGCAGGTTTTGCCTCCCAAGGTGGAGAACCTTGCATTTTTCGGTGTTAAACACCATCAGGTTCTTGTCCACCCATTTGCTAAGCCTGTCCAGGTCAGCCTGGATCGCCCTCCTGTCTTCAGGTGTGGATGCTTTGCCCCAAAGTTTGGTGTCATCGGCGAACTTGGCCAGTCCACTCCTGACTCCAATGTCCACATCATTAATGAAGATGTTGAACAATATGGGACCAAGGACAGAGCCTTAGGGGACCCCACTGGCCATGACAATTGACTTCTGTCAATTACTACCCTCTGGGTCTGTCACAGGGCGGGGTCCTAGGAGCGGCTGTGATCTCTCCTAGCACCCCCTACCATATCAAGTTGGTGTCAATGCACCCTCACCGTCTCGCCCGCCACGTCTTTGATGTCAGTAGTGTTAAGGGAGGCTGCCTCTTTGTCCTCTTTGACACGGTACCCCTGATGTATCCAAGTCTGTGCTCCGTGCAGTAAAGCTTTAGGGGCTGTGCATGGCTCCAACCACCCCTATACCACGCCCCAAGCCTCGCAGATGTACCAGATGCTGTTTTGTCAGTTCTCCCCTTGGCGCCCTCACTGGTGCTCCCTCATAGTTGCCTGTGCCCTCCCGGACACTCTCTGGCTTGTCTCACAATTGCCCCCACCTCACGGGTCCCTGGGTCCGTCTCACAGTTTCCCTCGTGGAGGCACACTGGGGCCGTATCCGCGACTGTGCCTGCCCTGGGGCTTTCCCCACAATCAGGCCCACCCTGGGCTTCTCGCCTGTGCCCCCAAATCCCCTCCTCGGGTCTAAAAGTTCCTGTGGGGCTCAGGCAGCCTCGGCCTTACCTGGTCCCCAATCCTCTGCGCCCTCTCTCAGGGCTGGGGTCAGTGCACCCCTGAATGTTGTGCCCTCTCTGGCACTGGGGTCCCCACACTACCATGGAGCCCCTATGAGGCCTCCTCCAACCCCAATTAGCCTCACTCAGTCCTCCGGTTTTATAAAACTACAAACAGAAAACTCCAGCTCCTGGCCTACAACATAAGCTCTAAGCCAACTGGCTAACCATCATTCAGATCCCTACTTCTCTGCTCTGCTTACTCCAGCAGAGCTCCCTCTTCTTCGGCTGCTAGCGGGGAACTGACTCCCTGGCCTCAGCCTGGATCACCTTTATATAGGTCAGGCCCTGCCCCCTTCCGGTCAGCTAACCAATTGCAGTTGCCCCAGCAACCAGCACCTGTACCTCTTTGTAGAACCAGGGCACCAAAGTGTCCTGCAACAGGGTCCTACCATGGAGCCAATTTCCCAGCCAGCGGATCGTGGTGGACCCAAGGCCACAACTGGCCAGTTTCGCCAAGAGGTGATCATGGGATATGAGATCAAAGGCTTTTTTGAAGTCAAGATATATGACATCAATCTCTTTCCCCTTGTCCAGGTGATAGGTCACCTGGTCATAGAAGGATTCATATACAAAGTGGAGTGGGGAGCAGGCAGTTGGTGCAGCTCTGACTCCAGGTCAGGGCCAAAGTCAGACCCACAGCAGCTTCTGCCCCTCCTTTCCTCCCCCTTACTACTGGATGCAACTCAGCTCAGGCTGGAGCTGGTGTCTCTCCTGGGCACAGAGCACATGGAAACTCCTTCCCCTGCCCAGCTAATCAGTAGCACCGACACTGCTGCATGGCCAGGTAAGAGCTGAGCTTCCACGTGCTGGCCTCCCAGCAGAGCAGTATCTGACAGTAAGGTGGGGCAGGGGGAAGAGGCTGGAGAAAGCAGGGTGGAAGGGGCAGGGACTCGGGGGAGCTGGGGATGGGAGGTGCAGGGGGCAGACAGGGCAGGAAGACTGCAAGGGGGAAAGTGGGTGAGGCAGAGGGCAAGGGAGCTACCTGACCCCCCAGCCACTACTTTCCATGCTGTAGCAGTGTGGGGTGGGGATTCAATACAGCCCTCCAATACTTAGATTCTCTATCTGGAAAATTATAACAAATGTATACTTTTTCCTTATACATAATCTAATTATTGGGGGGTCATCTTATATTCAGGGTTGTCTTACATTTGAGTAAATAAGGTATATCAATATTATTATTTTTTATCAAATAAATGATAGAATTTATTATTGTCTTGTATTTTTCTAAACATGATTTATAATAGGGAAAGCAATGTATTCAAACTTCCAAAGTTGGCTGCATTACCACTGCAATCAGTATAACCCATCTTTTAAGGTCATTCGAAGATTCAGTGTCTGATAGCACTGAGTCAGTGCAGTATAACATTTTTATAGTGCCAGCATTCCTCAGCTTTCAATTTGAGTAATTTTTTTATGCATACCATGGGGCAAATTTCTCTTTTACTCATAATGATTTACTGTTGTTGCATTGTTTAAGTAAACATGCAGTATTATTATTGAAACATACCAAATAATTGAAGTAATAATTACATTTAAAAATAGCAGTCTTAAACAGTGAATTATACCTTTATAGACATTTAAAAAATAAAATAACCCTAAATACAAGTCAAACATCTGAAACTGTTAAGTGGTTTGTTTTATAAAGAACACAAAATTATAAATAAAATACTATAAGTTTGTTTTTCTTTTAATAAAGGAGATGGATATCTCTGCCAAAAGTGGTTACTCTGTGAAATATTTCTAAGCACATTTCTGATAATGGATTATTTGCTGATAACATTTTCAACCCACTTCTGTAAGGAAGGGAAAAACCCCAAGCTCTGGCTAATCACCACTGTATGTTGCCAACAGCAACAAAAAAAAGATATGTACAATAATGCAATGTTTGGCCTAAAGCAGAAAGTCAACCAGGATATACATACTTAACGCTTATGGTCATCATTTAACAATGAAACAGGAATAAAGTAATATTCATATCAATTTGTTGGTTACGGGATTCTACTACCCTCCTTCACAGGCTGTATATAGCTTTCCCCGAGTAGAAATCCACAGCTCTCCTGCATGCAACTGTCAATTGTTCAAGCAGGGCTGGATTAATACATAGGCAAACTAGGCACATCCCTAGGGCCCTGAGCTGCAGAGGACCCCAGTCCTTCCCTCTGTGGTGAAGGCGCTAATGACCCCATCCTCCCCCTTCCTTCCCCTTCCCCTCAGCCAGCCTCGTCACTGTGGTGGCTGCTTCCTAGAAGTGGTTCCAAGTTTTGCTCCCCACAGGTGGCAGTGCCAGGGCCCACGAGTTTGTTGGCCTAGGGCCTAACTAAAGGGTTAAACTGGCCCCTTGTTCAAGCTCACTTCACCAGAACACCAGTAGCCGTGGGCATAGTTCTGCTCTGCAGGGCCTCTTCCGAAGTCACAAACAGCTGGGTTTTTATCTGTTCAGGATATAGCTATCTGATTGGCACTAAGGCCCCATTCTCCAGCTTGTCTGCTGCTTCCTCAACCATCATTTTACTTAAAGAGGCTATGTCATGGAAGTGAGGGACTATAAATTCCATTAATCTTGAAAAGGAACGGAGCACTGTGCTCCTGGATGGTTAGCTCTAAAACCTAATATGCCAATTCAAATGTCAGCACTGTTACCTGCGGGGATGACGCATAGAGGGTGCATGTGGGTCTACAAAAAGGCACCGCCGATTCTGTAGGTGCTGCCGCTCACCACCCCGCCGCCAACATCTGTGGGTGGTCCGTGATCCCTGCTGGCTACCACTGACACTGCTGGCGGCAGCTGCAGGTGGTTGGCTGCGGGTGGTCACTGACCCTTGGTTGGCACTCACCACCCTGCCCCTGCCACCGACAGCGCCAGCGACTTCTGCGGAAACTCCCCCACTTACCGCCGCCGTGCTTCCTCCACCGCCGACATGCCCCCTCAGCCGCTGGGAGCACACATTGTTCATTATTCACTTTTAGTCACTCTAGCATACACAGCTAGCAAGTGTGAAAATCTTTTTTTTTTAATATAGTAAGGATACACTGATTCTTTCTTATATATGAATGCACTGATGAATTAATGTAAAAACAGATTCTTTCTTATATATGAATATATGAATATCACAGTATATTCCTTTCAAATTTATGCCATATTTCCTATGAGCACAGAATAGTTTCAAATAAATCAGCTAATTTGTTGTGTAGTTATAAGGATAGAAATGTTCATTTAGTCAGGCTAGATCTTTTTCCAGAGTTCTCTAGCAAAGATATTCCTAATACCCTAATATGTACTTTATATTTCCTAATCCCTTGCAAAGATATTCCTGCAGCAATGCCAGTAGGGCAAATAATACTTTGGCATGCCTCAATCAGTGCATCTTCCGCAAAACCAAGGAGGTGAATCTTCCACTCTACTCAGCACTGGTGAGACTGCAGCTGGAGTACTGCATCCAGTTCTGGGCACCACACTTTAACAAGGACATGGACAAGCTTGAGAGAGTCCAAAGAAGAGCCACCCATATGATCATTCTTATACAGCAAGCCATACAAGGAAAGGCTGAGGGATCTGGGACTCTTCAGCCTGAGGAAAAGGCCGAAAGGGGACCTGGTAGCAGCTTACTGCTACACTAGGGGAGTATATCAAGGGCTTGGTGAGCAACTGTTCACCAGGTACCCAAGGGGAAAACCACGAGTAATAGCCATAGACTCCTAGAAAACTGATTCAGGCCCAACATTAGGAAAACTTCTTCACAGTCAGGATGTCCAGACTGTGGAATAAACTCCCTCCAGAGGTGGTGCAATCACCTACCCTGGAAATATTCAAGAGGAGACTAGACAGTCACTTCTGGCTTGCCCATATCTCTACTGTATCTTCTAATTTTTAACATGTAAACTATATACTCAAAGGAACTGGAAAGACTTTCCATTTACCCTAACTTAAATAAAGCCCTGTCAAGCATATACATTTTTGATATATAAACTTTTGTACTCACATTTCTTAAAAATATCAGACTTATGCACTGACTGGATAAAGTGAGTTTGCTAGGGGCTTAAAGGAAAGAAGTACTATGGACAAGAAGGTCTCAGGAGAACACCAAAGAAAGAGCTGGAAAGCTATCTAGACTAGTGGCATTTGACTTGTTGGCTCTACAGGTAAAATAAGCGGTGCTGCCCCTGCCTAGTCCCACAGATCCAGGTAAGGCACTGCACAGCCTTGACAAGCGTCTGTATGACTGTATTGGGCCCCATGGTGCCCCTGCATGCTGGGATCAAGCTTCAGTGCCCTGTGCCACCCTGTGCCCTGGCTGTGCCCTGCCACCCTGTGCCCTGGCTGCACGCACTAGGGTCAAGCCCTGTGCACTGGGATCAGGTCTTTATGTCCCAGGCCCCTTGTTGCCATTTTGTACCTGAATTGGGTCCAGGTCACCCTGTGTGCCCAATCTAGCATTCAGGGCCACACTATCCAGACTGCAGAAACTTTGTAGCTGGGCAGTGACCTCCACCCCCAACCCTTGGGACTTCTGGGGAGCCCTGCAGGCTGGATGACATGGCTCCAGGGGCCAGATCTGGCCCATGAGCTAGAGGCTGAGCACTCCCAATCTAGACTATTATGTATGCTACTGGCTTCAAGTTTTATACATCTAATGGAGGAAAATGCCTTAAATGATGCACTAGTTTTATCTGTCTGGTCTCAAAGGCTTTCAGGCTGCAGTTCTGAATGGTAGCTGGAGGAATCTGGAGTATACAAACTTTCTCTCATAGGTGTGTAATGTTTCAAAAATAGGAGATACGATGACCTGCCTGCAAAACCATTCAACTACTGTCTGGCTTTACTCCCCCCGCCTCCCCCCCCACCCCAGTACACGATCACAGGTAGTCATCAGCTCTGGGTCCCTGTCCCCATATTTAAATACATTAATTTGAGATTTGTTTAAAAAAAATCTTAGAATATCCCTACATTAAATACTTGTGGTGATTATTATTTAGATATTTCATGTTTAGGTATTTAAAATGCACAAGCAAATCAGTTATTTTTTTAAAATAATCTACTATTTTCCTTTTTGTTGTAAAAAAGACTGAGAAAGTGTCTTTAAAATCTGAGTACTTCAGGAAAGTAAACACGTTTTCCATTTGCAGATGCCACAAACATAACTCATACACACCATCAATTCTTTTGGCTTCTACATCCTTTCTTTCATTCTGCTTAGCTTTTGCTATTACATAGAGTCATACTGAGTAGATGCACTTTCTCCTCCCCAGTGCTATTACTGAACGTTTTTTCACTGTCTTTCACAAAGTATGATTGAGTTCTAGATTAAATACTAAGGAATTACTTCAGTTTTATTTTAAAAAATGAAATGAACACCCTAATGGAAACATCGGTCTGCAAGAGATGCACTAAAACAACATTCTGGTTTCAGAAATACTGCAGGCTTCAGAATAAATTCCACTATTTCAAAATGGGGAATTTTTAACAGGTAATAAAGCAGAAGCCAGTAGGAATTTTTATGTACTTAAAGACATTTATCCAACAAATTCTTAACCATCCAGTTAAGTATCGGTCTTGTTTCCTGGCAGTTATGTCACTCCTAAAATTTTTATCAAGAACAAGTTGGTGCTTTTTTACAGTGTTAATGTAAGTCTTCTGTGGGCACATCTACCTGAGATGTTTACTATGGAGTTGACTAGCTAGCTCTGCAGTATACATCTCAGCATCTATATATACATGCATGGCAATTAGGCTGGAGTAAACTAATTAACTCAGCAGAGTTTTTACTCCACAGCAACACATGTGTAGACACTGGTGGGGCTGGCTGGGGCATGAAGGCGCTTCAGTGCAGGGGCTGCCTGCCAGCTAGGTGCCCCAGGCAGCCCCCCTGCAGCACAATGAGCTGGGGCATCCCTGGACTGACAGGCTGACTCCTGGGGCTCCCTGGCAGCTGGGTGTGTTCCAACCCCGCTCAACATGCTGCGGTCCCAGGCACACATGCAAACAGCATGCCCAGCAGCAATAGACTCCAGTGCAATAAACTGCAGAGTTCACTGCTTTGCATTAACTGGATGTGTAGATGTGCCCACTGAGAGTTTAGGTCTTGGGATAGAGCAAAATTACTTAAGGAGATAAATACCTTTAAGCACATAAGTATTTCCACTGGCTTCAATGAGATTTCCACTTAACATTTACTTAAGTTGTCTATACTCTTGAAGACTACTCTAGGAACAGCATTTTAAACTTTCACTAATTGTCCAGTAAATTATGAGACAAAGTAACTTCCTTAACAGGTTAACAGAGGAAGGTCTAAGATAGAAGAGATATCAAAAAGAAGTAATCTTATAGATATCTTATGCTCTTTTAAGCATATATTTTCTACAAAGGAGTTTTTTGGATCCTGAGAGACACTATTTCCTTCTGTGCTAGTCAAGATATTGATATACTGCAACTGACATACAGTAATGTAAACATATGAAAACTACCACAAGTCCTCTGGCATAAGAATCTTCTTTTTGTTGTCTTTGTACAACACCTAGCATAATAATTAACTGGACTACAATCAAGGCTTCCATGTGCCACTGCAATGCAAATAATAAACAATAGTAACTGTTGAAGCTAAGGGCCGAACTACCATAAAATGCTGCGTTCAGAGTAGACTGATTAATGTCTAGCCCCACTGGTTGTCTTAAGTATTCAGAGGCAGTAGAAGATAGATCAGATGTGCAACTAGGAACCAGGGACAAGAAGTCCACTTTTATTCACCCACTCCAAAACAGAAATATAAAATAATTCTGTAGAAATGAGGCAATTTGGGAAAAATTATGCAACTGAAATGATTTCCTATAAAGGCCTTTGTTCAAGTTTTCAGTAAGTGATTCTTGTAATCACTTCTTCATGTAGATATGGGACTTGTCCTAACTGAAGTGTGACACACAAAAGCCTTCACTCGACCAGAGTCTAATGTCAGAGGCGTTCTTCCTATGGGTAAGAATGCGAGCAATTTCATCTTGACACAAAACTGACTCAGTTGATGGTCTAACATATAAATCATGTGTATGCTAGATAAGATAAACACATACCAGTGTAGTCCTCATAACATTCACAAGTGTAGCCTCCTTCTCGGCTTCGACAAAGCCCATTATTGCCACAAGGATTGGAGTAGCAGAGGTCAATCTCCGTTTCACAATAGTCACCAGTAAATCCAGGAGGGCACCGACACCTCAGTCCATTGATGGGATGGATAGGTCGGAACAAGACAGTGTTTGAACTAATAAATGGAGCGGAGCTGTCAAACTTGAGCACAGACACACACTTCATGTAGTTCTCACAAGGCTCTCGCAGACAGATATTGTCATCAAAAGGCAGGACCCTCTGTGTAGAGATCATGGTTAGCAGTGTCCGGTTGAGGTAGATCTGTTCTTGGAGGTCCTCAGAGGGAAAGAATTTGTTTCGAATGCCACCAGGAAGCAACGCAGAGAATGTTACATTCAGGATATTGGAGCTGACATCAGTGTCATTTTGAATGTTAAAGACGAAGATGCCATCCTTGGTAGTAGAGAGCACTGTTGCCACACCCTCCACAAAGAGAGAGAGTAGTGGGGAGAGAAACTTTTCCTGAGACATGTTTTCCAGTCGCACTGTGATACTGTTGGTCAGCATGTCATCAGTTATGATAGTCACCCGCAGGGTGCAGAGAGCTGTAACACTGTGAACACCATCTACAGGGAGAGAAAAAAAAATCAGTTATTCTACCAACCCTCTCTATGTGATGTGAGAGGGAAAAAACCTATCTAACTTCTGCCATACTCAACATTTCTGTTTGTGCACAGAAAAATTCCCTAGAATCAGGATTTATGTACAAGGGACACCTAGAATGCGCTGTTCAGGATTGTCCCATCACACCAGGTAGGACATTCCACTCAAACAACTAAAAAATATTAGCAAGACCAGTTGATCACCTGACTGATGTGGCAGCATTAAGAGCAAGACACTTTGCATAATATGAACAGAACAGATCTTACACAGGTCGTTCCTAGACTACAAGCAATGCTGTGAAACTCACTTTCCACAGTCTAAGACCAAAATTGAGCTCCAGCAGCAGCCTCAAGCTTAAGAAACTGAAACATGCCAGAAAAAGATTACCAAGGCTTTAGATCAGGGGTGGGCAAAATATGGCCTGTGGGCTGGATCTGGCCCACAGATGGACTTTGTCTGGCCTGCAGCAGGTCCTTGGATCCCACCTGGCCCAGGCACCATTTGGCTTATAGCACATCCCACTGCCCCTGGGCAAGCAACAGGATTGGAGCAGATCCACAGCTGGACATCATTTCTGGGCAGCCCAGGAGGCGGTTGCAGCTCCTTTGGGCTACTACTGCCACTGGCCCCAACTGCATGAAGAGTGGGGGGGACCTGCACACACAGCCCCGACCCTGGCGCACCCCACACCCACTCAAGCCTCACCTCGGCCAGAGTGCACCAGCTGGGATCTATAGGCACAGCCCCAACCACGGCCCACCCTGTGGGTGTAGGGGAAAAGTGGCTGTCTCCCTTTTACCACTGCCAGGTCCTTCTTGATGTGGCCGCCCAGAACCTGCACCTGGGATGCCCTGCAGCTCCTCTCCACTGCCACCACTATTCCACTGGGTGGTCCAGAGGTGGTGCTGCTCATGGTGGTGATGGCGGTGGAGAAGAGCCGCAGGCAGCCCAGGCACAGGCTCCAGGTGGTCACAGCAAGAAAGGCCCAGCAGCATCAAGGGGAGGGGGGTGGCCGTTCAGCAGATTCTCCCTGATCCTTATCGCTGCTGCTCAGCATAGGCAGGCAGCCCAGAGCAGGCATGGGGCAAGCCAAGGGCAGGGCTATGCCCATAGGTCCCAGCTGCTCCAGAGCTGTTCCACTCCAGCCAGGATGAATCTAGCAGGTGCAGGGTGAGCTGAGGCTGGGGCTGTGTACTCAGCTGCTGCTGGGTGTTGGTGGCAGGGCACATGGGCTGCTCGGTGTGAGAGGTAAGGGGTGCTGACCAGCTTGCGGCAGCTCACCAAAATTGCCTATGTGGCCTCTGGGCCCAAATAATTGACCACCCCTGCTTTAAATAAAAGTCATCTTAGAGGGAAAAAAAATCACATTTGATTTCCTTCAGGGATCTGCAGGTAAGTTAAACATAGACCCAGATCAAACCAATCTGTAATGGAATCCATCATTTTAAACTTTTCCATTTGTAATGATGTTTTTTCAAATGCTTGACATCCTCACATTTGTTTTGGAACCCCAGGTCAAAATGTTCATACAGCCCAGTGATTCCTGAGGGATACCAGCACTAAACCTTTTTACAGTGTATATAGCTGTATTTGTATTATAGGTCTGCAAATCTTAAACATCATTTTGTTATGACACAAAATACTTAAAGGATAATGAATAATGAATGCATAATTCAGTGTCAAATTTGTCATGAAAACCAGATCAAAGCCTCTTATTTAATTCTATCCACCTGCTAATATCAAGAAAGTTATCATTTTTACATTGCTTATATTTTATTTAGAAAATACAGATTACAAAGCACACATTATTAATTGTATTACAGTAGCCCCAACAGATATCTGGACTTTATTGCACCAGGCCCTGTATAAACACTGAAGTGAGAGAGAACCCCTTGTGAAGATCTTACAATTCAAACAAACAAGATAGACAATTGGGGTGCGTAAAAAGGGCTGTATTAGGTTCAGATACACATTCGGCCTGAATCGGAGACAGTGATTCGATCTGTTGATTCAGATCACTGCCCCCAATTTGATTTGGCCAAATCCAAATCTGAAGATTTGATCCCGATTTGGAAATCAGCTATTTGGCCATAGACACAGCTTTAAATGTTTTTTCTACATACTGTGAGGCACCATGTGCAGCTTGTGAACACTGCAATGCTGGGGAGGATGAAGCATCCCACAGGAGCACGGGGCGGGGGGGTGTGGGCGGAGACCCTGCGTGCTCAGTGGTAAACCCACTTCCGGGTCCGCCGGGGAGTGTGTGGGAGCTCCCCTGTACCCCTGGCTTGGCAATCAGCCACAGGCAGACCCTGGGTGCCCCCCAGACTTAGGAGGCACTACTCATGAAGCCAGGAGGCATGGAAGGGGGGCCCCCTGCGCGCTCCCGGAAGTGGACCAGAAATGCTTCTGGTCCACTTCCATGTCTGCTGCCCAGCACGTTGGGAAGCCTCCCATGCTCCTGTGGGACACTCCATCTGCTCCACCATCGCAGTGTTGACGAACTGCCTGATACCTCGAGGTATGTAGAAAAAACAGTTAAAGCTGTGTCTGTGTCCGAATCACCAAATCTTTCCAGATCTCTCCAAATTGATTTGGAGGGTTCCAGTTTGATTCAGAGAGATTAAAGGGTCTCTTGATTTGATCTGGAGATTCGGCCACTGAACTGGGCTGAATCTCCACTGAATTGAATCAGGAATCAAAACTTCATACAGCCCGAATAGACAAGGTGGGGAAGGAGACACAAAAGCTGGGGTGGGCAATTGTTTTAGCTGGGAGGCTGCTTAATGAGTTTTGGTGAGCTGTGGAGGGCCACAAAGGTAGTCCCACCCCTTGACAGGTGCCCCATCCCCTGGCTGCCATCTTGGGACTGGAAGTCCCACCCCAACCGCTGACCTGTGCCACCAGAAGTCCCCCTCCTTACCCCCAGAAGTACTCCCTTGGGGGGGGAGAGGAGGGCTGTCATCCCGAAACTGGAAAAAATACAAACCATATGCTAAAGAACAAACATCTACTATAATGTATTTTAATATTATTTTAAAAAATACTGTTGTCCTCATTTACATTCATTTGCATACTGTATACAGAGATGCATCATAGCTCAAAAATAAAGTCTTACTCTTGTATATTGCATGTGGGGCATGTGTGAGGGAGTATGTGGGGTGTAGTTACGGGTGTGAGGGGGGTTCTGGAGGGGTGTGGCTATGTGTGGGGGTGTATGTGGGCAGGGTGTGGGGATGGTGTGGTTGCTGGGGGTACTGTGGAAAGGGTATGGGGGTGTGAGGGAGGGTTTGAGTGTGGGAGGCTGTGCCCCCTCCACACGTCTTCTCCATGGAGCACAGCCCCCACTGCCAGTGGCAGCAGCAGCAGGCAGACCCCCTGGCAGTGCATGGCTCCAGCCACTTCCAGGAGCTGCAAACAGTGGCAAGGAATGGGACCAGGGCAGCCTGCCTCCATTGCATGGGGCTCCCCATGTTTCATGTGCAGCTTCTGAGACCCAGCCAGAACCATACAGTGGGAGTCCTGCATGATGAAACCAGCAGCCTGGCCCTGCTCCCTGCCACTCCCTGGGACTCTGCTGGGAAGTGGAGCTGGCCTAGATCCATCAAGTGGGGCTCCCTGCCACTTCCAACGGAGTCCCAGAAACTGACCCAGGCTGATCCGGGCTCTGCATTTCTGCTGCCTCACTGGGCACCAGGTGCCCCAGGCTCTGTACTCCTACCCAGCTTCAGCTTTTCCCTGCTCCCTGGCACTTCCCTACCTGTTACCCAAAGCACTGCAGCAGGGACATGAGGAGGAGCTGGGGGACCCAAGCAGTTCTCCCAGTAGCAGCCCCACCTAGAAGCTGTATGCTGGCTGGAGCCAGGGCTCTCCCTCACATAAGGGTGGGAGAATAATGTGCTGCCCCAGCGAGAATGTATGGGGCTTAGGCCTCATGTGAGTACAGCACAGGCAACAACAGGCTGGGTAGAATACAATTAATTGGTGGGTGCCTGCCCACGGGTCGAATTAAATTACCTGGTGGGCCAGATTTTGCCCATGGGACTCATTTTACCTGCCCCTGCACTAAAGGATGGAAAGATGAAGCGACCTGAAGGTCATGCACCATGTCAACAGCAGAGTTGAAATGGAATTCATGGTTCCCAATGTACCATCCACTGCCTCTCAAATTATCTAGTTAAAAAACTAATATAATACAGCGACCTGCTATGCAACTTTACTCAGCATTATTCTGGCTTTACTGCAGCTATACATGTTGCAAAAACTGAGCACTATGGGACCTGCATATGTCTCAGCACCCTCCACTCTCCCTCTTAGCACTCGCATGCTCTCCAGCATTTGGGCAACAGTGGGCAGGCCCATTGATAGGCTCACCTGATCAGCTGTTGCCATCATTGTAAGTCACCTGTGGGGGCAAAAGCTGATGATACAGTCTCCACCACCCAATCAGCCACTGCCACCATTGCACCCCCATCAGCTGTTGTTGCCGAGTGGCAAGAGTTGATTGGGCTGTCTACAAGCTTCTGTAGCAATGGCACCCGATCAGCTACTGCTGTAGCCCTGGTGGAGTGGGGCAAGATTGCCTTTATCAAAGACAACCACCACAGCCAGCAGAAGAGGTGACGCTGCTCTCCTTGCCACCTGCCAGCCCTCTGGTTGGTGGCTTCTGTGCTTGACAGCCATAGCTGTTCAGCAGAGGCAAGCAGCCACACAACCATCAAAGCTTTCAATGCCATAGTTCTACTGGCTATGAGCTGTCAGGAAGCCAGTTGCTCTCCCTCCCTCCCCCTTGGACAGGATGTGGGGGAGAGAGAAATAAGTCAGCTGAGACAGCTCTACCCGTAAGTGTCCACTACAAAACATAATCCTTCAAAGTTCTAATTTGAAATAGAAACTTCTTTTTGTAGTGGATCTACTACAAAGCAGCCTGAATGTACAGCCACTTACTTTCTGCACAGCATGGGCATATATAGCACTAGACCAGCAAGGCATGTCCAAAGCCTGAGACATGAACTGGGCCTGAGCTTGCTTGAGTGAGTGTAAAACTTGTAAGACGCCAGAATCCAGATGCACTGATTTTCTAATAGATTTTTATTCTTGTTTTCATGGAGTGAATTCTCTGATGCAGCAAGTGAAGTTGTGTCAGAATAATGACTTAGAAAAATGGAAGAATCAGAGCAATACATTTTAACAATGCTGTTGACTTGTGGCAAATTAGAAGTAAATAGATAGCTAGAAGGTATCCTTTCAGTAATTTAGATGTCTCTAATACAGTTTCAAAATTACCTGTAAAATTTTCAGCTGTACACTGTTTTCCTTTCACTCTAAAGCAAATATTTTCTCCTGGGTTCTATTTTATTACTGCCTGGCTAAAAATAAACACTGGTGGAATGGTAGCAAATGGTCACTATTTTGGGTACTCCTTTTGATGTGCCCTTCCCACCAACTAATTCTTTAGCTTTCTTTTTTCCCACTGTTATTTTGCAGTGATCTTACAGCTCTTCCTCCTCCTCAATCTGTTTCAGACAGACTTTGTCTTATTTCAGTTTCCATGAACAGGCAAAGCCACTGTGCATGCTCTTTAAAGCTTTTCTGTAGCCCCAGCCGCAAGTATAAAGACTTCCAAGTGCATGGTCTGCAGGTTTCTGAACAATGGATAGATAGGGTGCATTTTATTTTCATAAATGACAGACTGAGACCAGCTCACATTTCTGTCAACTACACAGTAGACAACAGCAGCAAAACTAACCAGTCACACTTATTTCTACAACAATTGACATTTTGATTGGCTGTTCCATAGGATGTCTGAGCTATTTTGTTATTACACAAATTCTCCCATACCATGAAGGAAAAAAAGAATATTGGACAAAGGACCCTTTTCTTAAGAAAACGCTATGATCTATAGTCTATGGTATGTATATTGAGAAGACAAAATACTATCCACTGTCTAACAACACTGGAATCTAAAAACTGTCATAATCAATATCAACTGTCACAATATACAAGAGCTTCCCAGCACTTGCTGCAGCTATTCTGACACAGTTAATAAATCACTAGAAAAAGCCCAGTGTTGGATGCCATACAGCTTTGTTGTTCTGAAGACAGCACAAAAGAAAAACCAAGCATACATATATGGTTACACACAGTCTGAAATTACAAGTAATGTTTTAAAAGCAAATTTAGCTTTGTGCAACCCTGTTGCAAAGACATTAACAAACAATACACAATGACATATTTTAAAATGTATTTTATACATAGACAACAGAATTAACATTGCTATATACTTTGTAGAACAACTGGCCCTTTCCTAACTCCATCAGCTTTTAAAGGAAAAATCCACATTTGATTTGATTATTCTATGTACCGAGTTGTCTGTTTAAAAGATGCTGGCCATATAAAGCCTTCTGTGATAAAGCTAGTATTTATTTTGTCTTTGCATTGAGGAAAGGAGCCAAAGCACAATGAAGTTAATAGAAGTTTTGGTTTTGATTTTAATGTGAACTGAAATAAGTTCTAAATGTTTAACAAAAATAGTATTTGCAAAACGTTTTTGCAATCTTTAGATGAAATACACAATGAAAGTGCCAATACCGTTATTGCTACAAAAATAAAAATAATTTTACATAATAATGTTTCTTGAAACAGTAATAGTCCATGTCTTTATTGTGCAATATTGCCCAGCTGAACAGCTGTCTACGTGCACAAGAGGTTTTATGTGGTTATGATAGCGGTGCCTGCTGAAAAAGGATGTCATAATGTCATATAAATCTTACTTTGCCAAGCGATAACACTGTAGCTATAAAAATCTAGACCGTGTTTCAGCACTAATCAACATTTCTCAGCACAATAAAAGCTATAAACAGAATAATTGAATATAACTTGTCACTTATTTTCTATC
>NW_017728931.1:117930960-117932928 GCF_001723895.1 Crocodylus porosus | reverse complement strand
GGTCTGGTTTTAACATTTCCAGTACATGTCTGGTTTTGTTTGCTGCCAGTCACATTGCAGTAGTCAGACTGCAACCCTCCTGGCAGTGTCCCCTCACTATCCTAACAACCAGAGGAAAGGAGGCTAGGGTGGTAACTTGGATTCAACCTCCTGCCCTGCTACAGACTTCTTGCATGACCTCAGCTAGTCACTTAAGTCCAGATCCACAGAGGGGATCAGACTTGCTGACACAGTGTCACTGCATCTAATTTTAGGCACTCATGTCCAGTTGCAATTCAGCTAGTCTCTTTTTTCATCTAGCTCACAAGAAACAAGCAGATCCAGTAGTGAACGAGCTTTAGCTAAAGCTCTCCTGCTGCCATTTTTAAGCGCAAGGGATGCTGATACATGAGATGCTGAAGGCTGCCAGAGCATGGTAAATACCATGTTCCGGCAGACTCAACTGTGTGATTCCAGCGCATTGGATCAGCTTCTCTGCTCATGTATAGGCATCTAAAGTGCATAAAATATGTATCTTACATTACTCTCTCTTGCCAGCAATTATTCTAAGTACTACCAGGCTGTTTTATGATTTAAATGGAATAAGTGGCAGTTCCTGAAACCACCCCTCTAATTAAGATGTCATCTGCAATACAGAAAAGTTTGGAAATTCGTGGTATAGAGGTTCAAAAGAAAAGTGAATTGTGTGGAAAATAAATTACTGGAAATTAAATAAAATGGTAGAAAATGTAATTAACAGAAGGAAAAAGTATAATCTAATCTGAAATATACACTTATGTGGAGATCATACACTCCAGCCTCCTAACGACACCCCTTGAACACTGGTACACTGGGGTTTTGTAGCATTTCAAAGCGCCAAGGCCCAGCATGGCAAACTTTTACCATGCATTCCCACTACCAACCAGAGATTCCACAGTGCAAGCGCATGCATGCCATCCAGAATTTGGCCCGTGTACCAATACTATACTCTGAAAGAATCAAAGTGCAAATTTCTCTTTTGATGTATATGTTATACCACATGAAAAAAAGGAACATAGCAATTGCCTGGAAGAAATACCACATTATCTCCTTTTAGCAAACTTTAAACTTGTCCTATGTAGCTGTAATACTATCCCTGGGAACAGCTTTAACTGATTCTGCCATAGCCTACTGGTCTCCTGCTTTAGGATCAGAAACACTTCTGAAAAGCAGTATCTTTTTTCACTAATTTACCAACATGATAGGCAAATGCTTTCTTTCAAATACATTAACTTAATGTCAGTGCCTCTGTTATTTCCTTCATTTAATACATACTCAACACAAAACAGTCTATAGTCTCAGCTTCAAGTATTTGCAAGGGAAATGTCTGCCAAATGAATGTTGTTGGGGGATGGAAGGAGTACACAAGAGTAATTTACTACTTATACAGTGACACAAATGTTTACAGTACAAACACTGAGCCCATAATTGGAAGAGTTTATAGTCTAAGGGGTAGGTCCAGAACCATGGAAGTCACTAGAAAAATGCACAGTGATTTCAGCAGGCTTGGATAAGGCCCTGAGGCCATTTTGTAAGCCAACTCCATGCAACCAGGCCCTTGCACATAAACAGTTTTACTCAAGTCAGCAGGGCTCCACATGTATAGAGAGGTCTGCCCAGATAAAGCTCATTGCAGAATCAGGAAAACAAAAACATAGGAAACATAAGAGAAATGATGGGAGGATCATGAGGTAGTATTCCACATGCCTTAATGGGTGCAAAGAGCTATTTATTAAAATAACCTAAAGGTTTTTAAACCTCTCTGAAATCTAGTATTTAAATCCAGATTGGGGCACTGATAGTCCCCACAGAAGTTAGCCGAGATTAATGGTACAGAATTTCATAGATTTCATAGAGATTAGGGCTGGAAGGGACCTTGGGAGATCATCGAGTCCAGCCCCCTGCCCAAAGGATTCCAGCAAGATAAGCATCCAATTTACTCTTGAAGGT